>NW_009647731.1:4679686-4687656 GCF_000708025.1 Charadrius vociferus | reverse complement strand
AACACACACACACCCACACAAACTATTAAAAATAAAAAAGCGGAATTAGCAGCGTTAGGGCCTGCGGCAGGGCCCCAGTGTGCCCCCTCGCCCCCAGTGCGCCACCTGGCCTGCCCCAATGGCCGCGCGGGGCTGGGAGCGCAGGGCCACGAGCTGGGGATTTCAGTTCCCTCTTCAATTTTTAGCTTATTTACACCCGGTTTTGCGTTTTGTTCCCATTATGCCAACTCCAGTCCCTCCAGTGAGGCGACACGAAGTGGCGTCGGACAGGGGTGGGCCGCGGGGCCTGGGCGCCATGGCAGGCCTCGGCCCAGCTCTGCCTCCATCTCTGCCGCCATAACCCGGCCGAAGCCAAGTGGGTGCCCAGGGCGAGCTGAGAGGCAGGAATGGGGTGAAATGGTCACAGGAAAAGGCAAAAAATAGCTTGATAAAGGAGCTGTACCTCCTTTATCACCCGGAGAGCCACCGTTCAGCTCCCCGAAGGAGCTGTCAAATACGCAAAAAGCAGCAAAATGAAGGAAGAGAAACATTAATTTTCTTCTAATCTCTTCTAGTTGCAGTAATTTCAGGTGTTACTGTGACAACAGTAGGGGCACAACGTCTTGGAGAAAACGCAATTTTCAGTTTGACAGTGCTCCTTCAAAAGTGCAGCTGTAGCCAACGTTTCTATACCTGCGACAGTATTCCTGTACTGATCCTCTTAACACTGATAAAAATTAGATTTAAACAAAACAGTCTAGTTACCACCTCTCCTAGAATAATAGGTGGATGAAGTACTTGCCTTGCTTAAGGGGAAAATCTCCCCAGTCCCCACCATTCTCAGCTGCCATGTAACAAAATAGTTTTACTATTACTACTATTTTTTATTATTTTATTTTATTTTTTATTTTATTTATTTTTTATTATTTATTACTATTATTTACTATTATTACTCTTACATCGGGAGGCTGTTGTCACAGATTTTGCCTTCACCTTTAAAGAAATGGCTCATTTTTTCTTCAGAAAACACAGTTCTTAAAAAACCAAAGCATTTAATGATCGCTCCACAAACAAATTCAGAATGAAAATTTCCTGCATAAGTGTTCTGCCTTTACTTTTAAATAGCTCGGTTTAACGGCACCTGGGGGAAAAAATATTTTCTCCATTTGCGTTTTCAAAATCCCTTTCACTTTAGGATTTCAGGGAATTTTAAATCCTCAAATGAGTCTCTCAACAGCTTTCCGGGATTGGTTTGTGCAATGGAATCTACTCTTCATTTTTTTCCCGGGCAAAGTGAATTACGGATGCCAGTACTTCGGGTCCCAGCTGCATGGCCCATCCAAGGGGATGCTGGCAGGGAGGAGAAAAGAATTTAAAAAAGAAGGGCAAGTTGAATTCCCCATTTTTTCTCACAGTACACTTAAGTAATCCTAACCTGGTTAAAAGAATGATTTACGTCCATTTTTTGTGTTAATATTTGCATGTAAATAAACTGCACAGATTTACATATTCTAGATAAATTTGAAATTTTCAAAATCACCCCATGAAGCACTCAGGCAGGAGAAAACAGCAATATGTTTTACGCATTTGAGACTCTGTTGGCACCGCACAGCAGACAGCGCAGTCTGACCTCTGCTGTAACACGTCAGTGAAGAGTTTGTCGCAGCAAGCAGCTGGGATATCCTCACTAACAGCCTTCTCCTCTTGCTAAAGACCAAGGGTAGAAGGACCACCCCATGTTAATCATTCCTGTTTCTCAGGGCAGTACTAGGCACAGAAACATTTTCAAATTGTCAGGTTTTAAAGTTCATTCTTTTTTTGTCTTTTGCTTTTAGAGGTACAGGATGCCTTGAGTTATGTTTTTGAGCTTTCCTTTGTAGTTCAGAAACTTATTTTCACTTAATCATAGACTATCAGAGTAAGGATTTAATCTTCCTCCCCTAAAGAGGGGTTTGGAGTCACCAGGGTGACCATGACCTGAGGAAAATTTTGCCTTTTCTCTTGGCTGTACTGACATTTTTGTGCCTGGATGCACCAAGTCCTCTTGAAAACCCTGGCTTGAGTGAAAGCTCAGCCGAGATCCCACAGCCTGCTGGTCCACATCTGGTGCCCCAGGTAGCTTGCTGTTTTTGTGGTGTACCAAGAAGTGCATCACCCTCTGTGTTATGAACAGGCACAAATAAGGACCTGGGATCTTTTTCATTCCCAGGTGTTCATTCCCTCATGAGGATTTTGGATATACAGCATATTTATGCAGTTTGGAGATGACCTATGTTTGTGTACAGATGTGCGCAGACACTGGGTTATATTTATTCATAGGAATAAAATCATATATCACTGATATTTCATCAACAAACACTCCCACCAGTGGGACGTGCTTGCAAAAATAGCAACTGTATTCATTAAAGATTAAGTGGCAAACGATTGTCTAGTTCAAAGAGTATTTCAAATACATTCATAGGCCCCCACATACAGGTTTTGTCACATAGCTTTCAGAGATTTGTATTTGAGGGAGTGGAAGGTTGGGGTGGGGTAGGCGTTATTTTTTTTGTTATTCTTTTGGTTTTGTAGTCCATGCTGAAAATATGCACCCAACCCAGGGCAATGCGTGTCATTTTTATTCTGTCATGCTGCCCTGGCTGTAGGAGTGCAGAAAGCTGCACACTTTATTCAGAACCTGCAAACATATAATCAGTGCTTGCTATGCGTGGGGTTCACCTCACTTCAGTAGGTGCTGCAGAGCTTTTTTCTATGGCCCTGCTTTATAAGCAGTGCTTTTCTATAAATACGCTAGAATTAAACAGTAGTGTTAGAAAGTGGGAACACTGTTTTAATTCATCTAGGCTTCATTAACATAAAAATACGTCAGGCTTTTCTTTCATCAAGCCTAATGGAAATATACAGGTGGGATTTCAAGTCTGTAGAGGTTTTTTACTCTTCTCAGATAGTAAAATTTCCTTAGAAAAAAAGTTAAACATATTGTGGGGAAAAAAGCATTTTAAGTGTATTATTAACCTCTTCCATTACCACTTTCAGATGTGAACCAACATGCGTATAGACTGCTTTCATTAATGAATGCCTGTAATCACTGAGGTATTTACTGCTATTTTTAAATGACTGTAGAAATCAGTAAGTTCATCACAACATCAATCACTTGTGCTTCATCACTTGAAGTCAGTAGGAGTGGCAGGGGAGGCAGAGTGCTGCTGGGGACACTTCTTCGAGTTGATGTCACAGTAGAATCTCAGGAGCAAACTGGGGACCTGGGCTTTGGTTAGAAGAAACCGGTGTTTAATGGCACTCTGAACACACGACCAGACAGTCTGATATTCTAATTTCAGCTTGCAAAACAAAGGCAGTGAGAAATGATCTTGCCCAAGGTCAAGCAAGGTAACTGTGGGCCAGCTGAGAATACCTCTCCTCCTAAACTAACCAGGTCAAGCACGAATCTTAAGGCAGCGAGGCCACGGCGTGTCTGTCTCTCGCCTTTGATTTCGGTGGAGGTTCTAGTAGGTGAAGTGAGAGAAACCAGCCCTTTCTCGACAGCCCTGGGCATGCACATGGGTCTCAGTGCACTCAACCCACCAGGTTTTCGAGGAACAAGGAGCACTTACTCTGAAAAACACACAAGCTGGCCACACATAGGTTTCCTTTCCAAGATTTCTTCTCTTGAGCAAAGTTACCAGCCTATTTTGCTCTCAAGCCCTGCCATTGCCTCTGTGCCTTGCAATGCAACAGTCTGACCCCTCACCAAAACCTGCAGAAACGCCTCTGTCTTTGCCAGTGAGCAACTGCCCGTCAAAAAACTTAGAAGAGGAAATCCTAAGCCTGCACGACCCTTAAAAAGCTCTGTTTGGTAAGGGGTGGATGTAATTACAGGTTCAGACACTGGCTGCACAGCGTTAGTCAGTGGTATCTGTGTTGCGATGGTGGGCAGACGTTCCCACCACCGGCAGAGCCTTTTTTCTTGCTCTTTTTTGCCTCTGGTGCTGATGTTGCAGCGGGCAACGGGCACCCCTACTCCCTGCCCATGGCCACAGTGGGACCCAAGGGGTGCCGGGGATGATATGCCATAAGGCATCTATCTACCTATATACGAAGTGCAAAAGTGCAGTCAGTGGTGATAACGGCACTTGTTCCTGCGAGCTGGGAATGATCCAGTGCTGCCAGCCAGAGCTCCGTGCAGAGGAGGAGAGGAGAGTGGTACCTGCTTGGCTGCTGCTGCCAGCCCAGCCCCGAGAGGACACCGGGCAGTGGGTAGCGGTATCAGATCATTAGTGGGTACCGCAGGCGGATCATTAGCTCTTCTCCACAAGGCGGCTGCCGTGTGTTTTATAAGCTGCGGGCTGTGGAAGGGCAGTCATCCTGCCAGGCGGCAGGAGATCCGCCAAGCTCTCCCGTTGTTTCCTCACGGTGGGTGCTCTGCCGACCATGAAGAGCACCGAAGTCTTTTTTTGCCTTTTCTTTTCTGACTCTGTTTCTATTTGCTTTAAAAAACTCAAAACAGTCAGGCAGTTTCCTTTTTTAAAAACAAAACCAAAAAGTTTCTCTTGATCTGTATGATCCTTTCAATGCGTAAAAGTAAATAATTATTGTTGACGGTTAAGTATTCATCCATAAACCCATTCATCCAGCAACATTTTAAGAAAGCTAACATGCTTGTCAAGAAGAGAGTGGCAGGGTAAAACAATGGTGTAAAAGGAACAATAGAAAAAGGTCCCTTTTAAAAAAGATGTATTTAATTATGAATGAATCTGCTACAGGTTTATTGAGGGAAAGCAGTTGTTCGGCTGAGCCGCTCTGTGAATAAAATGTGGTTGTGGTTGAATTAATTTCACTCGGTTTGCTAATTTTATAAAGCAAGCCATCACACACACATGAAACGAATTACACCCCCCGGGTGCCGCGGCAGGGCCGTGCCGGGAGCTCTGCCGGCAGGCGGCGCGGGCCAGGCTGGCTCTTGCCGTGGGGCGAGAGGGGACGCATCCTGCCAAAGGGTGGAAACCATCTCTGTTTTTCTTTGCTCTGATGCAACAAAGAGCTTTGTTACATTCAGAAATTTTGTGAAAGAAACTATTTCTCTGTGTTTTTTTTCTTCTTTTTAGTCCCCAGACAAGGGAGGAGTGACACAGTGGGCACTTTAGGGGGTCAGCCGTGCTGGAGGGCAGTCCCAGATGCACGCCCAGACCTGTTTTCAGGTGGGTCAGGTGTGAAGGAGAAGCGAATTGGGGACACTGGACCCCACAGAGCCATTGCACCCAGTGGCTGCCCCAGCAGCGAGGGTGGTAGCCCACAGCACCCCGTGGCTTTGGTGGGGGCTGCCCTGGAGTGGGGCTGCATTGGCACCAGCTCCTGGCATCGGGGAAGGGGAGTAGCTGCTTTTGGGGGGCCGCATGACATTCCTGGGGCAGAGGGTACCTCGGGGACATCCCTGGGAGGACAGGAGCAACTGGTTCTCATCGAAATAAGTCATAAGTGAGGCTGATGCCCTGGGACCTGCCTGATGCCAAACACCAAGTGAAAGATTGCCAGCTCAGACAGCAGCACAAGCCTGGGAGATCCAAAGGTGAATTAACAACACTTAGTTTTACCTCCAAAGAGTCTCCTCGTGTTCAAGCGAGCAGTAAACGCAATCTTGGCAGTAAGAGAGCCACGCAGACATATATATATATATGCATCCCATCTGCAGGACTGGCTGCTTGCTCTGAAGCTGCATCCGCAGAAAGACTGATTATTTGTTGTTGTGAAAGAGTGGGTGAGGGACCGAGGGGAAGCGGCAGTGCCTGTTCCAGCTCTGGAGGTGTTGCTGGTTGGATGATATCATTGACCAAAGGGATATTTTGCAACCCGTTCCCAGCAGTGCCAGGACACAGACTAACTGAGGGCCACAGAGGGTCCCTGGGGGAACTGGAGGGTGGATGCAGAGAAGTGGCTGAATGTCTGCACTCAGCATGTGTGGTGAGCCAGGCTGCGGGGCAAGGGGCAGAGAGACCTTGCGTGGGTCTGTGACCCGTGCTGCCTCCTTACAGGGCAGCTTTTTCAGTCTTTGTGGCCGGTACAAAAAAAAATTATGTTGCCAGAGATGGCAGACAGGACATCTGACTTCCACAGAGCATCCTGAAATACCGAAAAATCCCCTTCCTTCTGCCTCTGCTTCTCATTAGCACCCTGGAAGGAGGTGGCTGCAGTAAATTTGTAATTAGATTAGAACAAAGACCATGATTTTGGCTGACCGCATCCATCCAACAAAGTAATACCCATCTAAACTGTCGAATCACATCAGAATCACATTGCCTGGATTTTACTCCCTCTTTGAGCCATCCGTCTGCAGCCTCCAGATCCACAAGCAAATGTGATTTTCTAACCAGGGCACCAAAAGCCAGCCCCAGGAAAAGGCAGACTCCTTTCTGAGAGGCATTTTCACACTAAGGCAGGTGAGCTGCTGGCCTTATGGTGTCTGACCGACTTTCACAAGCTGCAGCAACTTCACCTGACACCAGGTGGCCTCCCCTAAGTGTGAAATTTCCTCCTGTCCTTTGAAGATCAAAGGACAGCAAAGATAATTCCAGCTTTATCGTGGAAACTAAAACCACTACCCCAGGGATTATCTTGGACCTGCCTCCTGCTCAGCATTAACACTCAGCATTTCTCAGGCTCTTCCTAGGCTGAGCCCAGCAGCAGCACATCCTTCTCTTGTCACACCCAAGCTGGCAGGCTCCACTGGTGCAGCTTTTTGCAGTTCGGTCCAGATAATGGGCATCTTTTTAATCTTTTCTAGCCCTCCAGTGAAGCATCTTGCTGTTTATTCTACATGATCTCCCCTTGCCCTGGCCCGCTGTCTCCCCTGGCGTCCTCAGCTCCCTCCTGAAGGGCGGCTGAAGGGAAGGAAATGGGAAGAGAAACAGAGAAACCGAGATGGGAACACTGTCTGGATCTTCTTGGCAGCCTCCCCTGCTGTCTGCAGACAGCCTCCACTTGTCCCAACCACTTTTTGCCAGGATCCCACAAGCCAGAGCATCGAGTAGAGCAGTAGCTGGTTATGCAGAAGCCTCGTGCTTCCCTCTTCCTCCCAATGCACACGGCTGAGGTCTATCCCCGTCAGATGTCACACTCAAGTCCAGAAAAGCTCCTCACAGCTGGGTTTGGTAATCGGAACTGCCAGGAGCCACTTCAGCACTTAGTAGCACAGGGAAAAACATACCCTCCCCTTCTCCCTACCGGTGGCCCCTGATCAATTTTCTTGAGCATATCCGCCTGCGTATGTCACGCTGACTGCCAGAAAACCAGCTGCTCTTCACAGCTGGATTTAGTAAACTGAACCGTGTCAATGCTTTAGCTCTTGGTAGCACACAGATTTCTTGCCACCCACCCAGGGCTCCCATCGCCTGCTTCCTGGCAGAGCGGCTGCTCTACCCCACAGTGGTTGTCTGGAAGCGCCGCCCAATTGGTTTTGGTTTTAACTAAGTAAAAAGTTATATCCTGGGGGGAAAAGAAAAAAAAAGAACAACCTCTCCCTTGTAATATGGAACGTATGGCCTCACAAGCACAGTACAATAAATGCATCACGGCCTCACAAGCACCGTACAATAAATACATCACTGTAACGCAATTTTGTGCCTTTGTCCACAGGTCTAATGTGCTTTGCAAACATATGAAAAAAGCTTTATGCCTTTCTCAGAATGAGATCGATATCATTATCCCTGATGTAAGGCAGGATGCAAAGACATATGGATAAGTCTGCGAGAAACATTTAGAGAGAAATTCAGGTCCACTCTAGCAGCAGAATGCTTCTTGCGTGAGCAAAGCCACATCAGCAAAGCTCTGCTTTGTACCAACAGAGCAGAAACATCCTCTGTAGGAGAAATGAGATGTGCTGCGGAAAACACAGTTTTGCTGCTACAATCCTTTTCTATATACTCAAGGGATCTGTCTGGTCAGCTTGGTCAGTCCAGGTCTCACTCACTTCCTTTATGCTCTTGAGAAATGTGACT
>NW_009647731.1:4664500-4679631 GCF_000708025.1 Charadrius vociferus | reverse complement strand
AATCGATCCCAGACTGCCTGACCCCACAGGCTCTCCGTTAGCCACAGTAATTACTCGAGGCAACGTGGGCATTGCTAGGGAGACCACAGGTTGAAAACATCTCTAGGAGATGAACACACACAGTTCTACTCCTTCCCTGTTAGAAATGTGCTTCTTATTGGCCAGCCTCTCAGGGCCCAGCCGGATGGCAGTTAATGGTCATGCTGGAATTCGTGTCAATTGATTTTCCAGTTAACTTGACTTAACATGATTGGAGGCATTAGAGCAGAGAGTATATACCCGTTGTTCCAGTTTGAGTCCTGTAGACCTCATATTTAATTTTGATGCAGCATTAAGGTTAGTTCCAATTAGAACAAATCATTCCTTAAAATAAAGATTTAACGTAAAGATTCATCCGGGGCCTGGTCCAAAGCCCATTGTGTTCAGGAGCATCTTCCCCACTGAAGGCAATAGGCTTTGGATCAGGGCCTGGAGGCAGCTTGCAATGTATGGGCAATTTAATAACAAGAGATGACTCACTATCAAATGCCGTCTGCTTTACAAAGGAATCACAGAAATGGAGTATCTGTGTGACGGAAATAAACCACTATTCACACACATACAAAAAAGAAAGCCCATTAAAAACTACATTATCGCTTCACTTGGGAGACTTGAGCCTCGTCTGATGAATGCTACTTACGTGCAAAACCAAGTCTGGAAAAATGGTTATGCCAAAGGGGTTTGAGGCTTTTATCAGTTTGCCTGTCATCTCTGAGCATCTAACAGTCCCACCAGATCAGACACCTTCATGTGCTGCCTGTTCTGAAACCCCAGGTGTGACTGCAGCAAGCCTGGGCTGGGGCAGGGACCCCTGTGTCGTGTAGCTGTAGAATTTATACTACGAGTGTTTCCCACTTCTGCTCATGTACAGCATGTCCAATGGGTCCCAAGGATCTCGTGCATGTTTGTCTCTTAGAGGTGCTTTCCACCCATAGTCTCCCCAGCATGGCTGCTATTCTGGCATAGCCATGCTAGGGCAATGCTGTCCCTTCTTTCTGCCTTTCTACCTACCACGGTCACTCCTGGTCTTGAGTTACTGGCTTTCTGGGTTTGCTTGGTGTTTGTACAGCTCCTAGCACAACAGGTCCTGCTGGGATTCCCAGGAGCTACGAATAACAGCCAGTGACTTCCATGGGGTAGGCTACTACTTGAAAGGGATATCTAGGGGCCATAAATCCTTTTTAATAACTAGACAAAGCTGGAAGAAGTGCTGAGCATTTCAGCTATAGCCACAGAAGCCATTTCTCTTGGTAACCTTTACAATCCCTGCAAGCGTTCACAGGCGGGGATGCACAGGGATGCAGCACTGCTGCAAATAGAAAAATGCACCCATTTGGTAAGTCTTACTTAGATGTCAGAGTACTTTGAATTTTGAAGCTGAAATAAACAGATTGAAATGACCCTATCGTTTATAATGGGATGGTAAAACAAAGCAGGACTTTACGATGGAGGCCCCAGTGTCAGAACTTCATTTGATTTTCTCTGATGACTCAACCTATTTCACAAGCTATGTTCATATTCCTTATTTAGAGAACTTACTCATGTCTCGGTAAAAGCCTACGATGTGATAAAGCCAAGGAACCATAATGTGTGGTACTGGTAACACCTCCCACGCCAAAAAAAATCCTACTTCCATATTTATGTGGCTCTGCAAATTGGTTCCTGCCTTTTTTTCCCCAGAGAGTGAGCTGGCAGCGTGTCTCCTGTCCAATTAGCATGAAGCCATGAAAAGTGGAATTGGAGGGTCAAATTCGCCAGGCCTGGAGCCTCACTTATTTTTGCCATGTTACAGACACATTTGGACCTTTGACTTCCCAGCAAGGCAAGTGTTGTTTTTAGCATACAAACACCAACGCCTGCAGAATACCTTGTTCGTTCAGGCTTTGTCTCCTGAAAAAAGCAGCTCACCACCAGAAGACAAGAAGCTACGAAGGCAAGAACCCACCTCCTGTTGCTCAGGGATGGGCACTTCAGTATAAACTCCCCATGGAGCAGGTGAATTTTACCTGGGTTTTACTGGCCAGGGTGTAATTTCTGCCTTTCGGAAAGTCCTTTAACCAGAGCAGCAGGAGAAGCCTTTGTAACCAGAATAGGCTGCAAACCACACCAACAAACGTATGGACTGAAAGAACACATAGGGACACTTAAGGACAAAACCCACCCATCCCACCCACCCACCCCCAGATCTCTTCACAATCTGATTTGCAACCATGTAAAGATGTGTATTTTTTGTGGCAGTTTTTGGAAGAGTTTGTTTGTCTTGAAGGCAGAAAAGAAAGGCAGCCTGTGCAAAGCAGAGAGAGGGGCTGAGCAACAGCACGCACGCTTGCAACATGACTGCTCTTTGCAAGCCTAAAAGCAAGGGACCAAAAGCTACGTGGCACAAGTCCTCTTCAGTCCCACACCAGGATCTGAAACAGCTCCTGAGTGACACCAAGGAGTTCAGGACATAAGGGTACATCAGGAGTGTCAGTGGAGAGAGATGCTCACATCCCAGGGCAGCACTGAACCAGCACTTCCATGGGCAGCAGTACCTGCAAAATCCCTTTTCTGTGATGTTTCCTCTCATTTTCTTTGGATTCAAGTATCATAAGGGATAAGCTCTAATCAAAGCTTTGCCTAAGGGTACAGCATTCGTGGCATCTTTCCCCCACTTGCGTTTTCTGACGGCTGAAAGAATCCTGCTATAGCCTTCCCCTTGCTGTTACAGCTGCATAGGTCTCTACTTTCCATCAGAACTTTGTTCTTGAGATTCCTATTCCTCTGCCAGGCTTCGCTGGCAGATGGACACAGGCACACTGAACCAGTGAATTCAGCCTCCATCACTGTCAGAACCCATCCTTCAGCTCTGACATTTCTCACGCACCTGCCTGATCTGGACTTCCATCCCTAGGAGTGAGCTACCCAAAACCAAGCCCATCCGGGCTATAAAAAGCCCTCTAAATCTTCCTTCCTACCCAATTTGGTAAATATGTGCTCAGCACACAAGCCACAAAACACTGTCAGAGCTGTTCCTTTCCCTAGGGATGGAGGTAGCTGTTGTGTGCTGGTGCTTGGAAGCAGAGAACCAGGGTTCCTGGCCTGCCCACATGGGTTCAGATTCACACGTCACATCTCCCAGGTAGGTGCCATGCTGATTTGACACACTCACCTTCACACGCTGGTGCTTGTGTCCTCAGCTCCTCCCTGCCTGTGGGAGCAGTGTGGGCAGGGAGGGAGGAGAGCACGTACTCTCACCCCAGAGCCCTGCGGTCGGATGTCTGTGCTGTCCCTTCAGAGTGGTTAGGAGCTGCCAAGCGGGGCAAGGGAAGAGCTGAGCTGGGGGCTGAGATCTTGCATTAGCACTGAAACAGCAAAGCAGGCACCAGCGCGAGCATAGGAGCACTGGGACCATGTCCCTCTGGGAGGCAGCATTTACATCCCACTGTGCCCTGGATGCTGGGGCCTGCAGGGAGGAGACGTGGGATGGGACTAGCCAAGTAGAGGGAAACCATGCCATGGGCAGGAGCACAAACCTCAAGCTGCTGTACCCAGGCACAACAGCCCCTCTTCAGGCTCCCGTGGGGCTCTGGCCCTCCATCCTTGCTGAATCCCAGCCCAGCTATCCACCAACACGCTGTGCTAAAGCCCAGGATCAGAACCCCTCTCCAAAACCAGAGCAGCTGCCTTCCCTCTCTGCTAAACACCCAGCTCCTCCGCCTGGCCTGTGATCTTTTCCAGCTGCTGTGGTCAAATCTGCCAAGGCCAGCAGTTCCTCCATTAACCCCTTCAGCCCGCTGCCTCGTGCTCTGCAGGTTCCCGTGGCAAACATCAGCTCTGTCGAGGGTTTCGTCTTCCTCATCCTTGAGAAACAAAGCTGGTCATTCCCCCAGAAGGGGATTTATGCCGTTTTAATGAGAGCTGTGGCTGCTCTGTTTCTGTTGAGGTTGTAGGTCTCTATGCTCAGGATGCGGCCCCTCTTGCTAAGCCTACCAGCCTTTCTGCTCCGGAGGGGCTTGTGGGGGCTGAGAAGCATTTCCACTGCAACTGGCCATAGGTTTCCAGACAGCACTTTCCAGAACAATCAGATCTCTTAGAAAATTAATTTATCCGCTCTTATTAGATCACTTACCTCACCTCCCCAGCTGCGGGTTCCCACGTTCAGGTTTCCCAAAGCCAGAGCCCAGGCAGGGCTGCTGCCATGTCCCTCTGACACAGGGAAGAAATCCAAAGCTCATCACCAACGACAGCTTCTCACCTGTGAGATTGGCTTCCCCAGGGGTAAGCAGTTACAAATGGATGAACCCCACAGGGCATAGACACTTTGTAACCCAGACATTTACCATAAATTTTTCAACTTGATAACTTGGAAATGCGGATTATAAACATGCTGCAAGTGATGAGCCAGAAAGAGCCTAAAAACTTCCAGCTGAAACGGGGTATGAAATGGCTCAGAGATGCTGGCACTTCAAATCAACTTTTTCATTAAAAAGAAAGTGAAAAGATGAGCATTGCCCACATGCCCCGGTCCCTGGCGTGATGCTCGCGGGTGGGTGCCACAGCGGGTGACACACCGCAGGGTGCCATGGGCCACCCACAAGCGTCACGCCAGCGATCAGGGCATGCAGCATCCCATGGCATGTACTCAGGAAGGAAGTGGGGGCCTTGCCTGTTTCAGATTTTCATCTTCAGCAAGATGGCAAATCTTATATAAAGCATGCATGAATCAAAACAGAAGTGCCTGCCTGGCTGCTGGGAAGTGACGCCACCATGACTCATGTCATTCTGTTTAAAACAATCCTCCCCCTCACCTTCTCCCCTCAGTAGAGATGCACCTTGGAGGCTTTCCGCATAGAACCCAGCGATGCTTACCTTCCTCTTCTACCTCCTTACACCACTTCTGGGCCATGGAGTTTTTCTCAGGTGAGCTTTCCTGCCACCTGAGGTCTGCCAAAGCACTTTTGCAGCTCACTCAAAGTACAACAAACAGCTTTCTTTTCATAGCATTTTTTTTTTCCTTTATTTTTTTTTTTTTTTTTTTTTTTTACACTCCATAAAAACCTTTGCAGGTTTTCTTTCACATTCATGAGATCTCCTGGAAATTATTGCCATTTCCCATACATATTACATATTTAAAAAAAAAAATAAAAAGGTCAACAGACAAAGAGAGCCACTCATTCTGAACTCCCTGCAAACACAGAAATCAATGTGTCCAGTTTTCATGAAGGAAGGCTGGCTAGAAGGTGACCACACACACTAAGCAAGCCACATAACACTGAACAAGACCACTTGACCACACACGATACATGTCGAGAACACTTGGGAGGGGTGGAAGAAGAGGTGGCTTGGAGTCGAGCTTGTCAGGGGGGTTTTTTGGTGTAAAATCCAGCAGTGTCATCTGATGGGAAGTAACTGGAATGAGGATTGTGGAGACATTCAAGTATTCTAGGGCTGTTCTTAAATAACAGACGTAAAGATAATAGCTCAGCAGGGTAGCCTGATAGCTTTAAGTCCCCTGCTTTAGTTAAAAGCACATCCAGTACAAAGGCAAATGCAGAAGTACAGGAAATGCCACACCTGAATGGATCCTTGGTCTGGTTTGGTATCCAGTTACACTGTGGTCAATACCTGACACTTCAGAGGCCGGAGCAGGAGAGGGGATTTTCACCTGGTTGTGTAACAGTGTCCTGGGGAAGGAGCTCCCTCCAGTGCCCCAGCCCTTTGCTCCCTGAAACACCACACAAGAGGGGAGGAGGAAAGCCGGATTAAAAGCAGAACGAATATTCACTCCCACCACCTCTGCCATTGCAAAGGTGGGGCTTCTCATTTTGCTTTCTTCCCTGCTGCTGCTGGTTATTGCTTGAAACTTTAAACGAGGGTCTTTTCAAAAATAAGAAGGGAAGGAGATGGGAACTGAGAACATATTAAATGGATTTCTCATTGCTCCCCAGGAATCTGAAAATACAGTAGTGGGTGCACACTGTGGATAAAAACCTAAAAAAGCACTTTCTTTTATTAAAAAAAGGACAATAAAATTTCAGAAAACCTGCCACACTTAGAGCACTTGTGTCTTACAGTCACAGCATACGGGAAGTATGACCCACAACAACTGCTGCGTTTCTGACTAAGTCAATGAGGTTTCTCTATTGCACTTTCATGAAATGTTCTTGTTGGGGTTACAGTCTGGATCAGAGGGCCACGCCAGTTCTGGTCTCCCCAGGGCGTTCAGCAGCATGAAGATGCTGTCATTGGGCTGAGTTTCAGCTGGTGGACAGGAGAGTGGATGGGCACAGAACTCAACACTGAGGTAGGAAAGGCAAAACATGAGCCTTCAAAGTTTTTGCCTAATGTCAGTTCTTCTGCAAAGAAAGATGCAGCTTCTCTTTTACATGAGGCGACGGGGGGGCTGGGAGTGGAAGACAAGATCTCCGACTCGTATTGCAGCAACTGGCCCATGAAACCAAAGTTTGGTGAGATCAGGCTCCGGCGCTGCTTGATGTAATCGAAGGCTTCCTCCAAGCGGAACTTCTTTGTCTTCATGAGGTACGCCATGCAGATGGTGGGAGAGCGTGAAATCCCTGCTTCACAGTGCACCAGGATCTTGCCCCCTGTTCGTCTGACATAATCTAGGGGAAAAAAAAGTCATTGCAGATGTCAGGTGTCATCAGGGATGGAGCGGACACTGTGACACGCACCCAGCGCTAGAGGTGGAACATGGCACACAGCCCGTCCCCCAGCAAGGAAAGGCTTGCTCTTCTGTTGGATACCAAGAGTAATATGGAGATTAAAAGAAGTGGGACAAACCCCAGCCTGAGGTGGAGCTGAGCTGCAGATGACACTTGGTTTCAGGGTCTATGGATCCTGATTTGGTTCTTTCTGCATTCTTTTAGGGAAGTCCTTCCCTGTCTCTTTCCCATGCGTGCACTTATTGCTCTTTTGGAACAACTGACTTTGCACAGCATTGTGAGACAGAGATCAGTTATCTGGGCAATGCTTGTGTTTGCTGTACCTGCATTTCTCTGCCTGTGGCTCAAAGGGCCAACCCAAGCCCAGCCTGGCCAGCCCTCCCACCATCAGGTCTCGCAAAGGTGAGAACTGCAGAGCTCCCTCCCTCTCATCAGCTTTGCCAGGAAAGAAGGACTTTTCTTCTAAGGCCAAATCTTGGCTGGTTAGCAGCAAAGGGCAGTACCAGGAGCTGAGCCCTTGGTGAGTACCCTTGGGTGGAGAGGCTGAGCTCACTCCCTTGGGGCCTCACCACACAAAGCACACAAGGACTGGTAGGCAGTTGCTAATTACAGCCTGGTTAAAGGATGCTTGGACTTAAGTCAGGATATAAAAGGCTTATGCAAAGCACCCATTTTACACAACAGGAGCCACTGTGGTTACTCACACAACACAATGATTGTTATTAGATTAAAGAGAATGTGCTTAAAATAAAGCCCTTTCCACACAAAAACACAGTTCAAAAATAGACGTTCTCTTCTCTATTGCCTTGAGCAATGTGCTCAAGCCCCAATTTATGGAGAACTGTGCTGAGTGTAGTGCTCAGTGCATGGCACCGAAACAACGGCAGAGCTGAGCAAGTTATCATTTGCCTGTCTTCAATTGTCTGCCACCACGACCGGTTATATTTAACTACTGCACAAAATGAGGAAGACATGGATTTGAGTCATCCCCAGCATCTACACCACATGCCCAATTTTAAAAGAAAGTGAAAACTTAAGTCATCCTCAAGATCTGGGAAACATCAGAGTGACTCAACAACTATCAGAAGGCGTTGGGGATGGGACCAAAGAGTGCTGTGAATTAGCGTTTCCCTGAAAGGTGTGAGAAGTCCCTTACCAGAAAAGTGAAGGATTGGGAGGGCACCCTCAGACCAAGTTTTGCTAATTTTGCCTGCGCTGTTGAAGGACACTAACTCAGCTGAACAATGAGTCCAGCACGTCTGTAACTGAGGTTTGATTCTCTTTCTCTTGAACGTTCCTGGAGAGCAACAGCACGGATTTCAACACCATCCCCACCCAGGCTGAGGCTGCTCCACCCCACTGAACCACCCTGTGCCTCTCAGGGAGGAACCTCTCCTTTGCGCTACCTGGCACGGCCGGCATGCCGCTCGCCTACCCAGCCTAACGCAGGGAGATTTGTGAGGGGATGGCTCAAAGTTTTCTGAAGGCCTCCTCATTTATTTATTTATTTATGGTATTTCACCCTTTAATCAAAATACCCCAACATGATCCAAAGGAGAAATGGAAACAAGCCCTGTGATAAGGGGAGACGTTGGCTTTCCAAGGCCTGTCTTTGAGATATCCCAGCACAATAAGGCAATAAGCTGACCCTGCTTCACCTGGCTTTTACAGGGCCTGGCAGGTAAGTCCAAGGAACCAATATGGATCTTTCCTTTACAAAAAAAATCAATAGGCTTTGGTGGTGTTTAACCATACTTCTTTGCTTCCTGCCGTGCTGAATTACACCTACGCTTGCTTTAAATAGAGAGTAAAGCTAACCAGCTCACCCTCCTCTCCTGCCTGATGGCAGTTAAGAGAAGGCATTTTCCTTCCTCGTCCTCCCAGCCTGGAAAGTCAAGGAGAAGGACAGAGGCTTTGCTCCAAACGTCCCTCTTCCTTCCTCACTAAAATCCCTTTGCCAGGACAGATGCTGGGGAAGGAAAGGAGCTTACACTTTTGCTGTTACATCTGGGAACGCACAGAAAATATGTCCTTCCCACCAATACGTATTTTAAAATAAATGAATATAAAAATATATGAAGATTTGTTAATTTAGACCTACCAATGAAGTCGATGGCTTCCTGGAAGTGTGAGCTGATGTCCGCCATGTGACTATCCTCCACTGGGATCCACTTGTAGCAATACTGGTCTTTGAAGGACTCAGAGCTTTTCCTGGAGACGTTGAGCAGTGCTGTGATGTGCAGGTTGGCGAGAAACTCGCACTTGGAAGCATGATAGGCACTACCAAGGTAGAGAAAAGGCAGGATTTCGACGGGACCACCCTGGAAGAGAAGGAGCAGGAACATGTAATTCTTTCTCAGGGGTATTTGAGTCTTGATACCAGAGACACAGAGGCAAGGCAGCCTGCGTGGGTGCCCGCTCCCTCCCTCGCGGGTGATTTTGGACCCCGGTGCTGTGGGCCAGTGAATCACTGTGATGGCAAAGCCCACACAGGAAAAAAGGTTTCGTTTTCTTGTCCACATCTGCGAGGTACGAAGTCAGATCCAGCCCACTCGCGTGCAGGATGTTTCCTGCTTTCTGTAAAGCGCTGCCCCTTGGGACGCAGCCAAAGCGCTTTCATATGTGAGGGCCGTTCCCTCTGAGGCTTTACCGAAACACAGGCAAGGTGGGAAGCTGTGTCCGAGCAGGGAGGAAGAGGAGGACGGAGGAGGAGGCTGCTCTAGCTCAGCCCAGGGCTCTGCCCTTCCACTCCACCTTCCAGAGGTGAAGCGAAGAAAATAAAAAATTAAAAAAAAAAAATCAGAGCAAGGCTCACTGCTCGCAATGGCCCCACGGGGCTCGGGGAGGGGCAGCCCCGTCCCCCTATGCCTCCTGGGGCACAGCACTCGCTGCGTCACCCACCCTGAGGTGTCGTCTCGGTTTCTCCTTCCGCATCACAAGCAAAGGCTGGGTGATGAGACCCCGAAAGAAAAAAAAAAAAAAAGCCACCGCCCGACACGAGGTTTTTGGAGAACGCAGGTAACTTTCCATGATGCACAAGAGCTGCTGGCAGCCTCCGGCTGTGAGAAACCAGCTTTTCACCCCTCCGAGCTGCCTGCCCAGTGGGTCCCACGCACCGGGGACACCCCGGAGCCAGCCGGGGTGGCGGGACGGAACCTGCGGCAGGATGCGCTCCCGGGGGAGCGGAGGGGCATTGCCCGGGGGCTCCCCCAGCACCAGGAAACATGTGCCCCGGCGGAAGCAGCCCGACCGCAGGGTGACATCTTGGAGCACACGTATTGCCTGGGCTGGGCGAGTGCGGGGGTGTGCCGACTTCCCCCGTGGAACCCCCTCTCTCCCTGTCCAGGGACGGTTCTTGAGAGCTGCTGCCTCTTCTCAGAAGTGGCGCCATGGCCCCGGCCCCCTCCGCCAGCCTCAGATCCCTCCCGGGGTCTCAGAGGAGGCATGGGGAAAGCGTGCTCCTTCGTCTGCTGGAAAAATGACACTCCTGGCAGCCTCTCCCCTGCCCGTTTTAAGTCTCCTAAGCTGTGTGATCAAGATGGGTTGCAAATACAGTTTTGGGTCTAGGCAGGGTTTTTTTTCCTCCTTCTGCTGCCAGATTTTGAAGCCAGGAGGAGGCGATGCTGACCAGCAGCAGGCACAGAGCACCTTATTCGACACACAGGCTGCCAGCCTGGGCTGTGACAACTTATTGACAGCCCACGCCAGCACGAGGGCCACCGGCACCCCGCCAGCCTCCAGCAGAGCCAGTTGGTGGGAAGGAGAAGACCCAAGGGCAATGTCACCTGCCACAGCCGTGACACACACCTGGTCATAAGCAGGTTTGTGGTTGGCACTCTGCTTCTCACAGTGGCTGGCGAGGTTTCTCTCCGCCTCGGTCCTCTCCGGGGAAATGAGTTTTCCATCCACGCAGCACTCAGGATATTGCGAGTTAAAGGTTTCATATCCCCCTAGGGAAGGAAGAAAAAAAAAAAAAAAAGACATGAACGTTTGCGCTTCCAAAAAATGGTTTAATTAAAGTGGAGAAGAGAAATGAAGCTTGGGCACTTTGCAATGCAGTGGGATAGTGCCACACGGCAATGGGCACCGGGGGTTAATGAGGAATAATGCTCCCAGGGGAAATGTTTTGATTTTTTTTTTTTTTTTAAAGGCTTCATACCTGCTGACAATTATTAACTTGCCAAAAGCCAGTGGATCCAGATTAAAACTGTTAGCAAATGTAATTCTGTTAAGTCTAGCAACCATTAACTCCAGTACAGCGGGAACTAAACTCCCTCCCCCAGGTTTTATATGAGTGCTATTACCAGCATTCAAGATGGAGATTTCTGTACCCGGTAGTCATCCTCTCTGAATCTGTTATTACTATATATGCTGTGACAACATTAGAAATGTTTTATTTGCAATTTTGAATGGACATAAGCGCAAGAGGGGGATGCTTGCAACTGTGTCATTAATCACCACAATGCACAAGACAGCGAGGCAATGAAGACAGTCCCACTGAAACCAATCTATTAAATAACAGCTATAAAACTTAATGAAATCCTGTGACAGCATTTGACAACTGAATAGCCCCATATGAGCTATTCTGCATGGTTAAGTACTGCATTCGTTTCATTCAGTGCACTGCTAATGAAAAGGAATTAATCCTATTATTACATTGTTACTCAAAGTTTGTCGTCAGCTAAATCGCTGCCTGTTTGCAGGCTGGGAATATGTCGTATGGAAGCACACTATCTCCAAAATGTACACGAATAAGTCAGGTAACAGAAGCAGCCTGGAAATGTCAGTGGTGTGCCACGTGTCTGCCACCTGTGCTTTTTCAGAACCGAAATGAATGGCGAAAGCTCTCAAAACAGCTAGGGTCAATAACCCTTCGGAGTGTGGCCCTCAAGTAAACAAGGCTCAGAAAGCAAACCCTCCGACGCGATTCATTCATCTGCAACTGTTCCGTTCTGATAAGCGGTGCCGGTGTGGGTGCCCCAGCGTGCAAGGAAGGGTTTCAAAACAAAGGAAGCGCTGAAGATCCGAGCAGCCACAGGGCCCCCGCCACCCTCGCTGACAGGGCTGCCGGGTACGGCTACCTCTGACATTTCAGCCCTGTCACACCGGTGTCTCATTTGTTTGCAATGTTTGAGCAGATGTGTGCTCAAATTCATGACGCGCTACTGTAGCCCACTCAGTCCTGCCGTGGGGTCCTCATGTTGCAAGCGGATGGCAAGATCCAAAGCCCACTGAACGGGATGAAAGTCTATTTTCCATGATGGAGGGCAGGAAGGTGACTTTGCAGCCAACTGGGACTCAGCAACTGCACCTTTCCTCCTACTCCCCAGCCACATTCAGCCAGCTTGCCCCAGAGCTCAGAGCGTGAGGCAGTGGGTCAAGCAGCCAAGTGACCATGGAGACCATAAAGGGTGTGTGCGTGTATGATAAAATGATATCCACAACAAGGGGGTTGATAAAATGATATCCCTAACAACTGGCAGTGTGAAAAACCAACACACAAAGCAGCTCTCCAGAATCCTCTGCTCTCCTGATCTCCAACTGCCCTTCACGAAGCAGACTTTTAAATCCTCTGTTTTGCATAGCTGACCTTATCTCCCCCTTGCCCCCCAACCACTGCCATCACATAGGAAAAATATGTCCAGTTTATATAAATAGCCATTATCCCCATTTACGCCCTGTGTTGTTGTTTTTACTCTTGAATGAACACAGAAATCTGCCCGAGCCAAATCAGCGTGTGTGTTCGAACAGACATGCCATGCGTGTCTCATGTCTCTGGGGCAGCTAACACATGCAGCTGGTGAATGGTTAATTACAAGCCTTGGGGATCAGGATATTTGCAGGCCATTCTTACAGTGAGTCATCTTCTCATCCCATCCTCCAGCAATCTCCTCTCTTCCCCCTCCCCACTCAACCTAGCTTCCCTGAGGTCATTTCTGCAAATACTAGATTGCTCATCAGACAGAGCTGGGCTGTGCTTCGGGTTTTAATCAATAAATAATAGAAACCTTGTCAGCACCAAGGGAGGATCCATTATATTATCTTTCTGCAAGCTCTTCCCCCGCCACACATCCACTCTCACCCTGCTGGGGCCGAGCTCACGCAGAATGAAAATGCATCTACACAGACAAAAGATGTAATACGCTCAGCCTCTGGAAGGCAGAAAGTGAGGGGGTGACAGGGATGAGGGGGGGACCAGGGACAAGGGGGGGACCGGGGCCTGGCGCTCAGCTTGGCATGCAATTGCTCTGCAGTAGCTGCCCTGCCTGGGGCCAGATCGCCAGGGTGCTTGGTGACCAGGTGGGGTGGGGGTGACCTGCTCATATCTTATCACTGCAACTTCCAAGGAGAGACCACCTTAGCCCTTAAGTAGCCAACACCTCCTCCCAGCTCCCCCACTTCTGGGGGGAAGAGGAATATACTCCTCAAGGATTTTTTTCCTGGTGTTTTTACAACCCATTATTTGTGAAGTCTGTTCTACAGACCCCCAAAAGACCATTTCTTCTCATCAGTGCCCAGTGCTTCAGGATTATTTATATCCCCACTGTCACAGAGATCTTCCCCCAAACCACAACCGCTTCCTGGGGGTCCGTGACCCCGGTGAATCAGCAGCGCTGCCCACTGAGTCACCGGTTCCTCGGGCCACACCGGACCCGAAACGGAGCTACAGACTTCAAGGGCCTGATCCTGCAACCCAGAGCACTTCCAGCAAAGCGAAGGGGAACAGCAACAGGAAAAGGAGGAAAGTTTCTCATCCACTAAGGGGGACTCTTTTCAACCTTAAGTCGACAGGCTCTCAAGATAGGAAACTTTGCAATACACAAAAGGTACAAAGCAGAGCCTACATCCAAACCCCACCCCAGATAAACTGCCCACAGTCACCACTTCAAAGCGTGGGGCCGGTACATGAGGAGGGAAGGACGATCTTGTGGCTAAACGAGCAGGCTGAGAGTCAGCAGAGCTTAATTCAGCCCCTGCTTTGCCACAGGCTTCCCAGCGCGACCCTGGAGATGTTTCTTCATCGCTAGTTTAAAGACGTCCCTGAGGATTTGACTGGCCCAGCACTGTGCAAGTATCTCTGCCCTGTAGAGGCAGAATTGGTGCTTTTGGGGCGACTGTCAGACCCCAGGGCAGGCTGGCGGTGCCCAGACAGAGCCAGGGTGGTGGCAAACCCCCCCCGGGAGTCTCCCCTCCCCTTGGTACCGGGCGATAACTCCGGCTGGAGGAGCCTCCACCCCGGCGGGGGTTCCCTCCGGGCACTGTTCTTTACGGGAGGTACAAACTGGGCACATCAGGACAAAAACTAGTGTGCTAAAAGGCTTAATAAAAGTGAAGCCGGTGGGGACACAGAGGCAGAGTTTATTCGAGAAATAGCGCCTGGTTTATCTCCTTCAATTATGGCCTCCCCATGGCCTCAGGATATGGCAAGGGGGGTTGTTTCCGAACTCCCACGGCGGGGCAGTGCCCCGCTTCGAGGGGAGGCGCGGGGGAAGGAGGAGGAGGCTGAGAAAACAGAGAGGGCGAAAGGACAAAGGCGCTGCCAGGAGAAACGGAGGGGAGGAGGGGATGAGAGGGCACAGAAAGGGCGGGCTGTTTTTTTTTTTTTATCGTTTTATTATCCCCGGGTCACACGGAAGGAAAACAAAGAACCGCAATCAAAGGGCTATAATACACGTGGGGGGAGGAGGGATTTCTGTCCCCCGACAAGCCCCAGAGTTTCGGCTACGGGTTTCCCCTGACAGCTTCGGTACGCCCCATGGAGAGATAAACCTCTCCGCCCGGGGTGGAGGAGCGGGCACCGATCCCGGGGTTTCGGGCGCCCAACACGGGCCGCCTCATGTCACCGGGCGGGGAGCGAGCGGCGGTGCCCGCGGCTCCCCGCTTACCCGCGGGACTGATTTCATTTCCCACGCAGCCCCGGACCCTCTCGTCCCCAAATCCTCCATTTGATAACCTGTAACTTTTGTCCTTCTTCCCCTAATATTCTTTGCTTTCCATCAGCCTCTTAAACGCGCGGCGGGGGTGAGCGGAAAGGCATTTGGGCTCAGCCCGCAGAGTCTATCCGGGATTTAGTTCCAGTGGGTGGAAAAGAAACGAAATCCCGGCGTTACCTCCCTGCCCTCCACCCATAATCAGGTTAACTCGCGGAAGAGAGGGGACAGGAGCACGACGGGGCCGCCACCACCCCGAGGGGGGGTGGGGTGTTGAGGGTCGACCTGCGCCCCTCCTCCCATCCCCTATCCCATCCCCTCCCCCCTTTCCCCGCCACCTCTCTCACCTTTCAGGAAGCAGACCCTGGCCCCGGCCTCCGGCAGGCTGGAGAGCAGAGCGTTGAGGACGATCTGGGCCGTGCTGTCCTTCTTCAGCTTCTGCCAGTGCCCCGTGCCCTGGTCCAGCACCACCACGGCGGCCAGGCGGGCGCTCCCC
>NW_009647731.1:4654066-4663840 GCF_000708025.1 Charadrius vociferus | reverse complement strand
GGGGAGGGAGGGGAGGAAGGGCAGCGCTGGGGCAGGTTTCTTTCTCACACCAGGTTGCAAAGGGGGTTTCGGTTCCCTTTATTGCCCCCTCACTGCGTGCGTGCTCACCCCCAGCAAAGCCCGAGCACAGGCAGGTCTGCCTGCACCTGCCTGCAAGCGCAGGGGACGGGAGCTGCCCGATCCCCTCGGAAAGAGCCGGGTCCCCTGCCTGGGCTGCAGCTTCTTGCATCAAGGCAGCACCAGTATCCCAGTGATGAGCATGGACTGCCTGGGGAACAGCCCCGAGGATGTGGTTACCCGGCCCAAAGTTTACAGCCTGGCAGCAAAGGAGGAAACAAGGAGGAACAGCTTGGGACAAAGCAAGATGGGCCATTTCTGCAGAAATAATGCTGTGGATGGGGACAGGGAGGGTCGGGGATGGGAGGACCACCTGCAACAAAAATATTGCTGGCATGGCTCTTTGGGGCAGGTCTTATGTCCCTTTCCTTGCTGCAAACTTCTAGGATGCAAGACTTTGCCTCAAGGACTTGCAAGACTGACACTACAGACCTCAGTCTGCGCCTTTGTCCAGAAGTCACGACACTAAGACGCACAGGAATTAGGAAATTTGACACTTGCCCTTTCCTTGTAGATAAGTTTCGTAAATTGACCAAAAAAAAAAAAAGAACTGTAAAACTCTGGAAGAGGTTAGGCAAAAGGATGAGCTCCAGCCAAGCTCATTACAGCCGGGGCAGATTACAGTGCTCTCCCTGAGCAGGGTGTCATTTATTCTGATGGTGCCCTGAAAATATGTTCCCCTCAACAGTGGGCAGGAAGTGCCATCCCTGCCTCAAACTGCCTGCAGCTGAAACAGAGAAGCATGAAAGAGGCTGCGCGAGGAAAATGTTCAAGCTGATTGAAAGAATAGCAACCACTGGTTTCGAAGCACCTCCTCCTCTTCCTCTTTCAAGCCCCCTGCAGCCCCCGGCTGGCTCCTTCTAACCTGACCCCCCTCGCTCCCCTCCTCTGAGTCAGTCAGGGTATGAGATGGAACAAAAATAGAAATAGCTTGAGGGTAGGGGCAGATGTTCACAGCGCGTTTTAGTGTGGGTGTTGTCTTCACCTGGCCACCGCCGTCACGGCAGCCCGGCTCCTTCCCTTCTTCTGCACCCACCCTGGGAGGCAGATGGGCATTGCCAGAGCCGCTGTGTGGCTGGGTTAGACGTCCCCACATGCCGACGTGATCCCTGCTAGGCCTGGAAACCCACCATGAGAAGCATCGCCACAGCCGTGACAAAAGCCTTCACATCATCCCATGGCCAGGCCAAGTCCTCCCTTTTATTTTTTGCTAGGTGGGGAATCTGGCACAGGCAGGGGCGCAGTGACTTACTCCCGCTCACACAGGAAACCTCCAGCACTGCTTGAACACAACCTGCCTTTCCTGCCTCCCAGCCCCCAGCTTCAGGACCCGCTTCTTCCTCCTGGAGAAGCAGGCTGGCTCCCTCGGGGCTCGGCCTCCAGTAAGAGCCCAGCTGGCCAGCTGGTCCCAGTGCGGCACAGGGAGGGGAAGAGGGGCTGCGGGCAGATGCAAGCGCGCTCCCCTCTCCCGGGAGGAAGGAGGGGGCCAGCGCAGTCACACGAGAGCATCATTTCCTCTCAGGAAACCCAAGTGAAATGTGGAGGGGTGGGAAAGAGAGCTTGCCCCCCGCTCCTGGCTGAAGTGCTAGTCTGAAGGAGGGGGCAAATCATACCAGCCCAGAAAATAAACCCCGGGGAATACCCGAAGTTTGGCTTGTACTGACGGCAGGGTGTATATCACCAGACCTGACCTGCAGCTGACCTTCCTCCTTTTACACACCTGATGCTGAGCATCCAAACAACTGCCTTTCAGTAGATTACAGCTCTGCTTTTGTTTCTTAATGGAGTGAGTCATGACCACCTTTTTATTAGAAGAAAATAACAAGGCTAACAACAGCAGTACTAATGCTTCCTCCGCTGCAGGGTACTGGACACAGAGTGCCCCGACTTCTCTGCCCACCAGCGAAATGACTTGGTTGTACTTGGAAATAGATGAGCAATCGGGGCTGATGCTGTCAGGGCTGTGGGATGGACACAGATACTTTTCCCTGCTGGAGCAGCTCCTTCGTTCGTCAGGTGCTCCCAGCCAGAAAGGAGAAAGGGGCTCAATTCTTGTAAATGGAGATGGTTGAGCAACGTAAACCACCCTCCGCTTTAGGTAGGAAACTCCCCTCCTCCCTGCAGCACTTTACATCGTTCCCACTTAGTTTCTGCTGCATCTTTCTGCTCCTCCTCCCGCTTCCCCTTGATAATCTCCCAGGCTCTTGCGTCCTTTGTCTCGGGTTTTTATCGGGGCTTTCAGATCAGCTGGTCCTTTCCTTTTCTTCCAGGCTGTATTTCCCCTAACCTAGCTCATTCTTCCCTGCTCCCCTCCCCACCTCCTCCGGGCTCTTTGTTTCTGCCTTTTTCTCAATGCTGCAAAGGGAAACTTTCTCGCTGCAGCTGGGGACGGGTGGCCCCAGCTCCTGGGGGGCACAGCTGGATCCTCACCCCAGGTAAAAGCCCTCAGGGCACAGCATCCATTGGGGTAGCATCCAAAAGGCATTGCTCAAGAGCAAAGTGCTGCCTTTTGGAGAGAATAACACTCAAAAGGAGCTTTAAAAAGGGGCTTAAATGAATAAATGAACAGCATTTATTGGGAAGCAAAAGAGACAGGATCATTCAAGTTTCTAGGACTTGAGTTGCCTGTGCTGAGACAAGGGACGCCCTGTGCTAGGTGCTACAAGTGTGCTTGTCACCCCAAAGGGTTAACCTCAAGCCTCAGCAAAACCAAAGGTGAGAGAAAGCCAGCGAGGAGGAGCTCTCGCTGCTGGAAAGGAGACTGAGGGGAAGGCAGATCAAGGGTTTCACAGGAGATCAGTCAGAAAGGTGGTATAGAGGGTAACCTATACGCTGTGGAGTCCTGGTCTGGGGCTTGAGCTGCATCATATCCCTGCTGGGGCACAACCCTGAACCCGTATCCTCCGGTTAGTTGTGAAATGCAAGAAATTCCTCAGACGAACAAAGCATAGCACAAGACAGCAGAGAAGATGGGATGGCATTTCTTTAATGTTATTAAGTTTTCCATAACATCAGTTTCTAAATTTGGAGCGGCTGATGTCAAAACACTCAGAGCACAAGCAGTGAGATAAGTTTGTGCCGGTAAACGGAGAGCTGGAAGACAGGTAAATTTATACTCGGGGCTAAGGACAGCCGAGCAGTGGCAATAGGAGACTGTCAAGCTGAGACGTCATCAGTGTCATGACTTGGTCACTCTTGACAAAGTCTAACAAAACAGATCAGATCATGAACTAACAGCCAGGTTACGAATTTGTCTCAACCTGTTGTCAAAAGCTGATTTTAGAGGGTGAAATGTACTATCAGACGCAGACTCTGTGGCAGGACAACCATCCCCCTCACTTTATGGCCCCATAGATGTGATTTTGTGTTGAACTGGAACATTTCCCCCAAGCCTCAGAAAACTAATTTGGAGGAAATGAACTCTTTGCTTGGGCGTTTTCACTAAAAAAGAGTTCATACATTTTTCACTTTAAATCTACATTCTCTAACAAATCCATCATCATAAGTGACTATTCCCAAAGAATTAGAAAAAAAATGCACGCCACAGACTATACAATTAGGAGGAAACAACTGAATTTCAGTTTATTGTGGCCCCAGCATCTTTCAGCCCTGGTTTACGTTCCCAGCTCTGCTGCTGTAAAACAGAATTAAGCTAAACGGTGCGTTGGCTTGAATGGGAGTTGTCTGCGCTCAGCACTTCTGAAAATCAGGCTGAAAGGGAATCTCAGACTTACGTCTGATTTTTACCTGACTCATGCCTACGTGACTCCACTGACTGCTGCCAGCTGCTGTCAACAGCTGCTGTCAGGAGTGAAAGAGGAATAAACCAAACCTCCCATCTCCTTTTAGAAGCCACTGTTCTTTCTGTTCCACGAGCTGATGACGTAATCCCCGGTGCAGATGGACAGGTCATTTTTAAAACAGGGATTCCAGCTATCTGCACAATCAAGTTTCAATTTCTCCGCTTGCCTGGTATGGTCCAGAGCATCACAACCCATATTGCTGCAGCATTTGCCAGACCCAGTTATGAATGCAAAGAACCCATCTTCCCATTTGCAACCATGTACTATCCCTGGGGTAGATGCCGTAATTGCTTACATGGGAAAATGATTTGTGTAGTTAGTTGCCTTTAATGTGAGACAAAGCCCTTTTGTTCTTTTATCAACTTGCCAGTTCCCATTTGTTCTTTCCTCTTCCTGCCACTGTTTCCCCACACGCATTTCTTGCCTTCTCGTCCTGTCTCTTCCCTTCCCTTTTCCTGGATGTATTTCCCAGGAACCTGCTCCTCTTCCACGCTGGCAGATCTCCCCCTGGTAAGAGCCATCGTCAGCCTGGCTGGGTTTTTGCTCACGTGTCCCAGCTACTCCTGCCCATCCGTACCCAACCAGCCTCTCCTGCTGCCAATCCTAGTCCTTGTGGGTGGTTACAGCTTCTTTAGACTGCCGGGAGCCATCAAATGACAATATTCTTACACGTGCCATTTAATTGACTGTTAGGACAAGCATATCTTGGAGAAACATTGGTTACTTTGGTCCAGATCTTCTGGAAGCAAATCTTATCATCGCTGAATCCGATTCCCTCTGCCTTGGTCTTTCTGATTGACTCATTTCTTAAGCACCAGGTTGTTGCCTAGAGGCTATAATCACATAAATATAATCCACTGCGCAGTGCGTGTTACTGTGCCCACTCCATGGAGAATGAGTACAGCTCCTAGGTGCAGAAATGACTTTTTAAGTTCAAAGTAGAGCAGCTCATGCTTTTAGCTGAGAATGTTTTGGAGCAATTTCAGTGGGCTACACAGATATAAGCAAACAAAATGAACACATTCAGTACAAACCATTACACCTCTGTTTTCTATAGCATTGCCGGTAGCAGAAAAAAAAACCCACCCCACAGCCCCTGTGTGTTCTCAGAGGTCCCCAGGCACAGCACAGACAGGGCGACCAGTGGGTCATGACGCAGACTACAAACTCCCTCTCTTACTCCAGTACAAGCATGGCATTGCGCATCCCATGCCCGAAAAGCTTTTTACCCCACCTTTGCAAAGAGAAAACAGATCAAAAGCAGGTCTAGGCTTTGGTCTACCCTCTGGATAGCACCCTAGATGGTATTTCTGGATGGTATTTGGGTCTGCTGCAGGGTATCTAGAAGGCAGCTGAAGGGCTGACCAGTGGGGAGAGGCAACAGCTGGAGCCGGCGGGCTGGGGGAGGCTGTGAACAGCCCACCCCGAGCTGCGAAGGGGGAGATAAACCAGACCTCCTCTTTCACCAGCGGTAACGCAAGGCGTAATGGGCTTAAAGTGCAGGAAGGCACATCTGCTGTAGGTGGAGGGAAGCTTCTCGGTGGCAGAGGGTGCCGGCGCTGGGGTCGCTCGCTGAGGCAGGCTGCGGTTCTCCACCGCTGAGGGCTCCAAGAATGGGATGAACAAAATTCTGTCTGGAAAGACTTATGCAGAGTCGATCCTGCCCTGGGGTAGGGGTGGGCTGGATGAGCTTTCAAGGAGTCTTCCTTAAAGTCCTTGTTTTACAGGCTTGTGTGGATCACGTTCAGGCACACAAGTCTGTGACTTGGTAACTATCCTAAAATCTATTAAATGACAAAGTAACCTGAATTAATAACTTGATTAATTTCTTCCTTTTTACTGAACGTCCTTTCTGCTGAAGTTGCTCTATGGTTACTTCCAATGTTGTCTTCCTCCCCTGACATCTGAATCATCCAGAGGAGAAAAAAAATAATTTGAATTAAATATTTTTTTTTTCCCAAAATAAACCTAGTGAAATAAACTTGTAAAAGAGAGGAAATAATTTGCGTCTTTTATGTTCATTTCTCCTAGGCTCCTACTTACTTAACCCCATTTAAACTTTGTATCAGCTTATGACATCCGGTGAAAGTACACTACAGCTTATTAAAATTTAAAGCTGTTACTCCAAGGGAAAACACTGAAAGCTCTTTTATGGATTAGCCAAGTCGGCAGGATGTGGCTTCCACTTTGTATCCTTTTGATGGCACAGCCCACTTGAGCATCTTTATAAAATAAAACTTCCCCATCACTTTCAGCCCGTTACAGTTTTCATTCTGTGCACCAAAGTGTTTTGTGCCAGTAGGACTATGTTCCACCCCTGCATTTCACGGGCAAATTAGGAGGGTATCATACGCTAACCCTATAAAATACATAACTATACTTAAGCTGAAGTAAATGTGGAAGTAAATACTAACAAAAATGCCATTCATTTAAAAATAGGAAAGTTAAAAAAATTGGATAATAACCTGTCATGCATTTGCTCACCTTTTTTCTGTAGGAGGGGCATGATCTGAGCCCAGCAGGACCTGAGTGGTGACTTATACTGGTATTATCAGACACACAGCTGAACCAGTGCAGCGCCTTGGCTTCTCTTAAGTCAACTTTGTATTGGAAACTCTTCCCAATACAATGCTGCTGCTTATAGTACGAGTCTTCGCCAGAGTTTCTTACTGGCAGAAAAGAGCCCGTGGAGTGACATAGCTGATTTCCTCTGCAGATATGGCAAACCGCCTCTTGCGCAGGAACTCTTGCAACAGAAACTGCCTCGCCGCTCGGTTTGCAAACTGCTCCCCCGGCAAGCCCCTGTAGGTACAGACAAAGTCGTCTTTTATTTAGCTCACGTTCCTGGGAAAGGGTGCTCTGCTCTGAGAAAGGCTGTTCCTATACGGGCTTACTTTCAAATGAGCTCCTTCAGTTGATGCTGTGGCTCACACAAGTGCAGACAGGCCTTGGGTCCCCATCTCTCTGGTCCCTCAACTTCAAGTGCATTTAATCTCACTTCCTATGACTTCCTCCCTTAGGGCTTGGCGGCCTGGAAGAGGCTGATGTATCAAATTTAAAGGGGGGATTTCCAGGTTTATTAAGACTCTCTTGTTTAATTAAAAAGAAAAAATTTCAAAGCCAGGCTCTTCCCCCATCCCTTTCCAAGTTCCTCCTGGGAAATGCCCCTTTTGACAGGGACTGCTCGTGGCGAAGGATCTCTAGGGCTACCTTATAGCCTATGGCTACCAGATAGTCCCATTCGACAGTCCTGATGAGGTGAGTAACAGCCAGTCCTCCAGAGCAGGAGGAAAACGCTATCCCTATAAACTGCTGCTTGCTCCATCCCTCCTGCACCCAGAGGGTTCTGCTTCACTTTCCTTTGCTAAGTTATCCACAGAAAGGTCCCAGCTGAGCCAGAGGTCATCATGCTGGAGAGGCTGGACCATCCTGCACCATCTTTTCCTCCAGCTCCGGGGTGGGGAGTGTAACCTCTGGCCAAAGATCAGCATGGGGCCGTCACATTTCACACCACCGCAGATGTTTGCTGGGTGAGTGTGTGCTGGAGGCCTTACAAAACACGGCTTTCGGGCTGTGAGCTTTGGCAGTCTTTATTATTCATGAACTGTGAGCAGGGACTTCAGTCATACAGCATCACGCTGCTCTCTGCCTACATGCAGGAAAATCTAGAAATCCAGGGGAAGAAAGTGTTCATCAGTACAAACTCACCATCCCATCAGCATGCAACGAAGGGGGCATTCAGGCTGTTCTGGAAGCATCTGTGTAGGCAGAAGTCGACTCACAGAGAAAAGGGGTGGGAAGGGAACGGGGCTGAGCTGGGAAACAATTTGTCACTCGCCAGAACATTTGTCCAGCATTGCTCAGGGTGATACTGGAAGCCCAGTTTGGCAGGGGGTGGTGAAGTGACCCTTCATGACTGATGCTCAGCTCTCGTTCCCACCACTCTCCTCCTCCAGGAGTGTGGTACAGACATGCACATTCCCTTTCCTGCGCCCCCGGGACCTCTTGGGATCCCCCCCCACCCTGCCCCGAGAGGCAGCACTATGGGAAGTGTGGTTCGAGGGGCAGCCTCCCAGCTGGGAAAGCTGGTCGCTGGGACATGCCACCACCCAGACCTTAGCGGTGCTACTTTGGGAATCGGGACATCTGACACATATTCCACTGGCTGAATCACTGACAGCTTTCAGTTGTTTACAATACATCTCTTATCTACCAAGAAAGGAAAAAAATATTTATTTAGACTGATTTGGAAAGATCTTGGGTACCTGAACCCACGGGGCTTGGAGATAAGTAAAACAGCTTTGCCTTTAGAAACTGTTCCACCAAGAGAGGTCAGTCCTCAAGAAATTGGTCATTGCGCAGAGGTGGCGTTCCTGTCATGCCACTTGAGCCTACAGACAACAAGCTGCTGAAACTGCCACTCCTTTTTTTATCCTAGCAACCCCAGGAACTGGCTACCCGTGAACAACAACCAAAGCTTTTCCGGGAATAAAGCACATTTGTGATCTTGCTAGCTTAGTCCTGGGGCTGCACCTGGCACTGCGATGAGCTACAAATGCATGGTGACAGGGACTCTCTTTTCTATACCTATACCACACGGATAGCAGCAGCACCCTCCGTGCATCACGTGCTGCTAGCTAGCCAGAAATACCATCAGACCACACAGGTATCCCACTAAGAAGCACACACGTGGTGTGACACCTCTGAACACAAACCTCCAGAGGTAGGGAGGGAAGGCAGCCAGGGATGTGGAAGAGACAGAGCTTCCTAGGGGTTCCCTCTATCTGCTCCCTTCTTGTGGTGGGAAGGCAAAGGGAGAGGAAAGTCATAGCCACAGAAATGCAGCAACAGGATGAGACAGGCCTGGAGAATCACAACTCAGCATGTATTTTCCATATGGTGGCACCATATGGCAACTCTACTTTGTCACAAGGTCAGCATGACAAGACTGTCCATGCATTTTCTACCGGTGTGTTTAAAGAGGGGAGAAACCACCCTCACTGCAGCAGGGAGACCACAGGAGAGCTATTTACACCTTTTGGCAGTACCCCAACATCGTTCCCAAAGGCACGTTAAGTATCTGCTCTCCTTTCCCACCACCTGCCCAAGCCCTCTCCTCGAGGTGGCCTGGAGCCATGCAGAGCTCCTTGCAGGGGCCACGAGCAAAGATATGAGTCCTCCCTGCCTAGGGCAGACCTACGATAAGTTTGGGACAGACTTTTCACTGTGGGATTTCACTCTGATCCACACAGGTTAGGCTGTCGTTTCCAGAGGGTTCAGCTTGACCAGCTCACACTTTGGACCTTCTTTGCCCTTTCCGAGTGACAGCTTTAAGCCCAGAGGGATGAAACGATGTGTCTGCTTTGTGCTGGCCATGCACCCCGGTGTGGCGTAGGCGGCTGTATTTTAAGATAATACCCAGGCTGTAAAAAAACCCAAACAGGTGAGAGGTAGATGTGTCTGCTTCTGCTGCTCTTGCTGCAGGGAGAGAAACCTGCAAGATGGAGATGGCACAGACACCAGGGTGCCCAAAGGAGCAGCAGGTAGGCATCCTTCCTTCGTTTAACACTCACCTTCACACAATTTAGATCAGGCCCCAGGGGCTGGTGCAGGAAGGTGTTGCGGGGCTCAGCCTCCTCCCTACAGCCTTATTCTTTAACAAGAGGGCATTGTCCCTGCCTGCGGGAAGCCTGGCCTCATGATGCTGGGTAGGACAAAGGCTCGATTTTTCCAGCTCCCGTGAAAGCGCTGGAAACCAGGACGGGGCTGGAGGCAGCCAAAGCCCGCTCTCCCCGTCTGAGACACTTTGGATTTTGATGCAATGGGGTGATCAGCTGTGGGCATGAGTGAGCGG
>NW_009647731.1:4648685-4653964 GCF_000708025.1 Charadrius vociferus | reverse complement strand
CAGGAAGAGCTCTGGGAGAGCGTGGAAGTGGGGGGCATCAGGGGACTTATTGCTCTGGTCCTCTCCGTTTCCTGTGGCATAAATCAACAAGAGAAGCGCTCCGGATACTCTGCAGCCAGACGTGAACATGCTCATTTTGTGTTTCACTTGTTGTTTAAGTGAAAGCCTCTGCCATTTCACATCCACCCCAATGCACAAGAGGAAGAGTGGAGCCTGATGTTTGGAAAAGCCACCTGTGATCCTCCAGCCCTTTAGAGCTGGCAGTGCTCTGCCTGCTTCAGAGGACAGTGTACCATGTGTTGTTCTTTGCAAATGGTTACTGCACTCCAAAAGAGACCAGAAACTCCTGCCTGCTGCTGTGTAGCAAGATAACCAAGACAGGAATTACAGGGGACATTCAAATATCCCCCTGAACACGGGGTAGGAACTGTAGAGAGAGAGGAGGGATCCCATGCCCAAAGCCATCAGATACCTGTGACAAAACACAGGACTGGCTTTCCCAGGACAAGTCACGTTGGTCAGTGACAGCAGCAAGACTCTTCAACTGACATCCTGGAGGGTAGAAAGACCCCTTTTTCCACCACTTCTGAGTTAAAAGAATCAAAAAGGGTTGAACTTAAGAAGATAAGGGGAAAATTGTGGCATTGTCTGAGGGAAAGTGGGAACATGGAGCCACAGATCACTTTGTACATCACAGAGAGGGAGGAGCTCAGGGCAGGCAGTAATGGGGACCACGCAGGCGTTGGATCTGGAGTGAGTCTTGAAAATGTTGTGAGAAATGCCTTCCTCCAGCCATAAACAGGGCAGTTTTCTAGCTCGCCAGATAATGACTTGGGCAGGTTGATCCTGACATCCTTCAGGCTACTGTATCTAGACACAAGTATGCAGACATGCAAAAAACCTCTCACAACCAAAACAAAAAAAAAAATCCCACCCCAAAGCACTTAATTGGGGCCAGGATTTAACAGCCAGCATTTTTCACAGCAGGCAATTTTATCCATTTATGCAACTTCCATTCTTTTCTGCCAATTCAGTACTTGGGTAGCAGTCATTTCTCCAGTCCAGTCATGACTGACAGGATCGTTACAATACATATTTATTGCTGTGTATTGTAGCTGTCAGCCTAAATCGGATCATTTTGGACACCCTGGGAGAAGCTACAGTGAGTGTCTGTCACGTTGGCTACCATGCAGACGTGGTCCAGGGAGGCAGGAGGTGATGACACGCTGAGCTCAGTGCCACACAGCCAGAAATAAACCCTGTCCTGTGGTGGACACTCATTAAACACTTTGCTGCAAATGATTCCCTCCCTCCCTCCCTCCATCCTTCCAGGCAGTTCAGGCACCCATGTCAGCTGGATACGTTAGAGACAAACCAGAGGAATGACTGACATGAGTTTTGACCCTGACATTTGGGATTACAAGACATTACGAGTGCATTGCTGTCACGTCAAATACCATCCCATTAATTCTCCAGTGAGCACAGGTCAGGGGGAGACGAAGCCCATCAGCAAGCAGCAATTGTGTTGATATATCCTTGCTGCTAAATGCTAATAGCTTCAGCTTGTAACTTCAGCCTCATTGCCATACTGCAAAAGCACCCATATACAGGAATTCTGTCTTTCAGCTTCTTAAACTTTTTTCTTCTCTTTTTAGATCAGAGTTCAAGAAAGGATATGGAAGTAGAGACAGATTTGATGTCAGATTTTGGTTACAGCAGGCTCTGTCTACGTGATTAATTGCAAAGTTGTTTTAGCTGAAATGTGCATCGCAAAGGATTTATAAAAACAGCTGTAATTAAACTCATATTCAGGCATTTTCTTTTGCTGTCACACATAAGAAGTAGATTGCATCTGTACAGAAAGCTGTCAGACAGCTTATTCTGCGGGACTAAAAAAGATGCTCTTGCTGTGGGCTGCTGTGGGCCTGATTTATGAAAGGTTCCTCCTAACCACGCAATCCCAGCTTGATTAGCTACATAGTGCCTATTCCTGAAGAGGGATTTTTCTATTTCTGTTTCTTCCTCCAACAGGGGATTCCCTCTTAATTATCTGCAGAAGAAAAATTGTGACAGGATTGGAGGCAGAGAGGGAGGAGAGTGTGGAGGTCAATTCTTCCAAGTCAGAAGGGTTATTTCTCACCAGCTGCTGCAGAATATTTTGTCTATCACTTCCCTGGAGAAAATTAGCCACAGTGCTAAAGAAAATTTTGCAGGATTACTAGAATTTGAACTTGAAATGCTCTCAGTCATCTGGCCTGCTTCCACTGCATACAGTGAATGAGACCAGCACAAAAATGTAGTGATGGGAAGCAAAAGTCAACCAAGTTCATGTGAGAAATGAGACTCACATTTTTAGTAGCGAGGATGATTAACCACTGGAACAAACTACCAAAGGAAGTGGTGGAGTTTCCCTCTCTTGATGTCCTTTAATCGAAAAATGCTCTAGTCAAGTAGGAGTTACGGGGTTTGGCTCAGGAATTGCTGGATCAGATCGTCACGCCGTAAAAATGATGAGACCGTATACGTGATGTGAAGACGTTGGGATCACATGGCTGTCCCATGTTCAGACACACTGGCTGAAACCTATTAGCAACTTGCTGTATTGTAGCTACAAATAAGCCGTGTTTGTAATAGTTCAGACTGGCCCTTTTATCGCTGTGAAATGAGTAGGCAGGAGAGCGCATCCTTTAATGGGTGAGCTGGTGTGCTCTCCTGGGAAAGCAGCTATTTTACAGCTATAAGTGTTTAAAAGCTGACAAGGACATCTTCTTGCGTGCTTGCAGCACTAGACATAAACTAAATAAATATTTTTAAGACAAACCCGTAACATGTCATCAAAGCAACTGATACGTGCAACAGCAAATGAAAAAAAGGTGTACGGGAACACTCAGCTTTTTCATTGAATCCACACAGAGACCAAAGTGCTTGGAGAAGGGAAACAGAGAAGGAAAAAGATGCTGTACTGCAGAGAGAGGAGGGGAGGCAGAGCTGCCTGGAGTGATCGCGTGTGGGGCTGCAGGCAGGGATCCACAGCTCCTGGTCCCCAGGCCAGGATCTGCACCGAGCGGCACCATGGGATGGTGCCACTAGCCCTCTCCTAGGAGGGAGCCAACCTCCCCAGCCCTCATGGTGGAAATGGTGGTCCCTGAAGGTACCACACAGTTAAGGTCCACCTCACTGCGGCCACTGTCACCTCAAAGGATGATGCTCACAGACAGTTGACCCAACAGACTTGAAAAATGTTTCCAGCCTCAGCATGTCTGAAGGATGGAGGATTTGTCCTTGGTGGGTCCCCATCGGTGCAGTTGCCCTCGGTCCACTCCAGTAGGTACACGGGGGGCTCAGCAGCCCCAGGGCCCGAACTCAAGGAGTGTAGCATGGGCTGGATCCTTGGACAACAAAGAAAAGCGGGAAGAAAGTTCAGTATTTATATCTGTTGTGGCTACAGCCAACTCGAGACCACCAGCTGTTACAACAGTCTCTGAAGTACAGCTCTGCTTTCACCCAAACCAAGGTGAGGTCTTGCTCTTCAAATTCTCTTCATTTCTCTTGCATCTGGTGTGAAGAGTGTTCAAATACGAGAGTACACAAGTACCAGCCTGCCCATGGGCAGAGAGATCACTAGTGCACAATCTATTAACTGAATCTGGATTAATTGCCCGTTTCTAACCATTCGGGTTGACACAAAGTAAGTAATTCAGCAAGTTCTCCCTAACAGGTAGGAGAAACTTTTCTTCTGCCGTACTAGACATGAACAGAAGACTCAACTGGGTCGTGCTTACGGTTCCAATAAAGCCTTAGCTGGCAGATGGGATAAAGGGGTAACTTTACTTTGACTAATACCCACCCAAAGGTCAGCAGCGCGCCTTGTGCTTCGCAGATCCCTGAGCAGTTGCCGGGATGGACATGGTGGGCCCCAGGTGGGCCCACTGTTGACCTCCCCATCAGAGGGACGGTGCAGCCTGCTGCCCTGGGCTGGCTGCCACGGTCATGCCCCCTGCTTGCAGCAAGAGACCTCCGTGGTTCTATCTCCTCTGTCCCTCTCCAATGGCCAACCTCCGCAGCAGGATCCGTCCTCCTCTGAAAGGCGATGCACATGTCGTATCTGCTGAGGAGAGAGGTGCATGGTCCTCACCCTGGGGCTGCTGTGCTCCTTGTCACCTGGCCGATCAGCAGCAAAGCTTGGGACTTGCTCCAGTTGCATGCTGAGCATGGGGGTGACACGGCCCCAAGGTGAGCAGTATGTGTGTCCTCCAGCACCAGCAGCTTTGGTAGCACATCTTCCAATGCAGGCCGTGACTGATGCTTCAACTACCTTTGAATTCACTCAAGCAAATTTAGAAGGATTTCATTGTTCATCTAGTGCTTAGTGTTACTTGAAGAGCAGTATCAGCCTCCTGGGCCATTTCTGAGGTTGTCTGCAGGCACCAGCCCTTCCCACTTTAATTCAGGGTGCCTGTCAACAGGGGAGAGATGCCCTCCCGGGCAAGGGAAACGTTTCACTTTCCCCAAGCCACATCTTGCAGGAAAGCTGGAAGTTGAACAGTGCATGCAGGTCACGCTTCCTGCGTTTCTTCCCACTGCACAGAAGGAGAGACGAATTCGCTCTGCCATCCGCTGGGAAAGAACCAGAATAACTCAACCTGCAGAGATGCAGGGTGCCATGGCTCGCACTGCGGGAAGTTCTAGCAGGGCAAGAAAGCAGAGGCAGCAGCAATCATCCAAACACTTGAACTGGCTAAACACTGTACCAGGCCTTGTCAAGAGTGAGGTCTCAAAAGTGTTAACAAAGGTGGTCTCCAAACAAAGGTGGTCTCCAGGACATCTTCCTGCAGAGGGTTCCCTGGACCCCATCTACATATGCTCCTGCACCACCCACCTCCTTGGCTCCTCCTAAGTGCAGACCATCCAGCGATTCCTTGCCCAGGTAAGAGCAGCAATGCATTACATGGATTTGGGCATCTCCTGATGCAATTTAATTGCTGCAAACAAAGTGGAAGAGCATTTTTCCTATAAGCTCAGGGAGTTTCCAGGGATTGTGTGCATTTTAGAGCTCTCCAGTGGGCTCTCCTTACACTTTGTGAGCACAGAATGAAACATCGCAAGTAGTGGAAAGAGACACAGAGAGAAAGAGAGAGAGAGAGAGAGAGAGAGAGAGCGAGCCAGAGATAACGAGATAAGAAAAGCAAGGTGTCATCATGCGCCTGATCCTGCAGTCATTATCTCAGATGGCAATTCCCATTGCTTTCATCAAGGTCTCAGGCAAGAGGAGGAATGCC
>NW_009647731.1:4647027-4648655 GCF_000708025.1 Charadrius vociferus | reverse complement strand
ATGCCGGATCTGGCCCAGCATGTGTGATGATATCAGTGGTTCATTGTCACGGAGCTGGGAATTACTGCCAGCACGTTAACATCCCCTGCCACCCACGCTTTTATTCTGTATCATCACATGCTCTAGAGTCGCTCGCTGCTGCTACACTCTGCTCAAAACGCCGTTGGATGTAACGCTTTGGTGAAGGGTCCCCAGCTCTGGGTTTCCTCCGGCCATTCAAGCCACTTGAAGCTCCTACCAAACCCAGCTACAGGGCTCATCTGTGCCAAAAGCCCACGGCAGGGCTCCGCAGCCAGAGGCGTGGGGAGGGGAGATTAGTCAGCAGGCAGAACGACGGAGCTCCCCAGCCTCTCGATCTGTTTGTCTGATTTGAAGCGTGATGCAACCCGACAGCGGCGCGAGGGCGCAAGGGGTTTCATTATACACACCCACTCACCACCTACGTTTTGTGCCCCTGACCCACTGAGGAGCAGCACACCTGCAGCACTGACAAACATCAGCAGGTTGGGGAGCGTTCGACACCCACAGCAGTATCTCTTGGCGCTATGCAGATTTGTAGTCAGACAGTCAGACTGCGTTTGGTTTTTTTTTTTTTTTTAAATATATAAGAAAACTATAAGAAACAGGAAAGAGCTTGCATCTTCTATCACCACTCATACCTGGGCTTTATATCTCTCAAGGCAGAGGAGAATTAGTTCTTGCTCTCCCTTGCCTGGGGAGGCACAGCACTTGCCGGGAAGCGACTCGTGGGGTCAGGCTGTGGTTGTGTGTACATACGGGACACGCAGACACAGAGGACAAGCCTGTACATCACCAATTTTGCTGTTGCAGCTCAGGCCTAGAAACATTCCTCACACCTGTTTATTATTAACAGGAACTGCCCACCCCCCAGCTCCTGGGATTTCGCTCCCGTTTCCAGTGAGAAGAGGTGGGGTAACATCGCTGGTGCAGACGTGGCATTCCCGTGGGAGGGAGCCGTGCAGGCTGCTCCCCTCCCTGGCTTTCAGCGATGCTCCCAGCAACTCTGCAGCAAGCAAACAGCTCTCAGGGTTTGCCCCTCAACATCAAAGTGAGGAGGAAAGGACATAGCCTGATTGAATTTGCTCAACAGCAAACTTTACCCCTCACTACCACTCTTTGTATGTCAATCTACATTTCCTCCCCTACTCTCCTCAAGGTGGACTCGCTCCTGGATCTGATAAGAGCCTCACCCTCATTAGGGCAATTAATTAGCTGGAGAAACACAGCTCCAAAGAACCCAAAACCCAGGCAGGCTTTACGTTCCCTTGTACCAGGTTTTGCTGAGATTTGTGTTTTTCCATTGAGTGATTCCATTGAGTTTCCACTGAGTGATTCTCCATTGCTGGTTCCCTCCCCTGCCCACTGGTCATCCATGGACATACCTAGAAACAAGAGCAAGAAGTGCCATTGCTTTAGGCCAGATCATCTGTGAGGACTTTCTGAGTCCTGTTCCATTCAAGCCCCTGTGAAGCCCCACGTGGACTTCACTGGCTGCACAGCATGAGACCACATTCCTTACACACAGAGGCCTTGGTGTCTGGCATTACGTATCTCCCATGGGATCCTCCCTTCTGCTGGCCTATGAGCAGCTTGTCCAAGGGTGTTTG
>NW_009647731.1:4627709-4646996 GCF_000708025.1 Charadrius vociferus | reverse complement strand
CATCAAGACTATTCTGCGACTTGACAGCATAGCTCCGGCACTACACAGTTTAATGCACATCCATCTCTTTGACACCTCAGGACCTTCCCTGACCTGTAGGATCTCTCCCTGTTTTTCCCCCTCCTCAGTAAAGCACAGAGGACAGGGCAGATGGTACGCCATAAAAGCCATGTCCCTCCAAGAAGCATTTCTTCACAAAGCTGTGTGCAGAAATGTGATGTTTTGAGCCCCTTTGCATCGCACTGATAGCTCTCCAGGGCAGCACTTGGACCAGTAAGGGTGGCCTGCCCATCTCCTGGGTGGGCTAGCCTTCCGCGTGCCCTGATTTTGTAAAGAATGAAATCAGGAGAGTGAAACCACGGACGAGTTAACACTTACTAGCCGAATAGGACCCAGGGGAGGTGAACCGGGGACTTAACCCTGAAAGCAGATATAACAGGGCAGACGAGCGGCTGCAGAGGAAGGGCTGCCTTGGCAGAGCGCAGGGCAGCCTGCCAGGGGACAAGTCTGTCACCTGGAGACTGGCACATTGATATGAATGAAAAACAGGCTCTTGGAGCTGGAAGAATGTGGTAGGTCAACAGAAGCTGGAAATAAGTACAAAGGCACGGGTTGCCTTTCAGACTTGGCATCCAAAATGAACAACAAAGCAAAGTCAACAAGCTCCAGGGGGTACCTGGTTTCCAGGCAGTTGGCTCTACAAACTCATAACCCACTAAGAGGCACTCCGGGAGAGCTGAACGCTAATTTAAGTCAGCGCCATGTAAACACTGGAGGGTTCGGGTAGTGAAAGGCTCCGGAAACCGAACCCCACCGTTTGTTCTACAGTGGGAGGAAGCGAACCCACAGCTGCAGCTCTCGACATGCTGAGTGCAGGGCTTGGAGGGGCACCTCACGCCGTCCCTCCATGCACACATGATGCCAGGGTGCCTGGGCAGGGTGGACGGGTGACGTGAAGTGGCGGTTCTCCACCAAACCCTTCCCACCACTTGAAGATACTCTACTTTCCACACATCTCCAGCTCCGGGAGCCGTCCTGCAGTTGCACATCCAGCCCTGCAGCACGCGGCCGCCCGGCTCCCTCCTCACCCTCAGCAGGAGCAGAGCCAGCAGCGTGCTGTGCAATAACCCAGAGCAGGATTACAACCACTTCAGAGGAGGTTTCCCCTGGAGACTGGCAGAAGATTGAATTTATTATACATTTCCTGTTTGGCGAGTCCTCGGCGCTTTTCCACGCTGAGAGGTTATGGCCACCCTCTCACCGCAGAGCTGCCGGCAGCCCAAAACCCAGACACGAGTTGGTCTCATTTATGGCCAAACTACCCCAGGGGCCCCGTTCTTCGGGGCGCTGACAGAGGGAGCACGTGGGGGCAGACCCCCCGCAGACTGGGCACCACAGGAGGGACACAGTCTGCTTTCTCCCGCTGGCCAGCCCATGTCCTGTTTCCTATTTCAAGGCTATTTTAACACCCCTGAGGCAAAGAGATCTAAAAAGTAGGATGATGTTTCAGCCCCCATCCATGCATGCATGGGAAGCCCTAATTCAGGCTGTTGCTGAGCTGAATGATGCCCGGTCCTTCCTCCACATCCTGATCGCTCCATGGCTGCTGGTGGGCTTTGGCAGCTTCTCCTTGCCATGGGGGTTTCTCCCCTTTCTGTGCTCCTGCGCTACCCCCACGCCCCCGAAGGTGGGCAGAGAGGTCGGCGAACTGCAAACACTCACCCCGGGCCTCCGTGCTGCCCCATGGCTCTAATTGGCAACAGATGAAGCCAGACTATTTCCTGAGAGACAAGAGTTTTAACAATCCCTAAAGCCTCTTAGGCAGCAGCAATATCCTAAATGGGAGCTTTATTCTCCGTACCGCTCAACAGAGCCGGTATTCAGACATGAAATGCTGAAATACTTACTCAGGGGACTGAAAACCTTTCCCGCAGACCTGGGGTGTCTGGGATCATCCCTGGAGAACTGTGGAAAATACTCTCACACCAATGAGCTGTTAAGGCCAGGGGGGACAGGACACCCCAAACCAGAGAGCTCCTTGCTGGGTTTGGAGGTCCCCCTCCAGCCCTGGACTCCCAAACCCTGCTGAGTCTCCCTGTTCATGGAGGCAGCTTTTTGTGTCCCGACGTGTCCCCTGCGCAGCGGGGCAGCAGCGCACGGACATTCCCAGCGCTGGTGGTGAAACCCAAACGTGTGACCCTCGTTGCACCAGGACATTTTGCTTTCTAGGAAGCCAGAGGCTTCCCTACAATTGCAAAACAGGGAGGATGGAAGGCAAAGCACCCCACTTGTGCCATCTCATCTGCAGGGGTGGAGGCCATATTGCCGATGGGGGCGGCAGGAATGAAGCTACCTCCTCCTGGTTTCACGCACCTCTCCACTGTCCCCCAGCCCGCTCCCGGCCAGGGGTGCACAGCCCCTGCTGCCGAAGGGTGAGGGAGCCAGCAGCGGCCAAGGGTTCACGTGAGCTCGCAGCATTCCTCCAGAAGCTCCTCTAATCTCGGTGACCTCGGCGGGTGGACAGCAGCCAGTTGCCATCACTGCATCCTAAGCAGACCTTTCTGCAAAGCCAAGGCAGTGTTACCACTGGGCGAGTTAAAAAGCTGGGGGGCGGGGGGAGGAAGGAAGGAAAGAAAGAAAAAAAAAAAGTCGCCTGGCCAGTCTAACTGCATTTGGTTGATCTGATTTCAGGCATCTGCTAAGACACAGCATGCCTATTTATCATAATCAGCTTACTGCACAAGGACAGTGTTAACTAGGCTTTACTGGATTAAAACCTGCCAACTAATTCATAGCACCTACCCAACCAGTACAAGTGGGCTGAGCCTCTGTGCTTTGTTTAAAACATTTTAGCTGGCATTAAATAAAGGGGAGCACCTGGGGAAGGTGGAAGGGTACAAAGGCCCTATTGATCCGTCAGCATTACGAGCAATCCCACAATGAAAGGGCGCAGGGAAACAAAGAGGCTCGCAGACCAAGTGCAGACAGGTTAACACAGAGCAGAACCATAAAAGCAGTGAGCACAAAGACAGGCTCCCTCTCATTCAAACTGCTCAAGGCTCTTTCCAAAATCACCAGCAATGTGGCTTAGCAAAGTCAGCTGTAAAATTCAAACTAAACTGGCATTTGCAGATAAAACACGTTGTTAAACCAGTCTGGAGGTGCTAATACAGATGGATATGTTGAGGGGCTGGGGGATAAAGTAATGCAATACTTATTTTAAAAGTCCCAAAGAGCAAATGTTAACTGCAGCGGAGCCACATCAGATAACACCGTTGTGAGCAAAAATGGAATTTCGCCAATCCTACAAAAGGAAACGCAAAAATAAAGTCATGCTTACAAAAAACTCATAAGAGAAATCCCCACAGCGGAGTATGGCTGGAAACCCTCAGCGTCCATGACAACACCCCGGGACAAACCCAAGTCCCTCTGCCACTCGGGCCATGGGGCATCACATACGCTATAACCTCTCATCTAAGACTCATCTGTCTGGAGTCCCTGTAAAACACAAGACATGTAATTTAAATATGTAACGTGCTCCCTGTGAAGGTGATATCTCTATAGAGAATTGGTGCACATTGCACTGAACTTATGCTGGTCATTTATCAAAGGGGTCCTCCAGTCATTTGAGATAAGTTTCTGACCAGGACCAGCCATTCCTAAATGCTAGGAAACCTTGCTTAGAAAAAAAACCCCAACACATCCAAATCCAGATGCCTTCCTGCCATCATACCCATGGGTATTATCTCATCCATCCTCCTCAGGAAAGCAGTGGCCAGACCATGAAGCGGAAGAGGCTGCAGCCGTACCAGCGAGTTGTTCAGAGCCGTACTGAACACCCCTTCCCAATCCTCTCATCGTCACATCTCCACTCATGCGCAGTGCTTTACCTCCAGTCCTCTTGTTGCTGTGGGGTTCTGGGGTGCTGTATTTAACCACAAAATCCCAGCGACCCAGCTGGCAGGGCCCGACCCAGAGTTTTTGATTAGTTTGTGAGGTGCTCTCCAAGCCCAGCTCCTGTGGTCCTACAGGTTACTTCAGGGCAGCTGCTTTGATTAAAGACAAATGCAAACCATGCCCCTGAAGGCTTCCATATAAGAAGAAAACAAGAACCCCAGTGTATTCTCTTTGCATGGAAATCCCACACTGGGGGACAAGGGGAAGTGGGTTGACTCAGGATTTTTGCATGTTTGAGGTTGGCAGAGCTGATATTTGTGCATTGACACATTAGATAATTAAACGCAGAGTCAGGTGTTGCCAGTAAGCTTCTCCTTCCTCCATTCAAGCCTCCACCTCCTAAAACAGGGGATGACCTTTGATTTCCCAGCAACACCCACATCCTTACATCAAGGTAGGAGCCGCTCCTCCCGGGGTGGACAGGGAGCTACTGTAGCTGCACTGGTTTGGCCGCGGCTCCTACCCACATCCCGTAACACAACGCCTGGTGACTTCTCCCCATGAGCCCTGCTCCCTGTGCTACAGAAACCTCCGGATCCTGGAAGAGACAAGTGGATGTAGGTGAACTAGAGAAAAATGGTGCAAAAAGCAAAATAAATACATAAATAGGCCCAGGAATGCATTGAGCCACTCTCAGGAGCTTCAAGATGACCAAAGGCTCCATGCATCAGCATCCCTCTTCAGCCAGCTAAGTCCTGACAGTGGTCAGTGCTGCTTGTCTTGGTCCAGACACACCCCAGAAGGAGGTGTAGGAAATAGTAGGTAGCAGGACCATAACCAGGCATTAAGGCTGATATTACACCAACCTTATTAACCCAAACTGGCAAGTTGCACATTCCAGGCTGAGTCCCTCGGCAGGAGTTGCCAGATGGCCAAAGGACCAAGCATTTATCACCCCGTTCCCACGTGGCTCCCACTCCATTTGGTGGGACTCTGTCCCAGCAGATAAAACACATTTAACTGCCACCTCCCTGTTTATGCTGCTTCTTAATTTGCACAAGCAATGTGTTGAGGTAAAGACTCCAACTGCTCCTCCTTGGCAGCAGCCAAACAGTCTTTGCCGTGGCTGGGAGGAACAGGGGGAGGCGACAGGGCTGGGCCAGAGCAGGAGGTGGAAGGAACCAACTCCAAATATTTTTTCTCTCCCACCCACTCATGCTACTACTGGCACGTTTATTTCTGCAAGCACTGATCCCTTGTGACTCAAGCAACACAAAACAGAGCCAGCTCCTCTGCAATATCCACATCAAGGACTCTCTCCTACAAGAAAGTCAGTCCATGTGTAAGACCTTTCCAACAACAAGCCTTCTCTCTCTTTCCTTGAGTCCTCAAAGTTGCCATTGACACCTCTGCTGCCATCACTGCCAATGGGGTCTCATCAGCTGGGGCAATGCAGCTGCAGGGGAGTCAAATCCTGACACCTCCAGGAGGACACATCCAGCTCACTTGCAGCAGCAGATAAGGGCTACATTACACTCAGCTCAAGGCAGCTTGTAAAACTATACTTGGGAGGCTTCCAGGACTTAGGACACCATGATGGGGAGCTGCAGGGCAGCCAGCATAATCTGAACGGAGCATAAAGGTCTGAACAGTGATTTTTTTTTTCCCCTCTCTTGCTTGCTGGTTATAGTCTTCTCCCACTCTGCATCTCAGTTTCCCCGTCTGTGCAAAGGGGCCAGAGATGCTCAGAGCACAAGGCACTCTGCGTTGGCAAAGTGCTTCTCGTGGAAAGCCTGAGCCCAACACAGGAGTCAGCTTACTGCACTTCAAAAGTGGCACATGATACCCGATGTTTAATGTGCACACCAAAACCTCTGCGGACTTTTTGTACTGGGGCATCGTAAAGTCACACCCTACTGACAGGTCTCCTGTATGCACTGGTCCGACAGAGGTGTGGGAAGGATTCATCACCTAGACATGCGAGAGGCTGAGGATTGTTATGATTAATCCTTCTGTGTGATGTGGAGGTGCTAAGGGACTCTAGCCTTTGGCCAGACTGGCAGGAAGCCAAATACTGGATAAACACAAACCCAAAAGACCATTTCTGTCTCAAGGCACTTATACCCTAAGATGCTTAACAGGAATCTTATGTGCAGCTGTGGACAATCCAAAGGGAAGGTGTAGTAGTTACACGTGAATGTGGAAAATATACTGGGCTATTGCCAAGTCAACTTTGCATACTACAGTGAGGAATTTGGGGCTGATAAAGCTAATGGTAGTGTGTAATGCCTATGCAGGATGGATCCAGCATCCTTCCCAAGCTGGGGCTATGCACTCCAAGATTCCCAGGGTATCCACAATAGCTCTAGTTCACCCTTCAGCAAACTCCGGTTAACATCTGCCTCTTGCAGAACACGCTCAGCCAGGCGATCTGCCCTCCCGCCACCCCAGCCAGCCCTGAGCTCAGCACGGAGCCATCCTTCCCACCCAGGAGGCTGCTGATGCAGGAAATGGACACCTCAGGGGGCAGTTTTGCAGCTGCACTGATTTAACAGCTATCTGCTTGCCCCCAGCCCCACTGCAGCAAGTATAGGCAGCCGTGCCCTGCACAGCAGAGTGAACCGAGCTCCTCTTAGCCCATATGCCAAAGCAGATGGACAAAGATGTGCCCTACATGCCCCTGCCAGCTCCTGTTCACACCAGCAGTACGTGAGCCACACTGGTAAACCAGGCAGCTACCTGCCAGGAATAAATATGTACGGCAGTGAAACTGTACAGATGGAAAGCTCCTGTTTTATCTGCGGCATCATCTGGGGTTGTTCCAGCATTACACACACCATAGATCAGTTGTTCTTAGGTTCGTTTTGCTGTGCTCTCTTTAGAAATCCCTTAATTACATCCTAAATTAGACTACAGACAGGAAAGCTTCAAAATAGGAAAATCCAAACTACTTCTGCTTCTCAGTTGCAGAGGAACTCTTGAAAATCTCTTAGACTATAACAAAAAAACGCTCCAGAACCAGTGTACTGTCCACCTCTCGTGCTCTCTGCTTGCAGAGCATTTCAGGTGTTCGGGTACTGACTCCCTCTCTTTCCGTCGCATGGGGCTTCCCCAGGGTTGAGCAGGCAAGCTCAAAATCCAGTCAATCACCCCACCACTGCTGTGAGCTTTCTAAAATTTCTTACAAGGCAATGATTCATGAGAATAATTCTTTTACGTGATGAATAATATTTGCAGAGAGGGTGGACTGGCTGTCAGGAGACCACTGCTTTGTTCCTTTGTTCACTGCTTGTGACTTGGTATAATTTTTATCTCCCTGTCAGCAAGTCACTTTCTACCTCTCTGTTTCTGTCTCTTTTCCCTAATTTTTCTTTTTAAATGGGTTAAATTGTCTCATGCTATCTCCTCCGTAATGGGGCTGGGCTCTGGTTCCTGGAAACCGCTTTGGTGCTTTCCTTTTTCAAATGAAAGGGGGAACTGGGAGCACAATTTAACATCCCTCCCTATGACGTTTTAAAAATGTCATAAAGCCTCTTAATTCTCCTTCTGTGAGAGCCGGGTGCTATTTTCATATCATAAACCAGGTAGAGTGAGAGGGTAAGTCAGTAAAAGTTGTTACTAAAATCAGGGGGATGTGGTTTGGTAATGGCTCAGAAAGGCTGCGTAAGATCGCTCGTCCCCAGAGCGAGGGACCAAACCTCTCCTGAGTGGAGATTTTAGCAGTGCTCCAAACATCCTCTGTTCAGAGGAAACCCTGTTCATTAATATCTTATATGACATAAAAGCCGTTTGCTTTTCTTTTGGTGGGGTAGAGAACAAAAGTTATTCCAGTTATATAAGCAGGATCCCAAGATAGCTATTTTTTTTCCATAAGGAAATATGTGAGTTCAAGGTTTTTATTTTTAATACAGAAGGAGCCTCGGACTATCTAACAGAATACAACATGAAAACAGCCACCCTGAGAGAGACCAAAGATCCCTCTAACCCAGTATCCCGTCTCCAGCGGTTGCCCACAGCAGATGCCTAAGGGAAAAGTGTGAGGTGGAAGAAGCTTCCCCAGCACGCTCTCCCCTTCTGCGGTCAAAGGGTTTCATGAGCCAGAGGCTTATGTCTAACCATTCTTGATAGACTCTTTTCTTTTTTATTTTTTTTTTCTCCTTCTGCACCTATATCCCTGCAGGTCCTGGGCTGGTGTGATGCAGGATCCACGAGGGCAAACCTTTCGTGCAAGTACAGGACCATCCTCCCGCCCGTGAGATGCTGCTCAGCTTCTGCTGTGATAAACACCCCTCTCCCACCTTGCCCCCCACTTTTGACACAAGCAAGTGCCCAGTAACCATAAATCATCCAAGATTTCCCTTCCCGAGGGCCTCCCTCTTCAGCTGCTACTTTCGGTAGGAACTGAAATAGGTCAATACAGAGAAACCAATGAAAATCCCACCCTTCATTAACAGTTGCTTATGATATTGGCTCATCCTGAGTCATGACATAACTCTACCCAGTAACCCACATATTGCCCACAGGATATGTTTGCACTGCAATCAAAGAAATAATCGTTGAGATGTTTACTGCAACCAGACGTTATATAATAGTTGTGGCCAGTCTTACTGGCTACATTGGTCACATCATTTAATATTTCCATGCTGATAACATAAGAGTAGCAGTTAAAAAAAAAATATCAAAAAAACTAAACAAAAAACCCACAGAAATCCAGTTAGCAAAAACCTCTCCAAACAAATTTGCACTGATGTTGCTCTTCTGCCTCAGAACTTCCTCCCATATATCTCACTGGAGAATCCAGAGCCCTTACTGGGACCATCTCTGACCAGATTTCAGAAGCATTTAGGTGCAGAGCGCCAGAGCAGGCTGTCTAGTCAGGGTTTCTAAAGCACTTGACTTTTTTCAGGTTAAGAAATTAATACAGAAATGTTAAGCTTGGGTTGAGTTCCCAGAGAAGCTACATCATTAAGGTGGGTTTCCTCTTCTGCCCATGCCTGTTTGATATTTAGGAGTTTGGTCTTCCCCAGGCACCTCCAGAGAATGATTTATCCCATGTTAACACAGCAGCTAAGAGGATAAGGGGAACTGACTTTTACAGCCTATTCTCTCTTTTAACTATAGCAGGAATTATACCGCTAGTTTACACCTGGTGTTTGGGCAATTAATACTAGGTGCGAAGAATTTCATTACTAGGTGCCCACATCTGCATTTCAGATGTCACTTAAGTACTGAGGACTTCAGGTCTGCTTCCAGGTAGCAGGACTTTGGTTTTAAGATGCTTTTGGAAATAGTCCTCTAAATATGTATTAACTATGGCTGCAACGAGGGACGGGAAGCAGCAGAGTGATGTTCCCTCCCCAGTTCTGCCCAGGAGCTGTGTGTGTGTTTCAGCAAACTGCACGAACACCCAATGCCTTATGTATGTCATCATGCAGCGCTGAGCTTCCCCTATCCAGCTTGGTCACTGTCAAGGTGGCAAGTCCTCACCAGGACAGGTTTCTGCAGGGACTCCTGCTGCCATCGCTGGCGATGCTTCAAGAGCTCTGACAGAGCATCTCAGAATACCTCGGGAGGTCTCTCGAGGTCTCAAACCTCACTCAAAGCAGGGATAATTTAGCATTTTGGGGTGTTCTTCAGGTAAGTTTTGAATACGAACGCAACTGTACCACCTCTCCAGGCCGCTGTCCCGGTATCTGATCACCGGCGCTGCATGAAACACCTACGTCTGCCTGAGGGGGCTGCCCTGATGCGTGGGGGTCTGCCTCGGTTGTTCTGAGCCACCATGAGCTCACTGAATAAGATCATTTCATATCCCTCTGTATAAAAACCTAATTGTGTTAAGGCCTAGATACACAGTGATTGAAAAGTGCTGGGCAGATTAAAAGCTTCATGTTCCATCTTTTGCCCATCAAAGTACCCTGTGAGAACACTCTGCCTGCTAATTATGGGTACGCACACAGGCCCGCTGGGTTTGGTTTTGCTGTGTTATTACAACGTTGTACCTGGCAGGGTGAGCCGAGAGGTCAGGGCTGTAGATCAGTAAACAGGAACAAAACTGGGAAATCTTGAAGACAACTGTAAAGCAGAGTTTTTCCACTCAAAGTTTGATCTATTATTGTAATGAACGTTGCATCCTGCGACAGGAAGGTAGAAAAATAACAGGAAGGATTCCAAGGAGAAGAGGACAAACCTGCAGTCCAAGAGAGCTGGGCAAAGAAAGTCTTCGTGAGCTCATCAGCTTTGACTGAAAAATGGCTTTCAGCTCACCCTGCGTAATGTGATTTGTGTGCTGTTCAGAGCAATCATTAAACAAGGTAGTTATCTGGCTCTGTTATGCATTATGTTACAGGTGCAAGGTCTGGAATCCCACGTAATTGCTGCATAGATCTAGATTTAGCTTATTATCATTTTTTACGCCAGCTTTCAAAAGAACAGGAGGAGCTTTGCCGTTGCCCCATGCTGGGCTGGGAAGCCAGAATCACCCTGCTGGTGGTCCCCTGGTCAGGGGAAGGGCTGTGGGCTGGCAAGCCCCGAGAAAGGGATGCAGAGCTCACACAGATGGGCAGTGCTGCATCCAGCTGCAACGGCTGGGCAGCCAGATCCAGTATTTTGAAGAAGAAATTAAGCCAAGAAACAGATAAGGACGACTTACTAGCTCCCCATCCGAGTACACATGGGGCACCCCAGAGGCTCCCCAGTCTCCCTCGTTACCAGACCCCCGGGGAGGCTGACACATGGAGAGGCTACGGGGTTTGCCTGAGGTCACGCAGGAGAAGGCGGTGGCATGACCCCCTGTGCCAGGCTTTGGCCACAAAACCATCACCGTTACGTAGTTAGGCAGTCTTGGCAAGGGGAGATGGATTTTCTTTAGAACCTTCTAGGAAAGCCGTGCCCTCGAGGCTTGTTTAGACAAGCGCATCCCAGGGAGTTATTTTATAACAGCCTGCGCTGGCACCGCTTGCTGCAGCCCGTGCAAGGGGCACACGTACCCGGCGCTCAGCCCGGCTCCCCGGCGTTGCCAGCACCGTGTTGGCACAGCTCAGCACCCCTCACCATGCCAAATTGTGCTGGCCACTGCCCGGGCCAGTGTGTCACGGCGTCCTACTAACCATGGCTCACCTGCCCTGACAGAGTGACCCACACCAGTCTAATCTGTTCAGCCTAACGCAATCCCCATCGGGACAGCTAGTAATTAACACCACACTAACCACTGTCGGGGTGGGGCGCAGGGTGGAACCGCTGGACCAACAAATAAAACCAGGACACTGAAACCAGACTAGTGCCCATCTAGCGATGTCACCGCTGCAGACAGCAGCCTCCTTCCCCCACCAGGAACCATGGGCAGCCCGAGACGGCAGCCGTGACGGGGGCGACTCACGTGAGCTGGGCACGCCGATGCGCCTGATGTGCGGGAGGGCTGACACGGTGCAATGCCGAGAGCGGGTGAAGGTTGTGGTGCTGTGCCTTCAGTCGGGTGTTTTCTAGCAGGGGGCAGCTGGGTAGCCAAAAAAAGGGAGGTGGGGGGTCAGAGGAGGTCAGTGTGTGGCCCCACTGCTTGGCTTGCCCTCCCTGGTGGGAGGGAAACACCCGCTGCGGAGCTGAGCTTCGTGCTCTGAGTTCAGGAGACTCCCTGGCAGCAACACCCTGCGACTGTGGTCCTCACACAGGCTCTTTGGAAAGGCTTCACCTTTTTGCTCCATATACGTGGGAGAAATAAAGAGAAATCCAACTTTAAGACAATGTTGTTGCCTCTTTTTTTAGGAAGGAGAGATGAAAACCTCTGGCCATGGGAAACCAGGGCTATTCTCCATCAGGAAAGCCCCTGATTAGAAGCTGAAATTTCAGCCTCATTTACTTGTCTGATTATCTGCTGTGAGGTACCAAGGACTTGGCCTTTATTGCAGAGAGGAGCCTTTCCCAAGGAGCCAACCAACTGTCCTGCCATGAAATATAAATCACCTGTTACCAGATGTAGGGCCTGGATGCAGCTGGGGACCCTCTGTCCTCAGGCTTTCCAGGTGCAGAAGAAACAGAAAGCCCTGTCTCTATAGGCTTACAATTTAGGACAAAAAGACAACAGGTGGGTGCAGACAGACACCTGAGGAAGTACCAGGAGGCAGTAAGAATCACTAGACTAGTTGCAGAACATTAGAGGTACCTTGGGAGAAAAGTCATGTGCTGCTAGTTTAAGGATTTAACAAGTGAGTAATGGGATCACCAGCCAAGGAGGTGGGACATCCCAGGCAGGAGAGAGAGATGAGGGAGGGTGAGGATGCACCTCAAAACTGAGCCTGAGCAGTCTGTTTGTTGTGGTAAAGAAAGCGGCATGAGAAAGGAGTCACAGAGAAGATTGGTGTGACCAAAGTGACAGGCTTTAACCCCAGCCCAGGCAGCAGCAGCATTTTTAACCAGCTTTGTGTATTTTGTTCCTCTGATATTCTTAACACAAACCCATGCCTCTGCCAGTGCCACCCCTCCATGCCACAATCACCTTAATGCTGCTCATTTCCCAAGCCCTTCCAGAAGTTGTGGGGAAGGGAGCACTCAAGTGTTGCAAGCAATTCCCCCTCAGCTCTCTCCTTGGCTCACAAGTCCCTGTGCTGATCAGCCATCACGTTTACACAGGGCATTGGTCAGTAACGATCCACCAGCTCAGCTCACCCACAAATCCGCTCCATGGCTCTGTGTAACCAACGATGGTGTAAAGTCAAATCACTGCTGCACAGAAACAACTGAAACTGGCTTCCTGTTCACTCATTGCCGCCTCCAAGCCCTCCCCCCCCCGTTTTTAAAAATGGAACATTTTAAAGACTAATTCTCTTATGAGGAGCCCTGAGCAGGAGAAAGGAACAGTTCAGGGTTTCTCTGGCCTGGCTGCTGTTCACTAGTCAGTCAAACAGACATCCATGTGCACTCATAAACAGCTTTGAGCTATCTGGGAATGCTGAATGTCAACACATTGATGCTGGTCAGCTTGATGGCCAAATGTTCTGGAAAAAGAGCATCAGCACACATTTTGGCTTTTAGGTGTTCACTTCATGTTTGTAGATGCTTTGACATTTAGAGCAGATTTTCCACTGGCTATGTAGAGCTTACTTCCCCCTTGTCAAATTAAAATTAAAAAAAATAATTAAAAAAAGCCCTTTTCACTTTAAAGAAAACAAAGTTTACCTTTTCCACCCTGCTGGGAAATCAGATATAAATGACTTGAGCGGCAGCTTGGCTGCCACTTAAGGCTGTCAGCAGATGTCACTTGCAGCAGAATATGGCCTTCGTTCATGGGTTATCATGTCCGCTGTCTTAAATATCCCCTGCTTTACTGACACCACTGCAGTTTTGTGAGTGGCAGAGTGACGTATGCAGGACATTGTGTAGATGCTGGTCTAAAAGCAGTGGTGGGTCATTAGTGCGAGCTCTTTTCCTGCTGCTGCTGGAGAGGCAGTGGAGCAGCTCATTTCCTCTTCAAAAGCCCATATTTTAGGAGTCCCAAAATGCAGGGGATTGGTGAGGGAGGCTGGGGGGGTCAATTCAATCTTCCGAGTCTCTGAAGAATGGAGATGTCAAAGAAGTCCAGAAGAAACTATCATATTAGAAGGGATGTGGTACTGGCGCCAAACTTGTATTTGTGTGCACCAAACTGTCCCCTCTGAATCCAAAAGCACAACAGTGCAGGACAGTTTGGGTTTATACCACAGGGCACACGGTTTCCCAAGTGACTGAGTCTTTCCTGGTTGCAATTTGTTTTCTTGTAAAAGGAAAATTATTTCTAGTTTACCTATGGAATTAGTTATTGTCCTGTTGCTGCTCCAGAAATCAAATTTTCGTGAAGTAAGCAACAGTCCTGAGCGGCAGCTCTGAGAGCCCGGAGCAGAAATCAAAATAAAATATCATCAAGAAGAGTTCTCAGTTCTTTAAAGCACTAACGTTGCTCCCTGGAGAACAGTATTCATCTGTAATGAAAACTGTATTGCTTACATTTTTATGGCTGCACAACTCATCTTCTGTGAGGTTGACTCACCTCTGATGCCTATATGATGGGAGAGAGTAGAAATAATGCTTTTCCCCCAGAATTAGAGTTCACCCTGGACATTCCCAAAGCAGTTGGTTATTTTTTGTGCTACTGGTCAGGATTTGCCTCTGAGATCATGGCCACAGCAGAGAAATGAAGCCCTGAGTAAGTGAGAGAGCTCCATAGCATCTCTGCACAAGCTCTGCTATTTTATACCTCCTACATCGAGACACAAAGAAGTCCCCATGAGAACTTTATGGTCCTTAGCCCATAGGTACTACCACAAATTTCAAGGTTTCTGAAGAACAGAGGTCCCCATGGGAAATCCCCTCTAACTCTGTTGTAGCACTGTCCCAACCTCCTGCCCATACAAATACCTGTTCCTTTAATGAAAAAGGAAATCTTTTCTTTTCCATCAAGAAAACCCTTTGGCTGCAGCTTCCAAAGAGCAGGCTCTGAAGGTTGGTGGTGAAAGGTTGGAGCTTGATCCAACAGCATGGAGTGCCAGACATGGACACCAGCAGCTGAGAAGTATCATCATATCTTGGACACAAGTTTGATATGCAGAATCATCAAAACCCAGCACATTGCTTTCTCTTACACCTCCTCCCCCTTCCTGTACACTCTTTTCCATAAAGTAAGGACAGAAAAGTTGGAGGACAGCTAAGATGAGCTATTTGAAGTTCTCTGAATTCTTTCTCCAGTCTCATTTTGAAAACCAACTTGTATTGGTAACGTGTGGCACTGACGATGCAAGTGACAAGTCGCCATTTTGAGCAACCTACACATTTTGCTAGTAAATCTAGCAAATTTCCAAACACTGTCCTGGAGACTCTTGTGCAGCCCTTGACAAAACAGGCAGGGCCTTTTTCTTGGGTTGTCTGAAGTCTCCAGGGTTATGTAAACATATGAAAAGCAACACATAAGCAAAACATTGCTCCATTCACTCACACACTAGGGGCCGGGCTAGTTGGCTGGTACCTACTCGGGACCAGGTCATGCAGAAATAGTCCACACTGTGGTCCAGCAAGATTTTCCCAAACTCCAACCATCTGACTCCAACAGCATGAAGATTTCAGTGAGGGATGGGCTTCCTTACCACCACTGAGCAAAATTCTGCTCTGAAAACCTCCACCCGAGCCAGGAACTGCAAATGAGCAATGGGAAGATGGCGATCTTTGAAGCGGGGTGTTGTACCTGTGTCAGGGACAGGCTGTTCCTAGGGCAGCCAACCCGTCTGGTTGTCGTAGCCAGGCATCCTGTCTCTGACAGCGGCCCATAACAGATGCCTAGGGAAGATATAAATGCCAGGAAAGCCTGTAGTTACACTTCCCCAGAAATACCAGAGACTTCCTGGACCAAAGATATTATCTCCCTATCTAATATCTCTCAGTGGATTTCTCATTCACTATTGTGTGCAAGACAAATTGTGTGAAAAAGCAGCTTCAATTGTTCTAAAAACTGCTACCTGATATTTTCATCTGATTCTCCCTAGTATAATGACTGCTCCCCCATCGCCATCTCTGTGCCACTACAGATGTGACAGGTCCTGGAGCCCCATCCTAGACAGTCAGGCCTTGCCTACTTGGCCATTCGTACAGAAGCTGCTCTGAGCACTGTCGTTACCTTTGGCAGTTCTGCTATAAGCCAAGTGACACACCAAAACCTTCATGTAGCCAAGAGCTGTGTGGTGTATCTCAGCAGCAAAGTGAGAGATAGCTCTAGGAGTCACTTGGGTCCAAGATGACAGTGGCTCCCCAGGACTCCTCTGGTTGTGTTATGAGCCAGGATGGCCCTGACCAGCCCCCTTACAAGAAAACTGGACTTAAATATAGAAGGTGGCGAGCACACAGACCAGGAGAAATGCTTCTATGTCCTTTTGTGTTCTCAAATCTGGTAGACTGTAGAAGAGACCCCCCCCAAGGAAGTCAAGGGATGACCATGGCCAGTCATGTCTTGCACCAGGGGCTCAAAGCAGAAGGGAATACACTATAGATCAATGCTTCTCAAACCAGTTTTTGTTAGGGCTGTGCACAGCAAATTCTGTGTTACCACATGTACCACTGAATACTGAGCATGTTTGTCTATGATGACTGCAAATGAGGTCTCTGATAGTGACGCTCATGAACGTAAAGCTCTAAAAGGACCTACCGATGTTCTACCATTGTGACTGAAAGACTCAGATCAAGTCACCAATGTCTGAAATTATCGATGGCCCCAAGCATCCCCCACAAGAGAAGAGCCCTGCCTGTTGTAACCCCAGCAATACGTGACTCAGAAGCAGGTAACCATCTTTTGTTTCTTCTGACTTTGGTCAGGCCTTGACATTGAGTCAGGTTTCAAATTGGCATAACCTCTTGCTGTCTTTTTTTAGTGAGTGAAGATACCATCACTCAGCACCAGAATGATGACACAGAAATCTGCAGCAGACGGTCAAATGTGCAGTAATAAATTGATACTGGAGCTGCCTCCTGCAATTGATAGCTGCTTAGTCATTTGTCCCTCCACCTCCTGTGATCAGCCCCACCTCTGCTAGCCCTTCCATGGCTCCTTTCCCTGGGACATCCCTAACACGGGCTAAAAACATCTGGCTGTGCTCTCAAGAAACTGCAGGAACAGAGGAAAGCGTGTCTTGTTGCTGAGCTGGCTCTGTGTGTGCAAGTGTTATTTTTAACCCACCGTGCAAAAGGATGCCGTTCCCATCAGCCGGGGCACGTTTGAGCTTCCATGAGACAAGGCTTTGCTTTTCAAAAGGCAGAAAACCTGGCACGTGCTACTGCTGTTGCTGCAGCAATACCCATGCGCAGTGAGTGCTGTAGCATTAAGTTACATGCTAAATAAACACACAGCTACAACACAAATTAAACTAGCCCAGAGCAGCTGGTATTTAGATGGTGGACATTTTCTTAAATTAAATGTTTTCTTTCCAGTATTGCTATGAGGAGGCAGAGTATGCTAAGTCAATCTCAGCTCACCAGAGATTGACTTAGCTGCTCTTTCTCCTGCTCTGCACGGCTGGGGGGCGCATCATCAGCTGAATCACGAAGACCCAGAGAAACGGGGCTTCTGCTTGTACTAGCGTGAAGGATCTGACTTTCTCCCCACACTTGTACTGTTGTGGCAGTAGACTAAGTTGGGGCACCCACACGTACAGGGTGATCTTTATGAGAGAAGTGAAGGTGCAACAGGCAGAGAGGATCTAACACAGAGGATGAGTCATGGGTCCACCGCCTGTGCTGCTCTCCAGCCCCCACATTGCAAATCTCCAGCAAGTGGTGACGTCCATCTCATGCATGGGCTATCCTGCTTGGTTCTCTGCCCAAGACATGATTCCCCTCTTGCCTCTGGAGCACAGCTTGCAGAGGGGACGAAGACTGCTCAATGTCTTGTCTGCACAGACCTGGAAGTATCCTGAGCATCCAAGATGGACCCTGTCTGAGGGTGAGTGGCTCTGGCTGAGCTGCTGCTGCATTGGGCTGTTAAAGCAAGGAGCCTGCTTGGATAAAGACAGAGAGAGAAAAGACACATGTTCCCACTTTGGTGGCATTTGGAGGCTTGTTTGTAAGCCAGCCCTTTCCCTTTGGCTGTTGTGTCTCCTTATGCTTCAAGCCTAGCCAGCCACCCCATGTCTCCAGCAGACACACAGGTCCTGATGAGGCAATGGCTATCAAAGAGGGCATGACAAACCCTTTGACTGCTATTCTTCACCCAGACACAGAGAAGCTCCACTGCTCATATCCTGGTCTGTCCTGTGACAAATATGCTGGTATAGGGACACCCACCTTCCATCCATGGCTTTGTTCATCATACGAAATCAGCACATGTGAAAAGCAGTCACTTCTATTAGAGATGTTAAAATGCATTTTTGGCACCTTAGGATAGCTTTTCAACAATGACTTCAGCAGGTGGCAGCTCCCACTGGAGGACGCAAACAGATTTTCAGAGAAACTCAGGTCCATTTGAGACCCAAATGGGCCCTTCTGTCACCTATACCAGCCCATTTCAGAGCCTTGGCTGAGTGCCTTTGCTCATTACCTTTTCTCTCCTCCCTGCAAAGGGAGACCATTGCTGAAACCAGAGATTGTTTCCTCTCCTCAGGTTTCAATGTAATTTTAGAATAGGTTCACACTGGGAAGGATAAATCCCGATCTGCCTCCAACAAGAATCTCCACTACCAATAATTGGGCTTTTGGTTCAATCCAAGGAAGGGATGCAGGGGCCAACAATGAGAATGGAATGAAGAACTGCTGCTGATTCAAGGTCTCTCCACCCCTCTCACCCCCTCCTGACTTTCTTAAATAAGGGAGAACACTTAGTTTGAAACCTGCCAAATTATTTGTTGGGGGGGGGAAGAATCCCAAAAGAAAGACCATGTCAGTATCAGTGAAGTTTAACTGTTAAGTTTCAACTTTCTCATTTAAATTAATTTCCTCTTAACTTTAAAACTTTTGTCCTGCATTGATGTATCTTTACCGAACAATTGATCTCTTTGTGTTTCCAGTTATTAAGACAAAATGTTTATTCTCCCATTTTTTAAAATTTTTCCTTAACAAGCAAATTTAAATTAAATTGCAATTAAATTTGTTGCTGTTTAAAACAAAAGCAGATGTCAATGGAATGGAATCTGGTTTTCCTTTATCCCTACTCTAAAGCATTTCATCAGAAGAAATCGAGGGAGCACATCAAGAATAGCTACCTGTGGAATGTAGTCGGGCACATATTCTAGAAAATTAAGTTGCATCTCAGCCCAGGAAATCAAACGTGATTAAGCAACTGAGATGATCTAGGAAAGCAGGAATCCCCCAACGATATGCATGCAGAGTTCTGTCAGAGAAGGATGATTAGCTGGAGATTTTATTCACAGGCTGGCTCACTCCAGCGTCACTGCCAGTGTGTTTCCCAGCAGCTGGCAATCCTCTGGGGTTTTCTGACTTCACGGCAGGCAGTACAGAGCATCACACCGCTCTGCTAACTTGGGCTCAGCGCTCTTGGGCTTACCCGAACCTTTCCTTCCCAGAGCAGACACCAGTGCTGCCTGTCTCCCCTCTCTTGCAGCAACCCACCCATGAGCTCCCATTTCACCCCAATGCGGCCAGCCAGCTCCTTACCTTTAGGACATGCCTCGCTCTTGCTTCACATGTATCAGATGAGACCATCCATAATTGTCCCTGCAAAGATCACCTGGTTACACACACACTGCATAAAGTCTGGGGACTGGGCAGGAAGGACTGCGTTGTATGACTAAGGAAGGGGAACTCTATTCCATAAGGAAAAAACACTGGGTTCAAGACTTATACTCCTTATACTTCCTTCCCCAAGCCCACAAACGACACTGGCTTCCTGTCACAGCATTACTGGTCTCACCATTCCGACTCTCCCTC
>NW_009647731.1:4588098-4627466 GCF_000708025.1 Charadrius vociferus | reverse complement strand
CCTTCCCTTCCCTTCCCTTCCCTTCCCTTCCCTTCCCTTCCCTTCCCTTCCCTTCCCTTCCCTTCCCTTCCCTTCCCTTCCCGTTGGCCTCTTCATTTCCAACACCACCTGCTCTCTAGCTTTGCATTTGCTCTGCTTAGCACGGAGATTTTTGAGGACGCCATGCAATACATTACATGTCTTTGCAGCACGTGAAATCCCAAAGGCCCCTCTGGATGTCACAGCTCTGCAAGCAGGTGCCTGGGATAAGGGACCAAGAGCCAAACAAGTCAATCACTCACGCACGCGTGTGTGTGTGTGCACATTTCCTTTGTATTTTACAGGGAAAATGTAAACAGGCTCCCCCCTGACAATAGTTCCTAAAAAGAAGCCTAAATCACAACTCAGCCTGTCTCCTTCACGCCACCACAGGCATTAGGTCATCAGCCTTGTCCTGCCAATAATTGTTAACTGCCCACAAACCACTGCTGAAACAGGTTGGAGAGCTTTAGGGGCTAAATCCTACTCCAGGGTTTCGAACAAGATTCACAAGATTGTTCAAAGCCTCAGCAGCTGGAACAGTGATACGATGTCATGTGCTGCAGATGAAGTGCTAATGCTTGTCCATAATCGATTTGCTGGGATGTGTTTCATGTTTCCTCCACCTGTTGCCCCTCTCTCGTGGGGTCCTCCCTTCCCCGGGGTTTTGTCTTCATGACTTAAGATGTCTGTTTGTGGGGAAGCAGAGCTTGGTTGATCTTATTCTTTTCTGCCTTACCTTCTTGTCCCATGCTGACATGAGAGCTCAGCGGTTCCCAGGAGCGGGATGTGTGGTCTAGGGAGAAGGAAAACAGGCATAGCACCTCCTCTAAGGCTGTTAAGCTAACCAGCTAATTAATAGCTTGCTGATTGCACTCTTAAAAGAAGTACAGTTACAGGAGGACACACAGTGTATATCTTCTTTGCCTTAAGAGATGGTTGTAAATGAATTTCCATATTACACAAAGCGGGATTACTTGGCTTGATACGTTATCTAATTACCCGGACCAGCTGGTGGGGAGAAATCATAACCAAAATGGAGCTCCTGCACTGCAGCACAGATGGGATTTCTCTCCTCATACTCACACATTCGGTCCTGGTCCTGACGCTTTGTCTACGTACGCAAAGTGGGTATATTAAGTGACGTGACTTTCCTGCCAAACATGTACGACCTTCTGGAAGTTTACACTTGTGAGGAGAGAAGAACAAAGGTCTGCACTGTATCTAAACAGGCATCCTTCCAGCACGTGCTCTCAGACAGGCTTGGGGGCGCGGAAGAAAAGTTAAATGGTTGGAGCTCAGGAGACCTGTGTCCTCTCTCCTGCTTGGCCCACAAATTTCCTGAGAAAGTTTGGTTTCTGATCTCAATTGTTTCCCCTAAGAACACAAAAAAATATCTTATGCTTTGTCCAAAGCGCCCATTTACCAGTAAAAACTGTCTGGGATCCTAGGTCCTTAGATTAACTTGATGAGAGTCTGGTACCAGAAACCATATGTCGTCACACAGACTGAAAACCAAACACACACACGTGAGTGAAGTGACAAAGCATGTCTGTGGTCAAGCAGGGATCGAAACCTGGGTCTCTAGTTAGTGCCCAACTTATTTCTAAAACAGTCTGTCTGTGCCTCCATCCCCAAGCTACCCAATGGGGTGAAAAGGGCACCACTCTCTCACAGGCACGAGGCAAAGCCAAACGTGTTCAGATACTGCATTGATGTATAATGGACCAGGGACTGGCAGCAGTAACAAGAATCACAAATTAGAAATTAAAATTGGTTTAATAGCAAAATAAGCCACAAGTACGGCCAAATCTCTTCAAAGCTGAGTTGCATCAATGCCTGGATTGCAGTGAGGGCTGTGATAGACACATTTTGGGGACAGTTCATTACAGCAGCTAGCAGCGGAATGAGAACCGAACTTGCTCCCACGTTAGAGCTGAAGGCCAGTGGACTACCAGATCACTTAGTGTGACCTCCTGTAAGGTGTAAGCTTTAATGCCTCACCCAGTGTTTCCTCTCAAGCCTTACAGCTTGAGACTGACTAAAGCACAACCTCCAGAAAATCTCGGCTGAATGGGCTGAAGGAGACCCTGTCACCGCTCCCAAAGGTCAGGCCCCCTTCGTGCGAGGGGGGAAGAGGCCTGGCTCAGGTCACCACACTTATCACCGGAGGTGGAGGAGGAGGAGGAGGAGGAGGAGGAGGAGATTGACTCCACTTTCCAGAGGAAGTCACACGCTGGGTTTTGCAGTGCAGCTCACATCAGCCCTACGTGTTCTTTGTCATGGCAACAGCGGGGGGAATCCGTCAGACAGGCGTGCACAGGGGGGTCCCGACCGCAGCATCCCGCAGTGGGGCCAGGGCTGCATGAGGGGTCCGGGAGATCGCACCGACTGCGTCAGACCCTGCGGCTTCGCAGAGAAACCACATACAGCCCCGGCGAGAGCGGGGCGAAGCACACAGGGAAGTGGTCTGTATGACACGGCTGACGTCATGATCAACTGATAGTGGGTTTGAGGAATCCCCCTCCCTCTCCCAGTGGCTCAGCACCCCCCTTGCCAGCTCCCTCCGTCCCCTCTGGCTTCCCCCATCCCCAAATAACTTCCTCTGCTGGGGCCAGTGCAAGCGGTGGTGGGGCCGTGCTCTGGAGGTCATCCAGGTTCGCGCACACAAAAATCCATCCAAACCCAAACCACAGCCTGGTTTTTTTTTTATTTTCAACCCCAACGGCACAACAGAGGGTGAAATGACATGTCACGGTGGAGCTGCTGCGACTGAAAATGGGAAATGGTCTTCCTCCTTCCATCTCTGCTTATCCCTGTTCCTATCCCTGCTCGTCCCTGTCCCCATCCTCGCTCCGGGAGAAGTTCCCATTGCTTCCTTTGTGTTGGCTTTGGGGCTCGCAAGACCTGCTTCAGCTCATTAATCTAGCAGAAAATGATCCATTTTGACTTGCTAGGTTATTTTTTTCACTGGGATGCTCTGTGAATCCCAGTTAAACCGTTCTTTGTAACCTCCTAACCCCCTCCTTCAGTGATTTCAGTGGTTGGGGTCACAACACGGGCCACCCATGGCTGTCCTGCCTAGAGGGGGACAGCACGCAGCAGCGGGTGGGCAGGACAAGAGCAGGGCTTGGGGGGAGGGGACCCTCTTAAACCAGCTTCATCTCCAAAGAAAATGGTGGCAAACAGCAGCCTGGACACAACATCAGCCATAATGATCCTAAATAAGCCTTCGTTTTCTTCAGCAAATAAGGTTTATTTTGTTCTTAACAACAGAAGAAAACCAGCCAGGCCTAGAAGAGCACAGATGACATAGCAAAGCAACCTGATTTCTAAAAAACTTCTTAAATTACTGTTTAAATATGTGCATTTAGGTGCTGCCTGTGGCTTTCCCAGTAAGACAGTGATTCTCTCACTGTTTGACTTTAGGGACCTTTGCCAACATTCAAATTTTCACCAAAAACCCGACGCCTTTTTCACTTCTAAGACTGCCAAAGAGCAGAGTGACTGGGGAAGAGGCCTGAAAATATTAATGCTTGGGAGCGGGGTTAAATAATTTGACAAGATGATCCACAGGGAGACTTGCGACGCGGTGAGAAAAGGGGACCTGCGTTTTTCACAGTTCCCAATGCAACAGTAAAACACAAAGTTTTTCAGAAAGGTCAATGACAAAGTTCATGACTGACAGTTAAATAACTGACTGGGCCCAGTGCTTTTCACAGCTTGCTCCAGTAGCAAAAGGAGTGCTGCACACACACGCAGTTGGGATTTGTGCCCTGGCTGTTTTGCACAAGGGAAGCACCAACCACCCCGATTTCCCTGCTGCACCTCAGTTGCCCACAAATATCTTGTGGCCCAGCTGCACTACCAGAGCAATTACCTCTCCCAAATGTCTGATTGTCTCTCTGGGTTATTTCTGGTCTGGAGAGCTAAACGTACACAGCCTCTGCCACAGGTTCACGTGGTTGTCACATCTCTGCTTCCCCCGGCAGAGCACACGGCACGTACCTGCACCCCAGCACCGCTAGCAGGGCGGCCTGGGCATGCGACCACCCCACGGGTACCACGCTGGGGTGCCCACCAATACACATTTCAATCTGCTCTAAGTACCTCCAGGCATTTGGGTTCTGAAAAAAAAAAAAAGAAGGCAAAAATTAGCTGTCCAGGCAAAAGGCTATCTTTGTATTTGATTCTTACCTTGGCCTCTTCTGTAATGCCCTCCTCCCTTAAACACCACAATGCCTTCTCCATTACAAAGTTGAAACCTCTCTGCAAAACTCTGATGTTAGTTTGCTTTAGTCCCATCAATAATCGTTGAACAATTAAAAAATAAACCTGAAGAATGTCGAGTGCTTCTTTCTCCCTCCTCTCCCTCCCAATTATACAACACATTGATAAGATCATTAGTAATCATTTAACATCTGATTTTCATGTTTGTTGTTGCTGTTTCTGTAATATTTTTGCCTTTTAAAATTCCAGAACTTGGCTTTTCAAGAGTGACTGAGGTTGTGTGGGAGAGAAGTCTGCATCCTTGCCAGGGCCCCAAGGATATGCTTTATATCTGGACTGCTTAAAATCTCCCTCACCATTAAGGCTACTGTTGCAGTTACCATCATTTCTGTTTTGTTATTGTAGGACCTTCTGTTTTGTCATTGTGTATGACCTTCTTAGTCTAGAAATGTCATTCTAAGACAGAATGGCACTGCTTTCTTTCTTTTCCTGTTGGAAAACTTTATTTAGTAACTTTAATTCAAAGGTCTCTTCTGCAAATGACATGTATGAACTGAGACAAAATTTCCTACATAACCCAGACCAGAAAATTTCACCAAGTTGCTAGTAACAAAATAAGAAGAGAGGATATAGGATGCAAATTGCTGTGACTTTGAGTAGCTCCTGTTTTCTCTTTATTCTAAACACTAGAAAACAGATTTCCAAGTGCCTGGACAGTGCAGCGGCAGCACTCTTACCCTGCTACTGCAGAACACACCTGGAGCGGTGCTGAACGTGATTTGCTGTTCTGAAGGTGCCTTAAATGCAAAGCAAGAGTATGTTGAGGATCAACATCTATATATGCCAGACATCAACAGCAAACACAACTGTCCTGGCAGGACCCTGTTTGGAGCCTGTACTGGGATGCCCACTTGTCAGAGTCATTCTTTGATCATCTGATGACTCAGTGGGGTCTTCTTCATATAGCTGTACCAATTGTCTTCAAGCTCTGTGATGGTCTTTGCTGACCCAACCACTGCCCAGATGCCCTGGAGACAGACTTGCATCACAGAAAAGCTGCACAAACTCCAACCCCGCCCTTGAAAATATGATTGAAAGTCATCTAAAAGCCTGGTACAAGCACAGGGCCTTCCCAGGAATCCCTTCAGGACAGCAATCCTCAGGAGGATTACACTAAACCACTTACTCAGCTATACTAGACTTCGTGGTAGAGCGCTGTGCTAATCCTCACCCAGGAGATAAACACCTCATGCTATGGGAAGTCAATGTGATGTGAATACTCCACATGTAATAAAACCTGCAGTAAAACAATGCTGCAAATGCATTATGAAGTCCTTTTATGGATCAGTCCTACAGCTGTCTCTCGTAGAGCTGTTAACTAAGGTGATTGACTTAGATTTGAACAAGCTGCAGTCAGACACCCACAGAAGACCAGCTCAGGAGCTCTTTGTTTTTGAAATAGATCCTTCTCTATCTGTGCATGGCCAGCATTCACAGCAGAGGTCCTCTGCTGCTGTCGCTTCTTGGCATGTAAGAGACCGAAAAGTCTCAGCTGTGATGGCCCAAGCAGGACTGCCCAGGAGATGTAGAGGTCCAGTCCCTTTTCATTGTAGTGGGGATGAGTCGTTCTGCTCCCCCAGCCAAGCTTGAAAAATCTTACCCTTCATTTTATTATTCAAAACATTTTCAGTGTTGTGGAGGAGGGTTTGCTGATATTTCAGAAATGAGAAGACAACTGCTTCGTGATCTTGTAACTAGGGAGCAAACGAGAGCTCGTTAGAAAATGGGAAAGGATTGCGGGGGAGTTGTGCGTTTCCCACCTAACTTCTGGGTTTTTTTTTTTTACACATTACAATTCAGTAGCTTAAACAAGGCTTCTCCCACAGATCTTGTGATATAAGGTGTTTGCCAGGAAGCCTGTCTTCTTGGGAGTCAGAGCAATATCGAAGACCCTCAAGAGTTAATACCAAAAGTAAAAGCACAGGTTTCTAGTTCACAGGACTGAAAAATGTGGGCAGTAGGAAGCCTCAAAATTCAGAAACAGGTTATGCATCAAAACCAACCCACCCTGAAATCTCGGCTTTTTGTTGTTTTTGGAGGGTGTAGCTAAGGGCTTTTTATTGATTGGGCTTTAACCCCCAAGCACAGTGAATGGTGTTACAGTGAGCACTAATCAACTTCCCTGCATGCTGCCTTGGGAAAGAAAACCAGAAATGATTGTCCCATGCGGGATAAATTAGCACGTACCTCTAAAGACAACACTTCCTGGTCCATATGTTGTCAGGCCAGGCACAACCATAAAATTCATGTTGCCATTCTGGCCAAGCTGTGGTTGAGGTATACAGGTTTCAGCAGACCAGAGAGCCTGTCCACTTCTTCTCATACTACCACCAGCACTTTGCCTGAGCAGGAGCCTGAGGGCTCTTTTTCAGGCAGTAGCATCTCCTCCGGGGAAATCCCACCCAATTCTGTCTTCTGTTCCTTGCAGCATGCTGAGTTTTGCTTTGCACTCCTTCCATCAACTGAAGGGCCAACACTTTTGCTGGAACCAGTTGGTGTCTTTCAGCTGGGCATAAGGCAGAGTAACAAATAAATAAATATTCAGCTGATGATTTGTGGTAGAATTTAGAGTTTCCTTTCCTCTCCCTTCTCTCAGTATTTTGTATGGAAAAAAAGCTGTCAAAGATAGGTACTGGAATTTGGTCATGCCATTCAGCATGTACAGCTCTTTTCTATTGTAATATTACTATATTTCATCTACTCAGGGGGGTCAGAAAAACAGGGTGCCTAAAATATCTGGAGCAACAAAAATAAGGAGGAAAAAAAAACAGTTGTAGACAGTTCTCTATCAAGTTCACTATCGGTGTTGGATGTGCTCTTTGGTAGGGAGTTATTTTTCTCTTAAGGGAAATATGAGAGAAGAACCACAAGGCCTGTTAAAGAAACCTTTTCTATTCAACTGTTAAATTGTCTGCAGTTTCTCCTAGTGACAAATCCCGACTGGACTGGTTACAAACTCCATTATAAGCAGACAATTGTAAAGAGTCACCTTGAAAGTAATTAATCTTATCTAAGTCTTTAATTGTAAATGCATGAAATGATAATATGCTAAGCTTAAGGGTCCTTCATTTGCTGCTGAATACTGGTAATAGGATAGGATTTGTGTCACCTTATTGATCTGTGTTTGCACACCACCACTGAGCAGACAAGCTTAAGGAAAGGACCCCATTTCCTTTGATAAGGGCTATGCCAACTATCTCCCAACGGCCTGACAATGGCGAGGAAGGGAATGAACTTGCTGCCTTTGATTCAGAGGTGTGGGCTGTGCAAAGGTCTCCATTTCATTTAAGACAGAAGATTTACAGGCAATATCCTTCCTTTTGATATTCTCCCTTGAGAATACCTGGAGGCAGAGAGCCCATCTGAGCAGAGAAGACTAGGGTGCCATCTTCTCCTTAGCCTTGGCCACACCTAGCCTTGTTTCTCCAGAAGGCAACCCTATAGGGAATTAATTACTTTGTTCTCATAGCATTACTTATCTTTCAGTTCAGTTTCCCAACCTGACTAGCGTTCCAGCCACACCAATGCTGGTGCTGGCTCAAAGGAGGGAACAAGGCCACAGCAGCCCTGATTACACCTGCATGAAGACGCTGTGATGCTGCATGTCCCATTGCTGTGTCTGTAAAGGCTGTGCCCATCTCAGGTACCCTGATATTCCAGGATGAGGAACTCTTCAGGAGGAAGGGTCGCATTGCCAGGCATGCATGCTGCCAAGCATACTGTGGGCAGCCTGGGAATACAAATCAGAAGTCATCGTTGCTCTGGCTAGCAAATGATGGGGAGAGAGCTCATCAGTCATTTTTAACTGAACAGTGGGGGGGACGTAATTAAAACCTGCAGGGTAAGTCCATTCATCCACACACATTCTCTCTCTCCCCTCCCTCTCCCTGAAAGAAAACGCAACATCTTTTGTATTTCTTAAAATATCCCTTCTTAACATAATGAGACCATTGACAGTAACCTCAAGTCAGCATCCTACAGTGATTCTGACAATTCAGCAGCATCCTCACTGCTCCAAGGAATTGGAAAACACAAGCAGTGCGGAAAACACAAACATCAATGTGCAAAACAAACACATCTGATGTATCAGAGCAGCAACAAAGAGCCTCCAGAGATTGCAGGGAAAGAACCTATTTGTTGGGGAGAGCAAACCCGGGGGACATAATGAGCTGGTGAGGCACGGTTCAGCTCCTTGGGATTCAGAAGGTAATTAAAGAAAGCAGAAGTCAGCAGAACAGCATATTACACTGCAACTTCGTTAAAGTCATCAGCACTCACCCCCTACTGAGAAGTCTTCTCTTTTCCTCTCCCCCTGCCCCCAGCACATTTTATTACCAAAACCCAGTGTCATCTCACATAAATGGAAAAGTTAATTTTAAAACTTTCTCAAAATGCAACTTCAAATCTTAGACTTTCTGTGTGGGAAACATATAAAGGAAATAAAAGAAAATCAAGTAAGAAGGTGGTTAGTCAGACAGTAAAATGAAATGAAACTACAGCTGCGAAACTTCATGGATTTTTATGGCTGGGGGAGCCCACAGCAACATTTTGGTCTCCTACCAGCATAAGCAGCAGCACAAAACCTACTACTGCATGGTTAGATCAGTACACATCAGCCACAAGCTCTACTGAAACCAAGCCTGATACCTGGCACCACTGCAGCTCTGTCCTGAGTACAAAACAAGTCTTTATTTTAAATGTCAATAAAACAAAAACCTGTCTACAGTTGCTTATCAGAATAGGATATATCTGACAACGAAGAGTATGCAGGGCTAAAGGGTGGCCTTTAAGCTACATAGTTATGTAGTTCCACATTTCAAGGTCCTTGGAGATGGAGTTTTGGTAGAAGACCTTGTTCTGTCTCATTTGCTTTTTTGTTTTCACTCATAACTAAATATCCTGTGCGTGGCAGAAACTGGACAAAAACCCACTGCCGTGATAAGGAATGATCTCATAGCATTTCCGAGCAGGCAGGATGCCGGCAGTGCAGCAGTATGTTGCCATTACTGCAGTAACCAGAATATTAGGAAACTTTTCCAGAATGCTCCAGTGTGGAGAACACACTTGCCTACGTAGGCTTGCCTACGCTGCTTTGCAAGGCCAGCACCACATGGCCCAATACATCATCCCAGATGAGGCCAGACCCTCTCGGCAAGCTTACATGTCCAGAAAAGAGGAAGAGATCAAAGCGGTGGGAGTACTTTTAAATACAGAGAAAACTGCCTCACTCTGTTCTGCTGCATGAGAGAGGGACTTTGTTGGAGAACTAATTGCTTTTATGTCAGGACAGTAACCTTGCACTGCCTCCAGCCCATCGCCAGCCACACTGACCTTCATTACACCTTGCCTCTTTCAGCCCATCTGGCTATAAATTGGGACAGACGGGTTACACCCTTTCCTTCTCCTGTAATGCACACGAACATCTCGGTAGTGCTGTTGGCACATAAACGCTTTTGCCCTTTCTGTTTCCCTCCCTAGATAATGAGCTGTCTATTAAGGAGGCAGATGCAGTTTTAGCTGGTGATATCTTATGTAATTATGTGGGTGAACAACAGAGACAGAGAGAATAGAAGATGGTGGAAACCAGGGAAGGCCAAACAGGCAGAATTTCCAGAGCCCCGAGAGCTGTAAAGTCACCAGTGCTCTTCCCCTTCATTAGATCCCCCCAGCTGGAGCCTGCAAGAAAACATTTGCTCCCCACAAGTCCCAAAAAGCTCTTTTCTGCACCTCTACTGCAGCAGACGCATTTTATATAAGCTTCAATGTCCAGCCTATCCCACCAGTGTCAAGTTCTTAAATCAATCAGCTGGACATCAACCAGTCTAATCCTAGACCTGGACTCCAAGAGGAACATGGTTTTATCTGAGATTTCTGTGGCTCATCAATCCCCCACTCTTAACTGTCAGCCAAATAATATCTTTCCACTCACTTGATTTCTTTGGCATAATGTCCACCATGTGTTTGTGTGCTGTTCCTTAGCTTGTGCCTATATTCACCTGGATTTCCAGATACTCTCCAGTGGAAACTGCTGTGACCAAGGCTGCCCCCCTTATTCAGCCAGGAAATAGTGCAGAGACAGTCTTCTGGACAGGAAATCAGTAATCCTGGTACCAAACACAGAACAAGTGTGTAAGAAACATAAGAAGCTAAAAACATTTTTCAGACCTCGGGGATATACGGATAGAAAGAACAGTCACAGGTGGCAGCAGGATTTGGGTCCTAAACATTGCTTTGCCTCAGTCCGGATCTGTGATTTGTTCTAGATGTGAGCGCAAATCCACCTCAAGTCTCACAGCCTCCTGATCTGAATGGTGAGTTTGGCCTTGTGATGAAAAGAAAAGGTTTTAGGTTAAGTTTTGGGAAAATTGCTACTGCTTACTGTTTTGTTATCTTTACTCCAGTTATTCACCCATCCTTACCCTAGAGCTGACATAGGCTTGGCTCACAGACCTCCTCGGGGATCCACTTGTAGCTGCCAGCCCTGCACGCACACACATTAAATCTTACCTAATGAATAATTACCAGGGGACCGGGACATTTCATTCACCTGATAACAGCACACACCTCAGGGAACAAAATAACGTTTTGAGGCTGGACACAAACGCACGTAACACAAAGATGTCACAGTTTACCCCACATGACAGTCATTGCAAAGCTCAGACACAACATGTGGAAACGGGTAGGAGAAAAAGTGCCCTATGGAGCTAGACTCTGTCTATTAACCTGGGAATAGGCAGTTTTTCCTTGGAAGATTTTATAATTTAGGACAATAGTGCATGAGTGAGATGAAATACTGCTATTTTCACATCACAGATTGGAAACGGATGCACAGATGTGAGAAATGATTTGCACAAGTTTGCACAAGAACTTGGTGGCAGACCCACAGATCCTTTCTCCTTTGCACCCATTTCTCACATCTTCCCTATTACTAGTGGTGTGCGAACCAAAGAAAGTTCAGAGTGAGGAGCTTTGCTTGCACAGGCAAAGCACCAGTGCTAAAGGTTACACAGACTTTCACACAGCAGCTGGAAATCCGGAACATGCTGTCTCTGGCCTGGGTCTACGTTTGAGCCCCCAGCACCAAGAAAATAGATGCTCTTCTGGGATACTCCAGAGAGCTGTTATATTGCCTCCTCTTCTGCAGCAAAAGGAGATACAATTACCTGTCCATCACATAGCTGCAGACAGTCTTTACATCAAATATGGCTGTGTCTCGGTTCTCCTAATTTTTATTTCATGCTGGTGAAAAACACTGTGCTGATTGCACTGGCCTCTCCTTACCCACATGCCAGAGTGATGAAATCTCTCCTTCACCTTTTCCCGCCAATGCATGTGCACTAGGATGTACTGGGACCAGCTGGAGGGCCGGAAGGGCAGTTTGGTTTCCATGGTTCACTCCCACATAGGCCTCTCAGGCAAAAATGCAAAGAAAAGACTGCCAAGTGGCAGAGGTCAGGGACACAGGCGCACACTTGTTGAACCGGATTTGCAGCGACACCGTGTTTCTAACCCACAGTCCAGCGAGCGCTCTGCTGCTGGTGCAGGGCTGGTTTTCCTCCTGCCAAACGGATCTAGGTTTGTGTTGGTAACAGATTTGCATTCAGGAACATGCTGTTGAGTCTTGGCTTCTCATTTCTTGCATGGCTGACTCCTTTGCCCATCATGTTAGAAGCGAATTTAAGTCCAAAATGTGAAAACGCATCATGCAGGAGGCAGAAGTATATAGAGGAAAATAAACCAGCACAGCTTCCTTTAAATAAAGACTACATCGGAAGGAATGTTCAGAAAAGGTGCTGAATTAATATGTTATGGACAACTTTACGTTTGGATGCAATTTAAATAGGTACACAGAATACAGAAGTGAGTATGTTTTCTGACGTCTAAAAGGGACAGTCTATAAACAGAATAGTGTATAAATAGACTTTTAAGTCTGTTAAAATATCTTCTAGGACCCATGAAAGCATTCAGCAGAGACATCAAATTATATTTATTGCTCAAACTCACCACAAAATGGCTACAGCCTTTCCCTTTTTTCCCCCCCTTTGAAAAACGATAGGAGACAAACTGGTTTATCTTACCCTACCTGCTGTAAATACCTTTATGGCAAGGTAATTGCTAAGTGCATTGTGTTGAACAATTCGTTACTTTGTTAGAGGAACATTTATCATGCCCTTTGGAGATGGCAGAAGAGAATTCCCCTGTGACCTTTGGAAAATGAAATCAGTGGCATTACTCAGAAGCCAAAGTCAAGAAGTTTAAAAACAGACGTATGAAGGGCTTCCCGTGCCTCCTGAAAAAGACAGAATCCGTGCTTCCTTCTACTGGAGCTGAGCTAGCTTAATCCAGCCCTTTTAGGCCATTAACGATTTGTGCCTAACTAGCACTCAGGGTTGGTGATTCACTGATGAAAGAGCTGCGGGGCTCCCTCTCCTGTGCACAGCCCCGCTCTTGTCATCACAGCAGTACAGGACATAACACCGTGGGCTGCTTGTACCGGAGAAGAGATCATGGGCTCGATTGTGCGCGACAAACAAAGGGAGATCCATTATCAGATGCTGCTTTGCCAGGCTGCATGAAAAACCGCCTCTGCAAATTGCATCATGCCCCTGGATGTTTCCAGCAGTGCCATGGCAGGCCCACGGGGCTGGCACTCGGACAGGGAGGAAGCCAGATCTCCTCCCTCCCGCCCTCCCTCCCAGCATGGGAAAGCTCAGGAGAGCTGTTGGCGTAGGCAAAAAAAAACCCCTTACTTATCTCCTGGGAAAGAGCTGTGCTGCTCTGGAGTGACGTCTGATGCACAGAGTTGTGGTCATGGATCAGAGGGAGCACAGCATGGCAGCAAGATGCAGCACAGAGCTTTGGGGAACACCTAGAGAGGGAAACAGGAGAGACATTACACTTGTTCTCCTTGTGCCTACATCACATTCCTTCTGCTCAGCCTGCGCTCATCTTGTTCACTGGGACAGTGTACTCCAGTTTTGGTTGTTCCCTGTGCATTACAATAGGAAACTATCTAAAGGACAGGAAAACACTGTAAATACAAAACCTGTGTTTAGTGAAGATGCCGTGGAAGAGGTGTAGTTTAACAACACAGCCAGGGTGACGTGATACCCTAGTCATTGCTGTTCATTGCTCGGAGGAGTACCTGTGCCCACACCAAGGAGGGAGACGAAGAAAGATGCAGCTGGGCAGAGGGAGGGGGCTGCTTGATTGCCTCAGAGGTACTGTCAAAATGCAGTGTGAGGCTGAAATCTCGAAGTAGCACAAAATTCTCACTGGAATGGTAAATGTCAACATTCCCAGCCGATGCTGAGTGGGCAATATTTCACCATGGGCGAATGTGACCGTGACAAGCGGTGTGTGTGACCTACTCGGTGTCATTTCACTTGCCTGAGAGTCCATATGCTTGGAATGCCTCCTCCTCCGCCTCCTCCTCCTCCTTTTCCTCCTCCTCTGCCACCGCTGTTACCGGTGGCACCAGGGATTTACAAGGCAGCAGGGAGCATTTCCTAATATTGGTTGGGTGTAACTTTCCAGCACGACTGATTGTGCTATTAACTGTGGCAAAGGGAAGAGCACAAGTGGGCAGGCAAGGGAGAGCACTTCAAACCCTGGTGATATTAAATAGTTCTATGTGTGCAAAATAAAGTATGAAGCTTTCAAGGCCGTCATCATTACAGATGTCGCTGGGTTTATTAGACAACTATTTAGAAAATAGAAGCCGATGTAGAAAAAATGACACCTATGTAAAAAAGACAGAAAGGAGCTGGGAGTTAATGGAGTTAGAGTTTCAGGAGAATTTTAAATTAAAAAATAGGGGTAAAGGAGAGGTATGGAAGAACACACAGTTTGGTTGAAGTTTGGTTTCAAATCTCTCTGTTAAGAAAAAGGATAGGACAGGAGGCAATAGAGATAAGTGGAAAACAGAGAAGACCAATGTCTATAAATGAAGCCCCAATTAAGTAAGGTGCACACACCCACCCCACCCCCCCCGCACCCCTCAACCCCACAAAAATAGGTAGCTAGCTCATGACTACATTTAAAATAATTTCTGTACAAATGGCAGCAATCCGAAAATAAAGGAAGATGAATTCAAATGCCTGGCTTTAAATAAGAATGTTGGCAACACATGTATCTGGGAAACTTTCTAGAAAGAATTAATTAGTAAAATACTATTATACCAGGTTTAAACAGTATAAATGTCAGAACAGTTCATGCCAGGGAGGGAAAGATAAGTAAGTGACTCAAGTTCTCAGAAGGTCTACGTAGATTGAATGTACCAAATTAAACATTTACCTTTAAAAAGGGGAACCACATAAAAGTGAGAAAATTCATTGAAACCGGCAGCTAAAAACAGTAAGGCACTTGTAGATGATATAAGATTGTTTAAAGACACTCTCCAGCAGGCTCAGCATCAAATAAAACATATTCAAAGGAAAAGAAAAAGGAAGCAAATGTGAATAAACTATGCAATGCTCCTGAGTTGTAAAAAACAATTCTTCAAAAAATAGAGAGTCAAGGAAAATGGGAAAGAACACAAAAGCTGACAATGTGGATGTGAAACTACAGTAAAGTACAAGAAAATGAAAAACAACTTGCTAAAGGCATAAAACTGAATGATAAGATTTTTTCAAGCACAGCAAAAGCAGGAGGCTGCCGGAGAGCTCCTGGGGATGATCTTATGTAAAAGGAGCACTTGACAGGGACAGGCCATGGTAGAAAATCAAAACAAATCTGTTGTGTTGGTGTTCCTGGTGTCCCTCCCACGCTGGACTACTCTTTAAGGAGGACCAGTCTTAGAGGGCAGTTTCATGACACCTTAAACAGGACCAGGCTGAGGCCACTGTGACTTCTCCTTTCTCCTTGGTCAGGGTCTCCTGCCCCGTTCTTTGAGTCAGTGCTGGTCATTGCCTGATCCCATGGTGAGCTGGCTGAGGCAGTGAAGGCAGACCCAAGTGAGTCACCGAGGGTACAGGTGATGCTACACACAGCCCAGGATGCCAGGTAGCAGAGACAGGCTCCAGAACCAGGAGAACCAGAAGCAGAACCTCCCCGCCTCGGTGCTACGAACTACCAACTTTTCCAGGGAGAAGTTTAATGAGGGACTTCCAAGACTGGGGGATGCAGAGGGAAAATCCACCAGCTGGAAGGTCAGCCCAGTATGCAACAACAAAAAGACATTATGAAAGACCTGTGAGAGGGGCTGAGACCTTGGACATTAATGCAAATACATTCCTGGTTCTTGGGTCTTCTCCTTGCCAGAAAATTGTCATATGTTGGAGGAACCCCAGGACTATTCCATAAACATACCAGGGTCCACTGCGGCACACAGGAGCCAACAAATCTCATCGTGGTGAGCCCAGAGCCAGCACAGCCCATGAGGTTTCTTCACCACACTGTGTCTGGGTAGTGGTCAGTGGGCAAGGAGGGGCAATGTGGTGAGGATGTGAATATGACACTTCTGAGCTGTATAGTTCAGAGACAAAGCAGGTGGATGTTAGTCAGCCCACTGAGGTGATTTATGGAGGATGGTAAGGGCTGGTGTCCTTTACCAGATACAGACCTGACACAGAGTAAAACATTCACTCTCCATGCCTCATTGAAGTCCTATATAAATTAGGATAATACCTCATAAGGTTGCTTCAAGAATTAATTGATATGGCTAAAGCTCTGAGATTCTTAGATGCACGCACAAATTATTTAAACAGCTTTTAAGCAGTTCTCTTTTAAATGTGAAACAGACACGGTTACGTCAAGGTCCTTTCAATTGGATATGTGACCAAGATGAAAGTGAGGATCTGGAGCTGATCATCTTCAAAGTGGGAGCACCTGGGGTGGCTGCTCTGCGTGGATGCCAAGCACCGCACAGGCACTGGAAATTCAAAACATTCCAGCTGGTGATTTGTTACACCAACCTTTTTCATCTATGCTAGATGAGGCTGTGAATCAACATGGCACAGACTTCCTGCAACGGACAGAACTGTGCTGCAGTCATTTAAAGGAGTGGCATACTCAAGTTATATCCTTTCCTTTCTCAACATTTCTGCTTATTCAATAATTAAGCAATTAAAAAACTTTCAGTTTTCCCATAAACATCTGCCACAAGCGATTACATTTAGCCATGTCTCGGCAGGTCTTAGTTCCACAAGCAGTTTTTTTATGATAATTTCTTTTTTTTAATGGTAGCTCTCCAAGACTTTATTTGGAACCACGTTGTGCTATCCAAAGCAGAAAAAGAGACTTTGTACTTTATCCAGACCCAAGAACAGGATTCTCTGAAACCAAACACAGCCAGAAATACAAATAGATGACACTCACAATATCTGTCATGCTAACACTAATTAAAACAAAATTAAATGAAGATAATGAGCCTTTGATGATTGCCTCTTTTCCTTAAATTTGGTTATTTGCAATTTCCTAGCCACATGGATCTTCCAAACCAAAAATTCAAGTGTTCCTCTTCTTTTCCTAGTGTCAGCATGCTCTGTCTGAGGGCATTAGAGATGCCTTAGGGAGATGTGGTTGGAAACCCTGTCTCCTATCTGTCCCATCCAAGCTCCTGAGCCATGCTGGTATGGAAGGCAGGTGAGGTCGGTGTTCAGATTCTTGAGTGAAGCTGGAAATCTTGGCAAATGCTTTGGATGCACTGGGTGCTTTATTCCTGAAACATCACATGGTCCAGCCATGCCATATGGTGTAACCAACAAGCTTAAGGTTTAGGTTGTTGTTGCTTTTTCAATCAGACCTTAGGTCACCATCCATTAGGCCTTAAGCACTTTGAAGCTCATGCATGTAATTAAATCCAGTTAAATAAAGGCTAAAATCCATCTTGCCTTTATACCATCTTGAGTGCTGACCTGAAATAAGCTGATGTTGTGTTTGCACTTTACAGCACTCCGCAGTGAAGATCAAACACATCCCATTTCTCATGCTGGGATTAATAAGTGACTCCCAGCTAAGTGACTCCTCTCAGCTTCCATGATACCTATACATCCACCACTCTCATTTCCAAATATTTTAGCTACTTTCATGGTTGCCATTACTGTGGTCTCTGATCAGTCTCATAGTCTTGAATGCATATATACCTATCACATCTCTGTGACTGACAGCTGCTCTTTTTCCATGAGTACAGGAGAAGATGTCTGAGTCAGAGAAGAGAATACACGTCCCACACCATGGCAGACACCTTCCAGCTCCTTGGACTCCTCAGCAGCCAGCAAAATCACTGCACCAACTTTTCTCTCCCGTTTTCTCTCTAGTAAAAAGCATGGGCCAAATCCCACTGGCATCTACAAGCACCTTACCATGCACTTCACAGACATTCTACTGACTTCAGCAAACTTGGCTCACACCTAATTGCTCCTGCCAGCCATCCCATGTTCCTGGACTTCGCAGGGTAACTGCTAAGGACAGAAATAAATCCTTTGTTTACTATGGTAACTGGAGAGCTGCTTTAACCTCTGGCTAAAAACAGGTGCATTTTCCTATCAGGTTCATGAGTCACTCATCCCAGGAAAGACTGGTGAACTTGGAAAGCCCAGCGCTCACTGAACAACAGGAAAGGATGACTTTTTAATTGAATGGTGGCAAATTTAATCATCTGGTTTTCCTGGGTGGCTTTTTTTTTTCTTTTTAAATCATGTTAAGTCATTGGTTTAACACAGCTCAGGCCTGTTCCTTGCAAATTCCTTTTCTGTGTGGTGTTTCAGCATCATACCCAGTGTGGGATGGAAAATACTACTGGTGTTAGACTCCTACAGGAAATAGCAGGTGTAATGTGTGACTACCTAAATGGTGCAGGCAAGTAATACCTCTGTAATAGATTTTGTGCTTGGTCCAGCATAATCAGACCTTTCAGGACAGGGACTTGTGGGTTGGTTTTGGGTTTGGGGTTTTATTTGTTTGGTTTTTTGCTTTGTTTTGGGTTTTTTATGTGAAAACAAAGTGCTCCCTTTCTACAGAGCTGTTTTCACAGAAAACAGTATTGCTTCTTACATACCATCAGGCCAGGAGCAGCCAAGGAATTCTTAAAAGGTGACCTTTTAAGGTGACTTCTTTTTGATGAATTAAAAATAACCCACCCTGCAATATCTTTCCTCCTCATTTTTAGCAGTAGAAATTCAGGTCTCATCACTCTGTTTTTCTACAACTGAAGACTTACGATGACATCCTGAGAAGCCACTCTGGGGATATTTCTCCACTGCACAGTTAACTCATGTTTTGACTCAAATTAAAATCAGTGGTTCTTGTCGTACACAGAGGAGAAACCTCTGGCCTGGCCAAGGGTATGCTCTCAATCCAGACCAGCGTGTGCTCTCAGTCCAGACCAGCTTACCCAGTTGGCTGTAGAGGGCAGAACTTGGGACTAGACCCTACCTGTTCTGCACTGTGATTGCAGACAGGAAAAGTAAATGAAAATCACTTGGATTCTGGTGGTTCTCCAATGCACCTTCCCTAACTCCCCTGTAGCAGCCAAGTGGCTGCGAAAGAATCCTGCAGCCTCTGAGCACCAGAGAAGTCTGGCTTGGTGGCCAGATACACACAGGGATGTTCAAAGGACTCCTCCCTTCATGTCTGTGTCCTTCGAGGTACATCAGTGCATGAATGGCAAAGCGAAGGCTTGACATTGTTGGCACTGCAAATGAAGCATATAAGTATATCTTTGGTGTAATGCAGGAAAACATATAAATCCATCTCAACAGAGCTATACAGAGGAACATGGCAAACTGTCTCACCCTTTACAAAAATCAAAGGCTTTCTTCTTTGTTTTGTATCGTAAAGCAGAAATATTTCCAGTTCCTGCCCATCCCCACCTCATTCCTCCCTCTCCCCTTGCCCTGTCCTGCTTCAGGTCACTTTGAACAACACTGGCACCACTTACAAAACCAACAGAAAGTCATTTACCCACATATATTATTGTGGGGTTAATTTTTAACCTCTTCCAGCTGCACAGTCAGCTGGCTCAGTAAGATGTGTTCCTCTAGCCAGTGATAAGTGACAGCTTTCCATTCCTGTTGTGCATGATTTGGAGGATCCCACACAAAGGCAGAGCTGCACCACATGCTCACCTCCCTGGCCAGAGCCCACACCAGGACAAGAGAAAGAGGCCAGAGGACTGCAGAAGCCAAATGCGCTCAGAGGGCTGCAGGGATGGATGTAAGAGGGAAGATGAGATGCATGAGACACATACATCTGGGAAAAGTGACATTAATTTGGGTCACTATGAGTCTTAGAGGTCTATAGGAAGGTGTCAGTGTCAGAGCTTATTTACCATGACCAAAGGCAGTGTCAACAGGCTTATGGGGAGCAGAGTGCTGGCCAGTATCTGCCCACGAGCTCTCCGGGGGCCACAGACCCCAGACTTGGTGGAGCAGGCACCAGCACACACTATACACTTGCTCCACACTGTTAGAGAGTTATGCAAAGCATAACTAAACCCTGGTGGGCCAGGAGTCATCCTTTGCCTGGCTCACGCGGGAACTCTCAGCCTCACAGCTGCAGCAGCACTGAGCCTGCCACCCCCCCAGCTGGGGAGAGGTATGGGGACCAGCATCACATGGGGCCCCAAACAGAAAGGATCCCGCTCCTCTCTGCCACCTCCTGCAGCCTCAGTGCCCGGCTGTGTGCTTCAGCTGAACCAGCTTGCTAGCCCTGCAAGACATCCAGCTCAGAAAAATGTGAATAAAAAAAATAGAAAAATATAAAATAAAAGGGATGAGCAGACATGTTCTAGCATAGCAAATTGAACAAGCTCACCCAAAGGGTTCAGGGAGCACCAGAGCTGTTGTAAATGGGGGAGGTGACAAGAAGCAAGATTGCAGGGGGGAAGATTTTCTCTCTGGTGATGGGTAGCTGCTAAAATGCCTTGCACCATGGCAAGAGCAACACTTTTAGGCTCTGTTGAGGGAACAGCCACTTGAAACTGCAGATTTCCAAGCTGAAGCAAGCCAGGCAGTGCTTGCCCTCTCCCTGGCTCCCTCCTTCAGCCTTCCCTGCAGTGGTACCCTGTGAGCCCACGGCCACGGAGCTGCACCAGGACTAGTGCTGGCATGGGGAGAACAGATTTACACTGGATCCAAGTGCCCCTGTGCCTGCGTGGCTATGGCAGGAGTCTAACAGCAACAAGGAATAAAGATTTACACCTTGCTGAGAAACATTTTATAAAGTGTGTGAAGTGTTGTCAAGCCTCTTCTTGGAGTTACATTCATGGACTTTTCAACTGAAAAGCAATTTTCATCTTTTCAATTGAAGAAGAGGTATGACCAGCTCTGTGAAACACCCCTAACTGAGGAAGGCCCCAAGTGCAAATACTTTTTGCGCAGGTGTAATTTGGAACAGAACAGAATCAGAAAAGCACGAGGAAAGAAAAGTTCAGAACACCAGGCTGGTGATGCCTCCACCAGGCAGCAAAGCCTCAGCCTCCAGCCCCACTTTCAGGGGCCAGACTCATGCATGAGAGTAACCCTCCCAGCAAGATAAGGCTGGAAAGGGAGTTTTTGACAATAAAGCTGTGTAAACAACAGCCCCAGCACTGCTAGCCCAAACTGTGTGAGAAGTCAAGAGCAAAATTCAGCAGAGTGGGTGAAACAGAAGTGGTGATAGAACTGCGCTCAGACATGAAAGTGACCATATGTTCTACTTAAAAATAATTACTCTGATCTCAGCTGTCCTTAATACCACTAGTAAAGAAACTGGTTACGTTATTATATCTTTTTATTAAAAAATTACTACTACTACTACTAAAAATACTTCCACCTCAGTGACAATTTAATCAAGGCTTCTCAATTCTCCTCCACACTCCTGAGTGCTATGGGATTCAACCACCTTTAGGGCAGCCAGTGTAACACGCCACGTGAGCACAGACACAATTATTTCTAGTTGCCTGCTTGGAGGTCAGTATACTCAGTAGCCAGCTCAGCCTGCTATGAGTCCGATCTGCCGCAGACATTGTAAACCAGGAGCGAGAATCCACTTCTGCTTTCACCACCATCACGGTTTAGCCAGCACCATCTCTCCTAACAGCATAGTCAAAAACAGGGTGAAAAAGGATCTTTCTGCCCTGCCAACATCGCAGATTGAAAGCACCAGAGAATGGGAAGGTGATGGCTCAGTATGTTCTCACAGCAGAGAGGGAAAGGATGTCAATAATACAGAAAAATGCACCCTGCAGCTCTTGTGGTACCAGTGCTATAACGCATGTGCATTTCTGGGCCACCTAATAATAGCAAAATATTGATAAATGGAGGGCTGGGACCAGGGTGGACAGTGAGCCGGGAAAAGCGATGACGACAAAGGAAAAGCTGATGGGGTAGAAAGCAGGAATTGATTACTATGAGAAAATTAGACACACGTAGTTAGCTCCACTGTCAGCTGTCCACATGCAGGTGAAGGACATAAGTGGTCAGGCTGGCCAAGGTGACAGCTGGGCTGCAGGAGGTAGGGGGTGTTTGTCACCATGGAGGTGGTGAGTGTCAGGTGAGGGACCACAGTTTGATGGGAGGCAATGACTTTTGTTTCTACGCTGCTTAGTTTAACGCAAACCAGCCTGAAACAGCCCAGCCCCACACAACCAGCAGCTGCTGGGCTGTGAAGCAGAGCAACCTGATGCTCTGTGGTCCAGCCCCCAGCAGAGAGAGAAAAAACAACTTTCTCATCACCACGTACCATGCTCCACCCCCCATCCTGCATGATGGCCCTGGCCAGGCTTTTACACAAGCGCTGATTTAACAGGATTCTCCACCTTTTGCAGGATCTGGCCCTTCAGAGGTCCACAGGGTGAGGCCATGACATAAGGGAGCACTTTGTAGTGAGAGAGAGAGAAAATCCAGCGATGGGGAATCCTCCCCCCCCACCCCACCAGGAGAAACAGCACAGCCTGTCGCATGCCCTTAAGTGCTTCTTCCTGGGAAGTAAATTGCTAGTAAATAAACCAACACATATGTCAAGGCTTGATTTGGTTTTTTTTCCTACCTTTTCACTCACTTGGCAGCTATGAAGAGGGATGGGAGGACCTAGTTTTGGTAAGGAATTCGTGAAATCTCGCAGTTCTTGTTTACGTGTCAGGCTTTGAGGAGCCAGTGCTGAGCTCGGGCTGTGCACAGCCATAGGCAGGCCACGAGCAAGTCGTGACTTAACCACTGCGGGGAGAGCGAGTCGGAAAAAAATCCCTCGTGGATTCCCAAAACGGCCACCGGCTGATTTGGTCCTGAGGTGACTAATAACAATTTGGACTGATTTGACATACTGTGGCTTTACTGGAAAGTGAACTTCTTTTTTTCTTTTTTTTTTTTCCCCCAGCATAAGGAGGCTCCCACCGCTTGCTGGGTCCCAGGGAAATACAGAGGAAACTCAAACAAAATAACAATTTACTTCAACGCTGTAAATGTCACAGCGATGCTTACAGGAGGGAAGTGGGGAATTTCACTTGATCTGTGCTAAAATATCCTAACTAGATTGTGTTTAGATCTGGTATTTCAAACAGACCACACAATAAACAGGGTCAAGAGCAGAGGACAAAAACACACATTGAAGAAGAGAAATTTAAGACAGTCTTTGTCAAAACATAGTATGAGTTGGGCCTCTGCACCTTGCACTTGATCAGCTTTGCTAATTATCCTTCCTGGGTTGGTTGTTTGTTTGCTTGGCTTTAAAATATTATTTCCCTGCTCTCTGGTTGAAACTTATTATGCTTGCTCTCCAGGCTTCACAGAAGCATTATCAGCCTTCAAACCCTCCTGCATTCCTCCTTCATGCTCCTATTCCTGCACCACATCATCCTCCGCCAGCCCAGAGGTGTCAATTAGAGGATGATACCAGGGCACTCACATGATGCCATCAAAAAGCCGCCGTGTCACCCCCTCACACCACTTCCTCGGCACTCGTTCCTACAATTCCAAATTTTGCTGGAAGGGAGGAGCAGGAAAACAAATGTGACCCCTCCAGGACATAGTCGCAGCAACTCTTTCTGTCAAATTAGTAAAAGGAACTGGCAGAAAGAAGCCTGTTTTTCCAGTTCTGCCGGTCACCTGGTGACAGAAGCAATTGATCCTAAATGCAAATAAAAATGTTATGAAATGAATAAGAGTCAGTTGTTCTTAAAAAAAGTTTGCAACCATAAAACTGAATTTTTTCTTTCCTTAGTAACAAGCTTGGAAACAGCAATAAATTAATCAGCTGAATCATCTGGAGATGCTTAGTCTGCAGGTTTCTTGAAACAATACTAAAGAATGAGGTTTTTAAAAGTTGGAGAAGAGGCATACAACCAAGTTGACCCCTTCTTCTCACCCTTTTCTAAACATATGTACTTGTATTATCAGCAAAGGTACAGAAAATATAACAGAGGAAATTCAAAAAGCTCAGAAATGTTACTTTTTTTTCTATCAAGTTCTGAATTTTCCAACATGAGTCTTTTCATGTGGGATGAAGAGAAATTTCTATTTTTTTCTTAAGAAACAAATAAACAAAAAAGCCACCCACAAAGCATAACACCACAAGCCATCCAAGTCATGGTTTCAAAGTGAGCATTTCATGTAAACCTAATGTCTAGTTTTGTGAAATTGCTCCTGAGAAAAGCTCTAAGCCACAAATAACTCAATTATAACATTTTCAGACCTGAAGTTCTCAGGATTCATACTGCTTTGGGGCATTTGCATTTTCCCCCTCCCTCTCTTCCTACTTTGCTACAGCAAGTATTTCAGGGAAGTATTTAAAAGCAAGTAAAAATCTGCTTTTAGTGCTGACTATAATTTCCAAGTACACAGTATTGAATAGGGAGGGGAGGAGAATCTATCTTGATTTTTTTGTGGCCTGTCCTGAATCACAAAGACCAGATGGGTAATTTCAAGCAGAATGATTTTTAAGTCTAAATGGGAGACACACAGAACAAATGAGAGCAAAAGCCAAGCCTCCTGCGTAGCAGGTCCCTCCTATGGCAGTCTTCAGAATGAAACATGAAAAGCAGCCCTGTCCCTGCAGACCCCTCAGACATGGAAAGCTTCAGAGCACTGCAATGCCTTTTTAAGAGACACTTCATAGCTATATGCACCAAATTTATAAACCTGTCTTATAAACCTTATTATACACCTTCACAGATGATATAGGATGGATGAACAGTGTAAGGTAAAGTTCTTTTTCACTCTGTTAATATAAATACTTCTTTTCTTGTGCAGAGACTCTTGTATGCAGGTACTTGGTGTGCAAATAAGACAGTGCAACATTATTCTGACTCAGTCTTTACCTCTTACCAAATGGCCATAATAGAGAATAAACATTTCTGAATATATCTTGCTCCCCTCTCCAGAATTTCTTCCTGTCCCTTTGCTATGACTTAGTTAAACAATTATTTCTACACTTATGCACTCCTGATACTGACTGACTCACCTGTACCGATTAAACCATTGTAAAGGGATTATCTCCATTTAATCCTTGTTGTCCTATAGATACAAATTAGAGCAGCATTTGAAATGGACAGAAGCCAACGCAACCTTTGTGTTTAACTTAGTTTCCTTGCTTATTGAGGTGTCTATGGCCTCCCTTGCCTTAACGAATATCTTCCTATTACTTCCCTTTCCAAAACTCAAACATCACATCTGCACCTATACAATTCATCTGTTCTTGTACAGTGCCCCTCCATATTCCCTTCTCCATCTGTGTCTGCTCTTCTGTCTCCATCTGTGTCTCCACCACCCTTTCTCTGTGCAAATACCTCTGAGCATCTTGCACACTGAATCCTGACTGGGTTTGTGCTTGGCCCTTCAATATAACTAAAAGATCATCCCTGCTCCATAAGCTGCTGCTCTGCTGAGCACTCACTCCAACCAGGGCATGGAGAGGGAACAATCAGTCCACAATGGTAAAGCCTCTTTTGACTGTTAATATTTCTTGAAAATTTGCATATTTAGGAAATAAAGACAAGCCTGAAGCTGTATGACCAAGGTCCCCTCTTCTGTAGCTCATTCTCTTTAATGTGTTACATGTCATGTGTTAGATTGCAAACTCTTTGTTCTGTGCAATGTCTCTGTTCCCAGTTTTGTAATTTGACATGATGAGCCTTGATTTCAGTCTGAGTGACACGATAATAAATACCAAGGAACATATAAACCATAATAAATTTCCACACACTGACTGAGTATATCTACACAACAGCATCCGTGGAGATTGCTTGAAACTGGCAGATCTAATACTCCAAGCCTTCTCTATGCCTGGAAATAAACAACCTCTCTACGCCACCACCCTGTGCTCCACCCACCAACTTGACTTTCCAAAAATAATGGGCTGTGAGTGAAAATGAAAGGGTTAATTTCTCTCTGTCTCTGGTTAACCTTTCCGGGCCATTCAGTTTCCTTTCTGACTCCAGCCCATCGGAGGCATGCGAGGTGAAGGATGGAATTACACACTGGGCATGTTTCCTGTACTTAGTGGGTGGATAGAGCACAACTTCCGCACTAATAATGTCAAGGTAATTAGGACATCCTGCAAAACCTGTAGCAGGGAAGAAATAACCATTGTTTATTGTCGTTTCCATTGCTGAGGTGGTGAGCTCCCCTCACAACTCTTCTTGCCTTTTGTTTTGAGTCCATCTCTGCTATAGCCAAGACAGAGCTGAGCCAAATACAAGAACCCTGGGATTCGCAATATGAATTTGGGCTAAGATGTGATTTTTTTTTTTCCAGTCCCCCGAGGTCTAAGGGCCTGAAGCAGTCACTGAAACCAGCACCTCTGTCCCTCATGTGAGCCTCTGAGCCACCGGGCTGCAGAGGCACATCTCTGGCTCAGCAGTGAATTAGTTTATGCAGTGTGACACACTCCCAACAAGGTGGATCAAGAGAACATCTTGCACACCCCCTCCTTCCACAAAGCAGACTCTAGGCTGGTGGTCAGGACAACCCTCAGGCAGATGAGGCAGGGCTCTAGAAAGGCATCTCCCCTCTTGAGAAGAGCCCAGCGTGCAACAGATTCTTACGAGAGTCACTTCTCCAGGCTTCTGCTGGAGAGAAGTGCTTCTCGCTTGGCTCTTGGAAGAAAAGGCACCAGCACTGTTCTTCAAGTGTTATGAAGCCCAGTAGCCCCCTCCCAGGCCACAGGGGCCACAGAATGGGGTAAGAGTGAAATAATTCTGCTCAGCGTTTCCTACTGGCTCCCTTAAAAATCTCCTTTGTTTGATATAGGCTCTGGTGGATGCCATTTAGAGGAGTGGAGCTCTTCCTCTGTCCCTTGGGAAGCCAGATTTTGGAGAGAAGTAACAAGCTTTTGTTGGAGCCAATGAATGTAGCTGAAAAAAAAACAGACAAGCTTTGGGTAACTGAAACTTTTTTTTAGATCTGTTTCACAAGACTTCTAGCAGCAGACAACTGACCCTACAGGTTTGCTATGACCTGCCTCTCTTCTCACTAAAAATATGCTGAGGATGATATGGTTGCATGGGCATGATACTGGGAACCAGTTGGATGTGCAGCCCAGGCCCCCAGCCCAGGGCTCTGCATTCGCTGAGGGGGATGGATGGGAAATGAGACAACTGCAAGACAATGCGTAAGCTTTCGTCTCTCTCTCAAAGAAAAAAAAGATCCTTTGCTTGTCTTTTCTGGCTGCAGTCATCACAGCCTGTGCATGCACGCAGATGCCAGCACAACCCATCCCGTACCACAGGAAGCGTCTACGTGGTCAGATGCAGACAGTCATATGGTAGCTCAGCCTCGCTGGAGAGCTGGAGGCTGCTGGGTTCCTGAAGCCATTTAGATGCATTAGCAAGGACCATCTCAGTATCACTTAAGGCTTGGCAAGGGAATGTGCCTGAGCAGACGTACCCTTGACCGGGGTTGCTAGGTACTAATCCGTGCATACGCTGCCCAGCTAAACAGGTCTTATGTCCATAATGGAATACAGATAATGATCTGTTAAATTATCGCTCTTTCCTTTCGTAAGGTTTCCTGGCTGCTGGGTGCTGATGTTCGTAAGCACTTCAAGGAAAGCAACATTGATTTTTCCTCAGGTGGAGGATTTCAGGATGCCTCGTGTCCCTTGTTTGCTCTGCCAAACATATTTCCGAGAGTCGTGGTTTTGCACACACTGCAAGCACAGCCTGCATCAATATCCTGGGGAGAACTGTGATTCTAATTAATGACAGAGTCCTTCTAAAGGTGTCTCTATTAAGCTTGTACATAAGGGCAGTCTGCTAGGAAATTTCCTTTCCCTCTCACATGGCACAAGCTGTTGCCATCTGCAAAAGATATCGACAATAATGCTGAGCCTAAATCGTTAAGTGCACCGCTGCTGGGCTTGTGGGGAGAGCCGCATGTTGTACAAGCCCTGTCTGAAAGGGCTTGTGTGTAATGAAATTCCGCACTTGCTTTTCAGAACTGCCAGGTTTTCAAATTGAAGTTGTGATTGTCACCAAATTCAGTCTGTAAAAGAAAGCTGTGCATTTCAGATGTGAGGGAGAGGCAGGAAAAAAGGATCTCAGGTCCTGAAATAATTAAAGATGACTCTGAGAGAGTTTGAAAAAATGAGATTGCGAAAATAAGTAACAGCGTAAGTCAACACAGGATTGCTAACAATCAGAAGATAATGGTTGTCCGTACCAATGCTTTTCACCCTATAAAATAACATCAGTGTCTAAAGGCTGGTCTCAACTCAGAATTTACTAGCATAATTATACTGCTAAAAACACCAGTGTAGCTCTGTTTGGATACACTTATTTCAAAATAAGAACAATCATACAGGGTGGAAATACTGGTGTAACATATGGTATAATTATTCTGGTAAACTTCCCTGTGCAGACAAACCCTAAGGAAAAAAATCTTGTCTGGTTCGTTGTATGCACTGATTTTAGACACAATCTCGGACCCTCAGAGGAAAGAAAGAGCACGCCCACGGAAAAGACAGGTCCCACAGCCTGTGTGCTTCTCTGTCTGCCAGGCTAGAACCAAAAAGCTGAGACTTACAGAAAAATCCACCTTTCCACAAAAGTCTGGAAGGAGGAGGTTGGTGGCTGAAGACACTAAGTATCAGCAATGCCTTTGGTCTAGCTCACTGCTTCCTCTTCGCTGCTACAACGTGGGAACGAAACTGTGGGATAACTGGGGGTGGGAGAGCTGCAATGGTTGGTCTGGGCAGCGCCTTTCCCTCAGAGACTGAGAATTTCATATACAAAGCAGCCTGTGCCTCTCAGCCTTCTGGAGGAGCGCAGGCCAGCAGAGGTTAGCGATTGACCCTAACCCTTCTGCCTGGGAGTGGGTTGAACCGAGGCAGAGGCAGCAGAAATTCTTGCTGATGGGTCCAGAAGGGTCACCTAGTGATAGACTTAAGCTGTATGCAAACTCTGAAGAATGTCCCTGCTTGCCAGCCTTGCTCAGGCCACTGAAAAGGTGGGGGTTTCATGGGGCTGCTCAGCTGCAGGATTTTCCACCCATTTTTCTTCTGAAAAGGAAGATCCCAGCCACTGGGCTTAGGTGCTGTAATCCTGAAGGTCATCTGTGAGCAGTCCATGACCATTCCCTGCCTCAGCGCTTTGCTCAACTCAGCCTGCAGTGACACAAGTTTCATGGGTTTCAACCACTTCCTTTGAAACGCTGCCTTATAGATAACCCCACGAGGAATGCCATTTCCTTTTGCTAAGCTTTTCATGCTACTTCTAGTCATGCCCATTTAGCTATTCTCCCGTCTGACTTACTCAGCCTTTGAAGACACATAGCTCCTACAAGAGGCATGTGCCAGAAAGCGCTCTTAGAAGGAGTCCAGCATTAGGACATGAACTCTTAATTGCTGCAGGCCTTCAAGTCCCAGGCATGTTGCACCAAATCCAATAGCAACTATTAATAGCAACGGAAGAAATACTGTCTTTTGCCCTAGAGACTCTCCACTATTTGTTTGTAGCAGAGGGCTTTTGAAACAGAGCAGAGCTGTCATGGCCTGGATACAGACCAGAGACAGTTCTGCTCATTGACTGCCTTCGATTCCTCCCTTGGTCAGCTTTCTAATAGAGAGAAACAGCTGTCCAAGACTCAAAGTTCTTCAGATGTTGATTTAATCTGTGCTCAGAGCTGTGTGTGCCTACAGGAACCTTGGAGATGTTGGATTGGTATAAGGAAGAGTTTCTGGTGGAGGGAGTTTGGAGCAGCTCTGCTATCTGCTCACAGCTGCTGAAAAACAGAGTGTGGCAGGACACAGCAAGTGACAGAGGACTACAAAATAATACTAGGCATAGTCACTTCGAACAAAATGTTGTGAATTACCAGTGGAAGCCCTTCAGGAGAGAAATGAGTCACCAGAGAGCCTCACAGCAGGCCACAGGCATCACACAGCTTTCAGGAAAGAAACAAATTCCCTTCATTGCACAGTGCTGTGCAACCAACACATCTGCATCTGGGGACAAGCATCATGTCAGGAAAGAGCACCCAGAAGAGATGACTGGTGACAAGCAAAGAAACTGAGATGCCTTGCAAAGACCCTTCTTTAGAGGAATGGCTTTAGAGGACATTTTGCAGGGTTTTATAGGATCCCAAATGGAGCACGTTGCCTTACATGGTGCTGTCTGATGGAGCAGACCAGCTGGAGCACTCAGAAAGGACACAGGGCCTCACTGAGTGGCTGGGACCAGTGTAGATAACCTGTGCTGGACCTCAATGGATGGCATTGGGACCTTCACAGACAATCAAAGGTCACACAAAACATGTACGTATTTAAAAATAATCATTTAACACCCTCATAACAGAGGCGAAGGGCCTTCTCTACACAGTTATTACAGCTTTGTATAGCTCCAGTTGGTGAGAAAACCCTAAAAGTTCTCTTCTCATAATAGCAACCACAGCAGAAATATTTCCCATCTCAGCTATATCAGTCTGCAAACATTGCAGAGCTCGGACTTTGCTTATGAGACATCCTGGATGTCAGGAGTGAGGTAAGTCTACTAATTCCCCTAAATCATGCCTCCTGGTTCTTCAAAGAAAACAGCTGCCTCACTAAAGGCATATAGCTCATTGTCATTGAAACTTCTCATGAAGAAGAGAAACAGAGCCATTCCCAACAGGTGACCCTGTAAGGGACATCCTGTACAGACATGTTAACAGACCCCTACCCCAGCTCAACAGACACCTTGAGTGATCATGAACCCTGCAGGCACCCTGTCCCAAGCCTAAGTGCTTTGAGGATACAGCAAACGGCAGAGATTCCTCCTCCAGCTCTGCCCGGGAGACTCATGAAGTCATGGCTGCACTGAAAAGCAGCGTCGGCTGTTTTTTTTTCTTCTTTAGTTCACCCTAAAACAACCCTTTGACTTGATCCTAAACCAGTCCCATTCCTGTCAGAACACGAGTATGTTCCAGCGCCATCTAGCCAACTTGCCTTAGAAACACAGCAGCACCTGAAGCGCGAAACCCAGTGCAGAAGTTGTCCCTAAAAGCACAAACCTCGCACCACCAAACCCAGCACTGCCAGCTCTGGTCCTGACATACACCTTGGCTTGGTAAGTTTGCTAAAGGCCTCTTGAATTAAGTTGGCCAATAAGTTCAGTGCTACCCGGAGATTGAGTTTCATAGGCTTTTGCTACCAAAAGAAAAAAGGTAACAAGGGAGCTATCATGGCTTCAACTAACTTTCGTTTCAGGTTTTGTAGTTCCTTTGAATAAGAAGCAAGAAGTGAAACCTTAGGGTGAGGGTGCACTGTAAATCCCCAGTTAGATCTGATTAGATGAAAACAATACAGCTCCATGACATGGCTTGACCTACATCAAAGCTGGACCTTAGTGAGAGGGAAGACTTTGCAAACAACTCCAAGCAGGAAACCCAGACAGCACTTGGAGATAGGATGGCTGTGACATGCATGGAAGGAAAACCAGTGCTAACACAGACTAGCAGCTTTCATTAAAGTATTCATTTTCATGATCAGCTTAAGCCAATCTGAGTCTGCTTCTTCCCTGCCGTACATTGCCATCAGCTCTCTTGCATGGGTACCAGTCATCACAGGGTTAGGTGCAGTGCCAGACTGGCCTGCTGATCCAGTTGAAAATCGAAATCCTGAAAAAGAAAAGTCTTCAGCCAGATACAAACGAATCCTTCTCCCCATCCCAAGCACTAGCACCAAGAAGGGAGGTGGCAGGAAGATGTAGCCAGATGTTCAGGGGAGCACAAGACTGCTGCTTTTGTCCACAGTGCAAACCTAGAGCATAAATCCACACTCCTAGCACTCTTCATTTAATTTGTAATGGCTAGCTAGAGTACACGCTCAGCGTCCCCACTGAGTACACTTACCTCAGAGGTGAACTTTCATGTGAAACATTAGAAGATGACATAGAGGAAACCAGAAACTGAACTGCAATAGCAACACAATAGTACCACCTGTAATATGTAACATCTCTCAATGCTGACCTCTTTTTTACTGAAAGTTCATTCTGCATCCATCACACAGCATAATAAAAATAGATATTTGTTTCATCAATTGCAAACCAACCTGCTTTGTGTGTACTGAAGATCCCTAGCATTGATACAATACAATTAAAAAAAAATTCCAAGGTAGAATGGTTTAGTTCTAAAACATTAACTGAGCCAATACTATTTGGGGATTAATTATACACACACACACATATATAAAGATATATATTAAAAAAAAAAAGCAAACCAGTACACCGCACAATTTCTTCTGGCCTTTTGTGGGTAAAGGCCACTAAATTTTACTGGAAGGAGTTTCGTGACAGCAGACTTTTCCTTTGTAGCAAACACTATGGAGGATGTCAGCACAGGCAGTTCTGTAAAGCTCAGCTGATGTGAAGCACCGAACAACCCAGTAGTAAGTTTCTGAGATAATGGATTTGTGAATGCCTAATTTTAGAGAACGTGGGGGTGGTACCCCTATTCCACTTGCCCGAGTGATGTCAAATAATCTTATGAGTACTTATCTGTACTTCTGAAAAGAAATATCAGCTTCAAGTTGGTCCACCTTGGTTCACTGATCACCAGAAACTGGCCACAGAAGACTGTAGTCTAAAGCTGCACATGGAAATGGGACATGCGTTTGCTTCCCAAATGAGCAGTTCATTCTCTTTAGATGGGAAAGTTGCAAGGGAAATGCAACAGCTACTTTCTCCTGCCTTTTGAAACCATAAAGAAATAGTGTAAGCACTCTGTTCAGACGCTTGAGCCTGACGCCCTTTACCTATGGGGTTCCCTGTCCAGCAGCATAAGCACCAGTTGACGTGGGGTGTCCTTTCAGCAAATATCTTAACCCTGATGCGATGGTCTCTCCTGGCAGAGACTTAGCTTAGGCAGGAGCCATTCAGACATTTCCCCCTGAGCCTCTAGCACAGATGCCTGTCAGTGCAAAGGGCACAGGCGGTTTCTGGCAGTGTGGAAATGCAGCTCTCAACTGCCAAGTCATGGGAGAGTGACTTGACATGGCCAGCTTTACTTGTCCCTAGGGCCACAATTGCCTCACTGCAGGATGTGGACGAGACTGCTTTTGCTAAACCTCTCTTGAGAGAGACAAGGTAACAATTCAACTTTCACCCATTGTCCAACTCACCAGGTCCAGAAGACTCACTGGACTGGTAGAAAGCAATGGTGAGACATTAGTTACTTGGGCTATAACCCATCACACATTTAAGAATTTGGCCTCTTGATTTGTGAATGCTTTTTATTTTCATTTGAAAGGATCTTAGTGCGATTTGGAATCTATGCTTTCCCAAACACTGGAAAAGCAAAAGGCTCAAAGCTTCAGTCCAGGCCTATCTCCAGGCCAGAATTTGGTGAGGAAACCACTGACAGAACCCAGTATTTCCAGTTTTTCTGATCTAAATGCTGACAACAAACCTTCACCCCTCCCCAGTGTTACATGAACTTTGATACAGCTGCTTCAAAGAAGGCGACAACTGAATTGCAGATCTTTCTGTGTTACTCCTGCATCACCTGTACCTGAATTAACCATGGTAGGGCTGGACTCTTCATCCCTGGATTTTTGAAATTAAAACAAGGATGTATTTCTGAGGGATGTGCTTTAAAAAAATAAAAAAAGCCAGAAGTTATTGAGCTCAGCGCAAGGATAAGCAAGATGAAATTCTCTCTAAAAGCACGTTTCAAGTCTGAACAGTAGTGGGTCATTTCTTTGTTATAAAACAGGATAATGAGAACACAAATGAGGTTGTTTCTGAGAGTAATCGAAGTCTGTGCCATTGGAGGAGAAGGAGAAGTGCTGTACCCCTGATTTTGCCATGAATATTAAGTTGATCTGGTCTGCAACACCAAGAGAGCCAGCAAATCTCTCCTGGTCACCCATTTAGTTACCAACCTCCCAGATCATCACTTGAGGTAGCAACATGGGAAACGAAGGAGTGATTTGGTGTCACACCATGAATCAGGCAGTTTGTCTAGGAGGCGCTTATTTACAAGTAGGCTACATCAGACCAAGTCTGTTAGGGCCAGTTATTTGAAAGTTACTAAGAAGATCACTGAGATGATGCAGAGAAGGGCTGATATTTGGGTAGATTGTCTCTATTTAGCAAAGAGAGATACAGAAGTGTTGGCCCGGCAGCAGCCTTTTCTATATAATAACATCACAGGGACAGGAAATGCATGCTGTTTTCCAGCACTGAATTTCTAATTCTGGCAGCTTGCTTCCCTCAAACAATTTTTGTTGTGTATGTAGCTGCACTAAAGCATTATTATCTTTTGAAAACCTGGTTTGCAGCTTTTTGTGCTCTAGTCGAACACAAGTAGTTTCTTGGCTTTGTAAAGAGCAGTATATTATTGTTCCGTCATCGGGAAAAACTGAGAAATTTCTTTTGAGGCAGAGAGGAGTTGTGGAGGGAGAGAGGGAGGAAATATGTCTGTAGCTTGTTATAGGCTTGATGGTGATGCTCTGCTGTTTTTGTCAGTAGCTGTACAGCTCATATAATATTTTTTGGCAATGGCCAGCTCAGCCTCACAGAACTGTTTTGATCAATGCTTTCTGGAAAGTAGGGGAGGATTTGAATATATCCAATATCTATGGGTAATGGAATGAAAGATAACGATGATGCATTTAAAGCTGCAGCCCACATACATGGCTTCTAAATGCAATCCTTGAGAAAGGGATTTTACAAGCAACTCTTCCCTGGGTATATATGGCAAAAGTACAACTGAATGCTGTGATGGCTAAGAATCCTAAAAAGTACACACGGCACCCCTACACAGGGAGATAATACTTTACATTAACCGGCCCCCCAGTACCACTGGGGGAATCCCACCTGCATCCAGCACAGAGTGGGAAGGGAATAAACAATGTGTTACACAAAAAGTTCCTCTTACTAGAACAGCAGCATAGTCACAAGAAGCTTTACAACCCTCCTTAACAAAACAGAAGCAACTCACACACCTAGTCAGCGTAGTTACACTTGTACCACATCCCTCTACCACCTACAACAGGACAGCAGGCTGGGTCAGATGAGTACCTTGCAGGGACACCTGTGATTTGATGTGCCAAACAAAGTATTTGGAAATAACTGGATAGCAGGAATCCCGAGGTCAATGTATGCCAGCCACCAGAGACAAAAATACCCCAGCATTACATAATACCTATAGCATTATTTATAGCACACATATTTACCTAGGGGTAAAAGGGAATTACTTCCACTGTGAAATATTTTTCCTGATTCAAAATTACCGCTGTTCCAGTAAACGCTGAAAAGCCACTGGAGATGCCCCTGTTGATGCTCTACTCTGTTAAACCTGCTCTGGTGCAGTAACTGACTGTCACTGGTCCAAATGTGGTTACTCCCTTTCCTTGTCCACTCAGACAAACTAAGCACATAGAACTGTAATTTTGGGCTTGGTGAGCAGATGACTGATTTGAATAGTCTTAAGTCTGTCTCTAATAACTGCAGCGTCAGTATCAAATTATACTATTCCTATGATTCCAGGATACACCCAAAGCAACCAGCTGCTTTCTTGGATAGTCTCTTTCAACTGCACCTTCAACTCAATCCAGTGCACCTGCCATCATTTCAGCTCCCATATTTGAAGCTGCTGTGCTAACACATGCATAGGGTGCAGTGTCATTGCGGACTCCTCAGTTCCCAAAGGTACCAGCTGACATCAGGAAGGAGAAAGGAAATGGTGAAAAGTCATTACTCCTGGTGCCATTAAACCTTGCGATTGCATCATGTGAACAAGAACAGTCTCATAAAACCCTTTGTGCCTGCCTGGGGATTTGCGATTTCAATTTTTCATTTATGAGCTGTGGCCAAATTTAGTTTCAACCTATGACACTCCTCTGTCATATTTGTTTCCATCTATATTCTTGATTCGTCCTAAATTAGCCTATGGCCCAATCTAGACTGTAACAGTCAAGGACTCAATTACAACTTGTGTTGCAATCAGGTCTGGGAACAAATTATTTCCGTTTTGTGGTGTTGATGGGAACTGTGCCCATGAAAACTTGAACCCAGAGAAAGCCAGATGGTCCCATCAACTCTCTTGCTGGGAGAGAGGAGCGGTGCTGGCAGAGCAGCTTTTGCACTGTTGTACTGGACTACTATGACAGCAAATTTCTTTCTCCATCCTTTAACCCAAGCTCACATACACATTTTTGGTGGGTGGCACATCTGGCTCTCAAACTTATTGTTTCTCTGACTGACAGTTGGCAGAGGTTGGTGGGTGATTTTCATGACAAAAAGGCTTTTGTTTGGTGCTCCTTTCCAGCTAGCAGATGAGAAGCAAAGACACACAGCAATATTCAATGAACACAGAGCAGCATTTTTCAGGGATATTTTCTTTTTGAGCCTCTTCTGTAACAAAAATAGCTTTTCCACGGAAGTGCACACATTTCTGGAGAATGAAAATATATATATACATTATTGGTGTTACTCCTCCAGAATAAACATAGATATTTTATATTTTAGCATGTCTGCTGGGAAAAGTATTCAATCTGAACAGCCTCCCCAGAAGAATCTCAAAAATGAACTGAACAGTTTGAACTCAAGTCTCAACATCGGATTCCCTAACCAGTCTAAGCAAATTCAGCTCAGGTCTGAATCTTAGAAATCTGAACCAAACTAACTTCCCCATACTGCTCTGAAATAGGGAACAACTGTCTGCATTATATAAAAGATTATTTCAGTCTTGCACAGAAATCTGTTTGCCCAAGGTCACAAGAATATTCTGGCAGAGACAAGAATAAAATCTTGATTTCTTGTCTCCCAATCTGCCCTTTAGGCAACTGAAACCAAGCAAGTACCCTGGGGAAGGAGATATGCAAGCACCACGCCAAATTGGGAATAGGAGGGGAAGAGAATTTGACATTGTGACAGGACAAATATTCTCTTCCTCATGGGAACCGTATCTCTAAGGCCCCTTCCAGCAGATGCCGGAGCTCAAAGAAAAGGCTGATCTTTGTTCTTGTACCTCGGAAGCGCTGGGAGCCCACAGACAAGCCGTAAAACCAGAGCACCAGCATTTCCCATCCCTTCGCTGACATCCCAGGAGAGTTCACATCTGACACCAATTACTCCACGCACTCCAGATGGTTTTCAAATACGTATCAGCAAATATTTAAGGTGTGTTTTTCCTTTTTAGCAATCGCTTTTCTCTCCAGCTTAAAGAAATACTCATTAATGAATGGATAAGAGAGGAAATCAACAGAGGAGTCTGAGGAGCATGTGATTCGCTTCCACACCTCACTTACCAAATCGCTTCAAGACTTTAACTGTGAAACGATTCTTCAGCACATTAAAACACACTAAAGCAAAGCTCGATCTCAAGCTTTAGCTGCCCAGCAGTGTCTCCTTGGGTCTCCCAGCCTGCCAACGCCAGCAGCTGGCACCCATCACCCCAGGCTCTCCCGTCGTCTCTGGCTGGTGGCACCTCAGTGACGCCCTGTGCCACCTTCCCTTCACTGCTGCTCGTGCCACAGCCAGTGTACCCCGCTGTGATAGAGGCTGGTGCTAAAAAGGAGACCGCATTCATGAGAAAGGCCAGATGATCAGAAGAGGGGCTTCCCACCTTTCAAACACAGGAAGGCATGCCATCCCCACAGCACACCTGGCTCTGCGCTTCTGTGACAACCCAGCCATCAACTACAGCCTATAAATCCTACTTTGCACTGGGGCCCTTGCACTGGGATGACTCCACTGCCATGGCAGAGTCTGGAAGCTTTATTTTTTTTTTTTTTTTTCTTCACCTCCCTTTGAGAAAACCTCCAGGAAATGACCAAGCTGCACCTGGCTGTGGAGAGGAAGAGCTGGCTGGTGCACCTTAGTAATGCTGCGCTAGCCTAGCAGCACCCTTCAACAGAGGACTGACAGGCACTGACAGCACACTGGTTTTTCGAGTCTGAATTTGGGAGGGGCTGAGGGCATGCAGTGGGAGGAAAAAAGTGTCTAAATGTGGAAAAGGTATGTGAGCTGTTAGACACCATACTGTCAGGTGAGTAATCAAGACCGTCCAGGGCTTGCCTGGATTAGCACTGCCACAGCAGAGCCCAGAAACACTGGTCCTGGGCTGAGCCGCCCCGTGCTCCTCAGCACAGTGCAAACACAGAACAAAAACCATCCTTAAGCAAAGCGCTTAGCAGAGGATACCCCAAACCATGGCACCACCAAAGCCACTCACCTCCAGTCACTGTCAGTACATTGGCTTGTTCAGGTTAGGAAAAGAAATCCATCTGTAAAATCCTGTTGGGATCTTCGGACAAGACCCAGAGCCCCTCCTACATGGCATCTGTAAGAAAAAATAGGTTATGTTGCATTGGCCTCTGAGGATAAGTCCTCATAATAAACCCCAGGCCTGCTTAACTTAGCAGGCATTAATACTGACAAGAGTTCAGGGTTCATCAGTCAAGCTAATTTGTTGAACATTACCCTGCTGCTGCTTATCTGGGATAATCTTTCCTGTTGCAGGAGGGCAGGGGCAGGCTAACGTGCTTGGTCCCCCTTTGCGTGAACTAGTATTATCTTCTAGCCAGTACTCCTGCTCTATTACAGCCTTTCTGTTTAAAGGTGGCCACAAAGAGGGGAAAAAGTGTATCAGTGTCCTTTTTGTTTCTATTTCATGATGTGCCAAGGAGACAAGGAAGGCTTATTTCATCACAAATACTGCATCTGTGCAGTTTCAGCAGCAGTACTAGAGGGCTGATATCACGATCGGGTGAAACAGAGGGTTTTAGGAGCCAATTGGTTTTGAAAATCCTCTGTGAAACTTGTTTTTGATAACTTCGATTTTCATTTATTTTCCCAATATACACTTGGGAAAAACAGTTGTGTGGGAGATATGCCTGCCTCTTCCATCAGGAGCTGAGAAAACTTTTACTCATCAATTCACTTGTGAAATTCTCCAGCAAAAACAACTGCCTGAACCCTTTCAAAAAACACAGGACACACAATATTAAAAGGAATCTGAAAATAACCCTTCCCTTGACAACACCTTCAACCTAGGCAGAGTAAATAGTCAGACCAGACCACTTTAGCAGGGAACCATCAATGGGAATGGCACAGGGGAAGGGCTGAGGGACCGTGTGTTCAGTGAAACATATGGTTACCAATTTGCTGGACATATGTTGTATTCCCCACAGGGCACAGGAGGACTTTTGGATTAAAGGGTGTAAATCATTGGTTATCACCATAGAATTAAGTTCTATTCTAAATGTACAGAGTCTAAATATATACCTTTTTCTCCCCAGAGATCTCTTCCCCTAGTCACAGCTCAAAAAAAGCCACCAGTCACACTGTGCATTGCTTTTAAGGAAGAAAATGAAAATAACTGTTCACACAGACTTTCTTCCCTTTATTATAATACTTTTTGGGGGGTGAAGAGGGACAGAAAAGGGCGGGGAGAAAGTAGAAAGACAGAAAAATGTCTTGGGACGTTTTATCCCATAATTTCCAGAGGGAGTCATTGATCACAGATGTGCTTTTACACCACAGCAGCACCTAATTTTTTTTTTCAGGATTGTTGCAATACATGTTTAGGAATCTCTGAATAATAGAACCATATGGTAACATTGTCAGAAGGAGAAAATAGGAGCCCAGTAGGCTGGGGGAGGGAGAAGGCATTAAAAAGTGCTGGCTGTAAATAGAAAACAATTTGTCAAACAAAGAAGGAGGA
>NW_009647731.1:4587676-4588027 GCF_000708025.1 Charadrius vociferus | reverse complement strand
GATAGAGATTTTCTTCACGTTCTCCGGAGAAGATTCCAAGAGCCTTGTTCTTTGTTTCTCAGTCGTTCCCAGAACACCTGTCCTGTGAGACTGGGTATGGTGTTGTTGCAAAAGTTTGGAGGACTGAGGAGGAGCTTGGACAGTTACTTTACCAGTGAAGGAGACCTGGACATGCACGGGGAGTTCTGGATGTGCCAGTGGTGTGAGGCCTGATGCTTCTGTGAAAGCTTCTCCTGGTTGTCCTGAAAAGTGCTGAAGCAGCTACAGAAATATGGGAGGCTTTGCCACGGAAGCTTTTCACTTGGGAGAGTGTCTGTCTGGATAGAGGTTGTCCAGGCAATCCTGGTGTCT
>NW_009647731.1:4579817-4587631 GCF_000708025.1 Charadrius vociferus | reverse complement strand
TAACCCAGGACCAGCTGGAGGGTCCAGCTCTCAGAGGCACACTGAAAGAGCTGCTTTTAGACCCAAGAACTTCCACCTCTGCCCAGAGCACCTCAGAGAGAAACAGATGTGTATGTATTGGATAACACAAATGGGAGGGGTAGTTTGATATGTTCATGATAGTGTCAACTCTATTTTACATACACTATAGTTACGGTTCACCCAGAGCCCAGGACCTTCTGATGCTCCACACTTGCAGCTGGGCTGTGAGATATACCAAAATCCCAAACAAATATCCAAAGTCCTCAAAATCCTCCTCAAAATGCTCACTTTGAAAGAAGAGTGCTGCCTGAGGAAAACCCACGCCAAATAACAGATAAGACCATGCTAGAACTTTACCACAGCTGAGCTCCCTTCCCCTGAGTTTATCTACATCCTTACTGCAAAGTGGGCAGGTCAGAGCTCAGCTTCAAAGGCAGCCTGGGCTTAATCTACCTCACCAGATGGATAGGAAAACCCACGCTAAAAGCATGTGTGCACTGGTATAAGGGCTCCTTGTCTCAATGGTTACAATGGGAGCTAAGGTAAGTTTCCAGGATAAACCTATAACGCAGCACAGGAGAGATGCACACACACAAGAGAAGGCTTTTTCCACCACACAGCTTGAGGTGAAGTGACTCCACATGCTACTCATCTGCGTGGGGGCTGCAGTGCAGGAAATCCACCCGGCTGAAATCAAGGCATCAGAAGGTGACTGGGGCTGTGCACAGTGGTGGAAGGAGCCTCTCCTGAACAAAAAGATGTAGCCACAGCGATCACAATGTCCCCAGCATGAGATAGGGGCAGCCGTAATTGTGCAAAGCGCTCTTCATTCATTACCCTTTGCTGAAGCTATGTTCTTGATTGTGCCTCTCAAAAAAACCTTCAGGGCCACTTCTTTCTTGTCCTCAGCAAGATGCAATTTCCTTTCTCCTCCTGGAGAGTATATTTAATCATTCTGCAAGGGACCAACAAGTTTAATTGACCCAATGAGCTAATTTTAAATATTCATTCCTGACTTCAGATTCACTTCAAATACACTTGATGAACAAGAACTATAAATGCTAACAATTTTAGGGTCACATTTTTCCAAGGGGCCCAGAAATCCTCACTGCAGCTATGTTCTTTTGCGTATATAAATAACTAAAGTCACAAATGATAATTGTTAATTATCTGCAGAGAGCATGAGGTAACCAGATCTCCAGAGGGCATTCAGTGCAACCACAGCTGATTGCAGGAACAAAATTTGAAACTGCTTCCCACACACAGGCCCATAACGTCACTGAAGGATTGGAAAGGGGAAGGAAATATGAAGACCTGTGTTCCTCTCCTCAAAAAGCCCCAAACCTAAAGAACCTGAAGAAAAGCCAAGAGAACTAACTACCTAGCCTTTGACAAAACCAAGAATGACTACTCAGTCTATTAAAAAATAATTACAGATGACATTAAGATATGTTGCCATCATCTGTGCTTAAATAAGTAAGTTTCAAAGAAATAAGAATTCTTCATGCTTCTTTCTTTTATTTTCTTTAGCTAGCTATAAAGAAAGTACTCTGGGCACAGGTAATAACCTCCCTACACACCAGGAAACTCTCTACAGGCTGGTTTACTCTGCTGAGACTCAGTTTACTGCTGCTAATTAAAGCAGTGTAATGTTTTGCATTGATCTGTGGTTAATCTTGGTCCGCGTAAATCCCTCTGGATTGCCTCAGGTGCTGGCTAAGCAAGGTAGCCACCATGTGTCAGCCAGGCCCAGACTCAACTCTTTCTCCCCATCAAGACCCAGACATACCTCTTCCAAACACTTTCCAATTTGACATTATCTTTCTGCTTTTGTTTACCATTGTCAGCTTGATCTCCCTGTCCCTTCTGGCTTTCTTTAGTGATTACCATTTCCTTGATTTCTCTTCTTCACAACATGAGTTTTAGATTATTTTCTTCTCAGATTTAGAAGTCTGCCTGAGCCAAACGTCAATGTTGATTTCTGCCCAGGTTTTTAATCCTCCTAAATCAATTTGTATTGTCTTTTGTCAACATTGGTTGTTGCAAAACTTCTGCTATCTTGCCATGATCAGCTCTTAAGTATTTTGTTAATCTTTTTAGCTCAGGACAGAAGAGGAACATTTTAAATTTCCAGCTTGGCACCATAAGAGCCCAGCACACTGCTCAGGGGCCAGTGCATTGCACAGGAAATATGCTCCCTGTAGACATTCCTAGATGACAGAGTGGAAGTTGCATGTGACAGACCAAACTCTGTTTTCTTAGTGATTCATAAAGGATTTGCATCTACAACAGACACCCAACATAACAATAATTACCTGCCTAAATCCTTAACAAACCACACCACCGACAAAGACTTCCCAGATGCATTTATCAGAAAAAGGTTTAAGCAATAGTTTCTTCTGCTGCTGTGCTTATATATTTGACCTAGAGACACTGCTTCCAGACTAAGAGCAGAATTTCAGTTTTCATGGCTCATTTCACCATTGACTTATCACTTATTCTTTTGTGAGGGGATCACAGCAAGTGCCAACAAAGAGGATATTTTCTGCAGATGTCCATGGGAACAAGAAAGAGACCCAGAGCATCCTATAGAAAAATGAACTACATGCATAAAGACACAATGGGGCAACAAAAAACCAACACTGTAGATTGTAAGTAGAGAAATTCATTTGGTACTTTGTCTTTTTTAGGTTTCCCTACCTGTTTGCAGAAAAGCCCTGTTCTCTGAACAGCCAGTATACACAAGATTGCTTTAAACTGTGTGGCTGCAACACAGCCACCTTGGATAAAATATAAGGATATCTGGATGTACAGCAGTCAGTCAGAGGAAGCCTTAACAATTATACAAATTTGAAAATTGTGAAGGTGACAAGAGGATTCAATTAATTCAGCCTGTGTTCTTCTATTAGCTGTCCTTGGCCTACACCTGCTATCAGAATTTTCTGGGCAAGAATAGCCTCCATGGAGCTGAGGCCGGGGGCTTGTACACGCTTCCTTGGGGTGCCAGTCTTGGAGTCCAGCTGTCCCTGAACCTACTCTTGTCCAGCATCCTTTGTGTCCCAAGAAGATAACTCAGGCTCAGGTCAAAAAAATGGCCACATAAAAATCTGTAGACAGGATGTATTTTCAGTCTCTGCCATAATGATAGGGAGTAGCGGGTATGCAGCAATGGATTCACATTTCCATCATGTCAGCTCCGTTTAGCATCCTTTCGCAGTTTCTTTTTTGTCACACCACTGACTAACCTGACAGAGACCAACATAGCATGAAGCAAGGTAACATGATTGAAGAGCTTGAGAAATATTACAGCAAATACATCACAATGAAATTTGTAACACTAACTGCTTTCCCTCCCTCCTCTTTTTTCTTGAGAAGAGTGCACGTGGGGAAAAATGTGGTATTCAAAACCAGAAAGGGCCTTAAAAGCAAATCATGCAAATCCCTTTGTCCAGTAGCTTGAAAGCTGGCCTTTATTTTGGAAAGCTTCTAGCAGTGCCAGTAAGCTGAGAGAGAGGGGAAGAGAAGACCTCGGTCCTAACCAGGGCCTTTCCCGCACTGACAGTGTAGACATTGCCACTGTTCAGTGGAGAATCCCCACAGATGACTCAGCGAGCTAGACAACATGTGTTAGTTACAACCTTCATTTTCTTCCTTTTATGCTAAAGCTGAATCTTCTCTCTCCTCAGAACAAGGTCAGAGCTGGGCCCTTCCCTTCCTCTCATTTCCTCCCCTGACACCTATTTTGAATATTGCTGTTAAAGTAGGATGGCCTAAAAAGTTCTTTTCATTTGTACCCATAAAGTCATCCACATTTTGGGGCATCAGAAGGAAAATGATGCTGCTATCCACAGCTTTCAACCCTGTCCTCTGACTCAGGTTATCTAGTGCCATGACTCTCCATTTCTTTCTTGGCTCCTTGGCATCTCTGGGTGCTTTGCACCCTGCGATGCAACCAAAGAACACCATTTATGATATATTTCTGTTTTAATTTACTCCAGTTTGCTTTTGTGTCATAATGATACTGTCTTCCTGAAAGAAACAAAAGGCACACGGAAAGGATGGAAAGAAAGGAAAAGAATATAAACAACTTCCTTAGCATTACTACCAAGATGTCCTTCAAAACTTCAGAAATGGTACAATCTCCTGCACCAAAACCTAGCTATGATTAACCACAACAGAGCTATTCTGTAGCACTGTTAATGACTGTAAGGGGTAAAATTACAATCAAGTTTCCACTGATTCCACAGTACTGCAGCTCCATTACATTGATATCTTAGTAAAGAAACCTTAGATGTCTATTTAAAATTAATTAAATTTTCCACAGAAATACTCTTATGAAATGTCCATAGAATTAGAAATAATTAGCACAAGTGCGTACTGATACTTCTTTGCTATTATAGAAATGGGGTCTACAATGTCTGTTGGGACACAGAAAATACCAGATTTTGCAACAAGCAAACCTTCTCATTTTTCTGGCTTTATGAAGTGATTTTCTAACTCAAGCCAACTTAACACTATCTTGCTACTTCTTGCTTTTTAGTTTGATTAAAGTTCTCACATGTGCCTTTAGCTTCCTGGACTTTACATATCTTTTTCAAGGTTTCATTTCAACCTACTTTCCCACCCCTGATGCTTCAGACTCTTTCCATAGTGTAAAAATACATCTCTTTTTGACGCTAGCCGTTCAGATCATCTTCTGGTATTCATATTGTTCATCCACAGTGTTGACTCATCTTTGTGACGTCCACTATTATCTGTCCTGTCATTTCCAATTGATGCCTTACAGCATTATGATGTGTTTTCCCTTCCACACTGATGGACAGCTATGGTTTGAAAGAGAGAAGTGATAGAAAATAGAGGGCTTTCCTACTGATCTCATGTCAGCTGGATTACTCCACAATGACACGTTTCACCAGATCCCCCACCAAAACCAGAGGAGACCTTTGTTCCCCCAAAATATCAGCCTTTCTTTAGCTGGATGTCCTTACTCACCATTTGTTAATTCGCTGCATTCCCACTCAGTGCTGTTCTATGCATATTTTTGTACTTGTGTAACTTTAGTGGTTAAAGTTGAGCCATTTCTCTATGAAATGTCTAGAAAACATAAGCTTTATATGTCAGGAATAAGTCTTACTGACGTAAGGACCTCTATTTCCATTTAACGGCACCTGTTACCAGAAGGCTCATACCATGCAGATATGCCCATGTGTACACGGGTCGAGCCACAATGGCACAAATGCTGCACATAGAATGGACACAAACATATGGCAGACATCATTTCTGGCCCTTGAGCCCTCCTACGACAGAGTCGCTCAGGGTGGCTTTTGCCCCTCAGTGCTCGAGGCTTTAGGGGTAATCGACCTAATCAAAGAACACAACAAATAGCTACACTGAGATGTTTGACTGAATCTACCCATGCCAGCCATTGTTCCTGGTGGTTTCCTGGGTTTTGGCAGAAATCACGTGAATACCCAATGCTTGTGTAGCTGCTACCAGAAACTAGACTAACCCAATAGATTCTGCCTTAAGGAACAGCAATGTGCTACCACACGGAGTTTCCTTACATAGATAGATGAATGGATAACAGAGTGGTACTTAACAGACCTGAAATGAGTAGCGAGAGAGTAGGATGTGATAAAAAGGCATTATTTAGTGACACAGAAAAGAGACAAATCAAATCATTGACAACAGCAATCTGAGTACAGCTATCCTGCCCAGGAAATAACAACAGGAAAACAACATTGTAAGTTGTCGCCTACTGTTGTCATGCAATTGCCTTATGGCCTCATCTCACTGCCATCAGCAGTGACCCGTGCAGCTATTAGCACTGTTGCTAGTTCAGCACTCTGCTCCCCGATTTCCCGCTTCAGTGCAACAAGTACTTCATACTCTGATCATAACTCAGCAAGGAGGTATGTTGCTCCTAGCAATACTTCTGATGGAGAGGTCTTTCCCAGTTCTTCTGGATATCATATCTGTGAAAGATACCCTGGATATCATACCCATGGATATAATATTGGAAGAGTTCCTGATAAAAATAAAGTAAAATCATGGTGACTTACAAAGCAAGCCTGAAGGCATCACCTCCAGTTCTCACTGGCCTACAACAGTGGGAAGGGAAATTATTGCACGCTAACATCATGTTTGGCTCTTCCTGTGAACTTCAGCTGTGGCAGCCTCCCAAAGCTAGGGACAACAGCAGAAAGGAAGACTGGCAACATCCAGTCCACTCTCATGTGGGCTGCAGATCTCCACGAGAGCAGGTCTGTGCCAGGGGGAGATTCTGACCTCCCGTCTCACACAGCCCGTGGTCGGTGAGCACCACCACACAGCCTGCTTTCCCCTCAGCTTGAGCTGAACCGAGGTTTCAGCCACACATTTGTGTTCTGCTCCAGGTCTGACAAGCTGCTTGCTGTTTTGGAAATTTGAGGGCAAGGGAACAAGCAGCCTTTGGAGACTGGTCAGCAAGACGGATTCATGCACCCAGACAACTGGACTGATGCAAGACGGACCATGTTTGGGAAAGGGAAAGCTGCAGGGAACCAGCTTTGCTCAGCAGCAGGTGATGTAACGTCTCTGGAAAGCAAGATGGGCAGAGCTCTCTGATGCATCCTCTCTCTGTCACAAGAACAAGAACTGGGGATGAAGATAATCATACAAACGTGGGAAAAAGCAGAACAGAGGGAGGAAGGAACAAGCAGACGGGGAGGAGGAGGTGCTGAAAACCGGCAGGGGAACAGCTCTTTCTGGGAGAGAGTAGAAAGGATTTTGCGTTGAGGAAAGCTGTCGGCAGTTATTTTTGTACAGATTTTAAAGTTCACCAAACCCAGCTCTGGAAGTTGCATGTTGTGTTTTTGGCTGGCAATATCAACGTGCCATATGGAGAAGCCTCAGTTTGAGCTTTACAATATTGTTTGGATTTGATATTGACGTATTTTCATTACTGAACCCGCCTTGAATTGTATGTTCTTTTCTTTTCATGTATGATGGGTGAAACAAATCCATAAAACCTAGAAACAGCAAAAGAAATGCACAAGGAGAATCCTGTATTTTGAATTAGACCGAAAATTCATTGACTTTAGCAGCCAGTCCTTAACAGCATCTACCAGACACGGTAGATTCCAGACAAGAGGAAGAGGCAAGAAATACTATACTACTGTAGATACCATGGATGCTGTTTCTCCATCTGTTTGTCCCATTATTATTGGACTGCTTCCCTGTTTTAGGGATTTGCTGAACTAGTAGGGTAAATGGGGGAAACAGTCTAAAGATAGTCCTTACATTTACTGGTGTAATAAGAAATGAAGGGCAACAGCTCCCACCTTCTACGCTCTGAGAAGATCCCTAGTAGAAAATAATCTGGAAAAAAAACTTGGAATAGATGAAAGCGTAGATGCTGACGAGAGTGAAACGTACAGGGAACAGAAGAACCGGAGGTACCAGGGACATGGGAGCTGAAGCCACTTTCTGGTTTTTCTACCTGTAAAGCTCTTCTCTTGTAATGTTTTATTCTACTGCTGAAATAACGCTGTATGTACTTTGAAAAGCTCAGGGCTTTTGTCACCCCAGACCACTGATCACAGCTGCCAAAGGCAAGACTGTCAGGTAATTAAATGCCCCGCAGCTAAACTGCTGACCTGATCACAGCACTTGGCATTGAAGCCTGGGGAGCCGATCTGAGGCAAGGGGAACAACCATGGGCTTTCAGGTCAGCCCAGCTAATGCCTGAATGGAGCTGCTGAGGAAGAGCAGGAAGAGTCAGAGGGTGGGTGCAAGTCTCTGGCCATGAGAAC
>NW_009647731.1:4557447-4579651 GCF_000708025.1 Charadrius vociferus | reverse complement strand
CGCTCTCCAGAGAGAAGGGCGACTTACTTTGGAGACCTTGCATGCTGTAAGGACATCAGTTAATTACACAGACTGTTGTCCACAGGGAATATGAGAATCCCAAGAAACAACCTCTGAGCTGTACCTAGGAGCTTCAGGAATACAGGGGAAGCCTAAGGGAGGCCAGCTTCATGAGGCCAAAACTGGTGTTTGTAAATCTGACTCTAGGTTTGTTTGTTTGTTTTTTAATAACGTATTAAGATTGCAAACTTTTTAGAACATAAATACTGTTCACTACATTCTTGTTGTGCTTAACACCTTGTGTCCTCATCCTGCATAGGGTCTCTTATTGCTACTGTAATATGAAATCCAATGGTCAACAGTATTGAGCAAACACCCTGGGCTAGATTTGAACCCGAGAGCTATACAGTGAAAGATTTTGCATTTTGTAAACCTCTCTTCAGCTACCCACTGTCCCCAGTTTATACTTTTTGCTACAACCTGCATTTCAATAAACTATATTTTCCTCTGCTAATTACCATCAGCAGTATGAAATCAAGCAGTAGTAAAAGGCCCTCCCACGCATCTCTTCCTCCTCCTTGCAGCCCATGCTGCACCAAACCGCATATTTGCATTTTCAGGGACTGCTTGCCTGAAATGTAATTGAAGGCATACAGATCATCTGTTTACAGTAACAAATTACAGTAATTTCAGTGAGGCTTTCGTGACAATTTCACTCCTAACAAGAGTATTTTTGATATGCAGTTAAAACACAAGAAAGATGATGGTGAGATGATCAGAAAGCTTGCAAAGACGTTAGATGAAGAAGGAATACTGTAGTAATCTTTGCTACAGATGTACGAAAAGCTATACTCAAAAGGGAGTCTCTTTTCCCTTCCTGGAACTCCAGATAAGGAAATTACAAGTACGCGATTGCAGCACTGTACTGTGCGATATTACACCCCTGCAGCTGGTGTGGCTCGCGCTGTGCAAGGGAGAACCCTACCAGACATGATCCTGCTCCAAAACCTCTCTTAAGCATCTCTCTAGCAGCAACTCCTGTACTTTCTTCTCTTGGCATCTCCATCTATTCCTTAGCCTTTCTACAGACTACAGAGTATATCCATCTTCCAGGTGGAAGGAGCCATGCAACACAAGTTCAAATTGCTGCTTGATTCACCTCATGAGATTTTCTACTACGGTTATGGCCTCTGGTCTGCATTTATTGGAGCCCGGTGACATGGGGTGCCCAGCACTCCGCTGCAGAGCCAGAAACGTCACTGGTCTCCTGTCACCACAACTTGCAGAAAATGTAGTGTTGATAAAGATTTAGAAAGAAATATGGACAGCAAAGAGACTTATTCCACTGTGGTAGGAATCAAATGATCCCTGGAGAAACAGCTTGTTTGTTACACCAGGCACTGGCAGAGAAACTTGGAGACCAGGGACCAATGCACAATGGGTCTCTGATCTCCTTGGGAAGATTTTCACCACAGGGAAAAGCTCCATTGGATTCAATATTTTCAGGCTTTTCCTGTACAAGTGGAAAAATGAAAGGGAAAATGTGTAGATTCATTTTTAATTTGCACTGAAGGTCACAATTAAAACCTGAAACTACACCTTAGGGAAGAAAGAAAGGGGGGAAGAAAAAAAAAAAAAAAGAAACACTGCCCTTGATAATATCACTGCTATCACTTACTTAGACTTTAGTCGATGTGACTGATACCCCACTAGCCTGCCTACTTGCTGCTCAGGTCCTAACACTCTGCTGGTGGTGCTTCTGAAAAATTTTTCCACTTCTGCTTGTGCTGAAGTTAGAGCAGTGGGATGGAGAGAGAAAAAAATAGTTGCTTTAAACTCAACACTATCACCGTGCCCTCATTTCTACTTGTAAGAGCATTTGTACAACACTAACCCAGCTCTGTCATTTCATAACCTTTAAAGGTATTTATTACCACAAGCACCGATGAAGTAGAAAACAGTTGTATTGTCCCCATCGCAGAGCGGACAGAAGAGCTGAGGGACCAGATAATTTGCCCAAAGGCACCTGAGACAACTCAGGTCTGCCAAGACAAGTCACGGTGTTATGCCACCTTCCAACAGGTTCAGCTGATCCCTGTTCCTCTCTATTTTCTCCCATGTTTTCAGAATATCCACCAGTTTATTCTCAGTTTTAAAAGAAATTAAAACAAACAATTATTTGCACAATGAACATTTTTTTCTATCAGAAATCACAGCCAAGTACATTAAATCTTGAAAATACTAAAAGTCATTCTGGAATGCAAACACTCCCTGAATTTCACTAAATGCTTGGTTTAAGTTCTTAAAAATGAGCCATAGTCCAAGTCCTATTAACAGGTTACTGCTGTTAGCAAAATTCTTTCTTTTTATCACATGAGAAAGAATATGAAGAACTCATGAAATTATGTAGATTAATAAGATATAGCAAGTAGTACTCAACTACTTTAACCCCATTGAAGTAACCCAGTTATTTTTACAATGCTATCGGTCAAGCAGAGGCAGCTGGAAAACACAGTTGACGTTGAACACAAGTGGCTTCCACGTGCCTAACTATTGATTAATTTAAGAGACTAAATGTACAAAAAGAATAAGCATTTTTGCAGGGATACAGCTATAATGAACTGCAAAAAGTTTCTGTATGAAAGAAACAGTAATCTGACAGGACAGAAAAGCAGCATCTTCTAGGCAGAAGACAGTTCTGGAAGAAAGATACTAAGTTCTCACACCCATATCAGAAAGATAAGACTTCACATATTTTACTCTTCAAGCAATAACAGGTTATATGCAGATGAGATACAAACAAAGTTTGTGTCAAAAGCCTGGAATTGTCCCATTTATAAGGCAGATGAATTGACCCAGGGGAAATTCAGGTCAGCAAAAGAGTAAAGTAGCTTTGCAAAACTGACTTTATAATTTTCAGATTGGCAGTTATATTTTTGAACTTCTTTACCCCGATCTTTGTCCTTCTGTCTAGAAATGAAACACTGATCTTCAGGAGAAACAGCCAAGTCAACCCTCCTGCACTTATCCAAACCCACTGGGCACATGGGAGGAAAGATGGTTCAGTGCTTAAGCCAATGGAGGGTTGGATTCTGTTCCTGGCTTCCCCTGTGATTGTGGGTGCCTTAAAATTATAAATCATTCCTCAGATAAGAGAGAGGCTGCAGAGGAATTTCATTCATCAGCGTGTGCTAGCACGCTCTGATACTGGAGCTTTAGCATATGACAAAGCCTGTATGTACAAAACATCTGCATGGTACAACTACCACCACATTTGAGTTCACCCCATAGAGTTTATGCCAGACCTCAGACACTCCTCATACTCAGGTATGCTGCTGCAAAGACAGGGTCAATGCGCACAATGTGGATTGTACTGTTCTGCTACAATTAGTCCCAAAGTTTTCATTTGGCCCTCATACAGGATTTGACTTTTTAAATAAATAAATAAGAATCACTGAAGCTAGGAGCGTCAAATGGAGATACCAGCCTGGCAGACAAGGCACCACTGTCTATAGCCAACAATGTCCATTACAAACACGGGAAGCAAGAGGCTGTGAAGCACATATTGCTTCAGCTGTATTTTTACCTGTATTGCCTACAGGCATTTCAGTTTCCTATCTCTCACCTACTTACACTGCATCTACGAGAATATGTGAGCTGGTGGCAAGCTGTGCTATCTGTCATGCTGAAGTTGAAAGGAAATCAGAGATTCTCCTACAACAAATAAATTGAGGTAGATAAATCCTTAAGGTGGGCCAGCACCTGACAGACAGAGCCAGAAAACTCCCCTTTCTCTGCCTCTGTTTCAGCAGCACACCTTTAAAGAGACAGCTCTTCTCCAGTCCACTGCAGAGTTCATTAGGAAGACACTGCTTAATGCATCCGATGTAGGTGTGCGTGGGAAGCAGAGTTCATAGATTCACAAAGCATTCTGCAAATGCTTTTCTACACGTGTGTAGCATCGTTTGCCTCAGCTGTTTAAACCCTTGCATTCAGAGCTCTGCTCACTTGAGTACTTCAAGCTACACGTGAAAAATTTAATTAAAGCTTCATAAATATTTCTGAAAAGAAAGCTAAGTGAATTCTGTGCAAGCAAAAGGAACCAAACTGACTGACATCTCTATAAGCTGAATTCCTTGGTTTACTTACAAAGCAGTCCAAGGGCAAACACAAAGCCAATTTTCCTCCTACGCAATATACCTCAACCTGAGGAACCTTCTAGGAAAAGCAGGAAAAATGCATTCATTCATTCATTTTCTGTCCTAAGACCACCAGCTAAGCAGACATAGCTGGGTAGGGGGAAGGAAAATAAAAACTCTGTGTGAGGCAGACCCCTGCCTATTACAGGGGCTTGATGAAGGCCCTAAATTATTTCAGATTATCTTTCAAAAACAAAACAAACAACAAAACCAGGAGGCATTCAAACGCAGGCTTTCTAATAAGGAAAGGATACACACACCTACCTATCCTGCCCTTAGATGTTTCCTTCAAGAAGGGAGATGGAGAAGAGCACAAAGAAAACTTACATTGCTGCTAGAGCCATATGAACCTTTTCAGTAGCAAGAGTGCTTCAACCTCCTACATTAGGAGGGAAGTGACATTTATAGCCCTATTGAAAACAGAAATAAAGAAAAGCAATGAAGAGACCAGTTGTTTCCCCTGCCTTCCTTCCTCTCTCGCCTCCCCCTAACTCATACACCCTCCAGGAAGAAAGATTTGAGTCTCCTTTGACTTTTCAGAACAGCTGGTCTGTCTCTAACAAACGAGATACCCAGAAAAGGAAGTTTAGGAGTGATCAAGCTGCTGAAGAGACCCAGATGACCTCAGGGCATCTCCTCCCCTCTATTGGAGAAACCCAGCCCTTCCTAAATGCCAAAGTTGAGGCATTTCCCCGCAGCAGTTTGGGGAAATCTCTGTTTTGTGGGATGTATATTGCTAATACTTCTCATCATTGCTCAAATCCTGCTTTCTGTTTCATTTGAGGAATGCAGGGACAACCCAGCCACTGATGTTTGGACCATTACACTACTGACAACTGCTGTGAGCCTTACACACAAGAGGCTATGATTTTAGGTAGAAATTTTAGAGTTGTTTCTAACGAGCAGTATTTTCTTAATTCTTTAGAAAGAATTTTCTTCGTTATTCAAGTGGTGTAAGGCTTCCCCTAAACACAGGGAAGCAAGAATTTCAGATCAGAACAAAAGCTGACGCATTTCAAACCAGATTCATAAAAAAATGCTTTCATGTCAAGTGTTGCATTGAGTGGGGAAAGGCCCACCATTCTGCACAGCCAAGAAAGACTTTTGGAGTTAATAGAGAGAGTAATACTGGTGGCAGGCTATCTGCATCATTGTTCCACATTAGCAATAGTGCAAAATGAGAGCTACGAAAAATGCCAGGGCAAGCAGACGAACATTGTGTTCATTAAGGGTTGCAGATGGCAGTTAAAGCCCATCAGCAAAATGCTGCGTACATTCCTTAAGCAGCTCAGTTCAAACAGCAAACACAAAACTCTACAGGAATCACACATTCCTCGAGTAATTTCCAAAGCACTGGCCTCAGCTAAGACCAGGGGACCAAAAGCCGTTCATGAATGAGCAGATGGGTCTTTGAATGATGCTCCACACTCAGTATCAAAGGTGGTATAGGGTTCGCAGCAATACTCGTCAGAAACGTTGGCCAGCAGACTGAATGACAAAGGGGACTGCTTTAATTATTATTCACAGCAGCCACTTTTTGTAAGAGCTCCTGTTTCTTGAAATTGTACCCAAAGCCCATAGATTGTCCAGAGAAGTCCCTCTTTGAAACGCCTTGTGAAGCTCCCAACCATACACCTGCCATCACTGTCCCTGCATCCAATTGGACAACTTGGACATCATTACATCAAGTCACTGAACTCTACACCCAGCTCCTATTAAACATGAGCTTGAAGAGGCAAATTTAGATCTTTGTGCTGCTATAAACTGGGACATATTCAGATGCAAGATCTGAGCCCTGTCTCCTATTTCCAGCAGATATGTGAAAAAGCTAGCTTGAGAGAGTTCAGCACTGGCAGTCTTTAGTTCAAGCATGTGCTGCCATAACATACCATGAAATTATTATCTAGCAACAACTTAATCTGTGACCTGAAAAGTATCCCCTTCCCCAGGAGGGGGAAGCAATACTGTCCAATCAAAGGCTGACACTCACAAACCAAGTGTAATTAGCCAGAGGCATGTTGCTACTGATAATAACTATAATGAATCCCAAGCAGAGACACCTTCCCTGGCAGGCTGCTGTTTGGGCTTGAAAAACAGTTTCAGAATAAATAAAACAAAAACAGAAGCCATCACATTAGCTACTGATTTTTCACCTCCTACTCAAGCACTCCATAGAGACCCACTCTGGGCTCTGTCAAAAGTAAGCAATTACTCTCAATCAGAGATATCTGGCATGGAGGGAGTGACTTAGTGCATTCCTTGGGGTGGGTGGGTATTTTTAAACTAATTCAGATAATGGAGCTGGCGTGCTGAGCAGGAGAGGACTACTCATTTCCAAGACTACCTCCCAGCCCCCCTTCCACTCCATTCCTTGATTTTTAGCATACTCCCACTGCTTTATGACTGGTGCATTACACATAACAAGCTCCTGAGGTAACTGTTCCTGGGTAATGGCAGAGAATTGCTCACATTCCAATGTTGGGCGAGTTGATTTTCTTTTTTCTTCTTTTTTTTTTTTTTCATATCGCATATAACAACATGTATATGCAATATACCTGCACTGCAGCAAACCCACATTTTTTCTCCCACCTCCCCTCAAATCATACAATTTAGGAAGGTAACTGAGAATGCCAGGAAAAAAGAAATCAGATGATGAGGTGTTGCAGAAAGGTCTGGCCACAGCTTGTGCTTAGCTTAGCCCAGCTGGTCTCAGAAGAGACCAGACTGGTGACCAGTTATCTCAGCCAAAACCAGGATAGGAAAAGAACTGATGTCTGACTTCAGACTGACATTTCTGACATCTCTGGCCAGGGCCTCCACACCAATATCCTGGGCTGATGGCTCATCTGGGCACATACTAACTTCCCCCCATTTTGCTAGGCCAGCATTTGTATTTTTGGTCCCTTCCATTTCTTGTCAGAGTATAAGGGGGTAAAGAGAACACCTGTGCTGGCAAGCCAGGACCATTGCAGGCATATTGCTGGTAGAGGCAGCTTGTTCCAAAAGGCAGCCAAGACCTCGACCCCCTCTTTCCACTTCCAGGTACCTCAAACCCGTTACTCCCTGCTTAGATCCATTAAACAGTGTGTAAAATGATGTTGTATCTCTAGTCTTGCAATAGTTTGATGATGTTTGCAAAAAATCTTTTTTGTTATAAAATACTAAAGAGAAGTGTTGTACAAAGTAACTTATTTGCTGATAAATTCTTTTTGTAATCTTGTTAGTACAATCCGGGAAAAGACATACAAGAGAAGTATTTTAATGTTATTCCCTAACAAGGCACTCCCCTATTAAGCACAGTAGGTCAACTACGCCATGGTATCACTGTCAGCCTCATTGCCTAGATGGCATAGAGGTGCTTTCCTGGAAGATAATTTACTAGACCTATTTTTGTTTAACCTAAAGGTTTCCCTTCCTTCCACTTTTGAGTACGCATTCTTCAGAACAGAATTAAAGAAGCATTTACCCTGATCATTGCATGACAGTATTACTGAAATCTCTTTCTACCTTTATCTGTGCTAGACAGCTGGCAACTGGGGAAGTCTGTGGCATCCGGGTAGAGACGTTTCCAGGGGCTGCTACTGGCAGTACACTGCAGCATGACAGTCTGCAACGTAATAGGGTTGGCTTTTTTTTTTAGTACGGAATATCTGTCTTGTAAAAAAGCATGTCCCTTGCCAGCATAATGTTGCCTGCTGTACACCAACTGAGTAAGAGCAAATAAATTACAGCGGCACATCCAAATCTCAGTGTTAACTACAGGGAGACATTGTCAGCAAATTTCCCCTATGGGGTACATAATATGGTCTTCAAATACATTATTACTAGTAGTAGACAGCTGGAAGTCAAACAGCAGCTATAAAAGCCTTTGAGATATGATGGTGGCACTTTACAAATGGGTATTATTCAGCACCTGTTATCATTTCTACCACTTTATTTTCTCCCCCATTACAAAACACACTGGTTTCCCTGATATAACGCACACACCAAGCATGTAAGGTCGCTGGCCAAAGAAACCAAATCTTAGCTCTGTATAATTCCACAATGAAGGTAATTAATCACATCCTTGCTCTTAACATTTAAAACAATACAGAAGAAAGAAAGGACCTATCTACCACTGACAGTTTATTTACATTAAGATAGATCAGACTAAAAGACAATAGTAATCTTTGAACAATTTGGTGTTCAAACTTAATCCAGAATAAAGGCAGAATTGCTGTGATTTACCTTCTTCAAAGATTTGCCTTCCACGTAAAAAGTTACACTGACGGAGGTACCATTTATCCAAATATTAAATTATTATTAAATATTAAAACATTAAATTATCATGGAATATTGTGCAGATAAATCCTCAGATTTTCAGAAAAAAACCACAACTCTATTATGAAAAAGAGAGGAACAGTTATTTCTGAGGTAGCATGTCAGAACAAATATGCAAGAGCAGGAGAAAAGGAGGGAAATATAATGGAGAAGAATAGCTTTTAAATTTGGCTATGCATAAGAAAACAAAAATTACTCACTTCTTGCAACCTAAGATATGCTGAGTTTTTATCTGTTATATAAATTTAGGCTTCCAATCCAGAGTCAGACCTACATTAGCATCACAACACTGAGTCACTCAGCTGACTGACGCAGACATACTGAGCTCTCCAGCTGAAGAACTTAAGCTTTTCCCTATTAAAAACAGAAACTTTTCTTTCTTTTTTTTTTTTTTTTTTAACATACTGCTCCTCTTAGGAATATCGATAGCTTTAAAACGGCGCAGTCTAAGTGTTGTAACATAGAAACTTAAATGCTCTTCTTGGACAATAACCAACCTGCAACCTGAAAACAAATGTTACCTTCTGTAACAGCCTGGTTCATTTAAAGTTTAAAACCCTTTTTACCCCTTTGTGCAACTTCTCATGAGTAAAGTAGAAGGCTATCCCATAGTTCTACAGTCATGGGAAAAGTACTATAATGCCTGACCCCTGCGCATCAGTTTTAGTGTGAAAGATTAAGAAATAATCCCCATTGCGCAAGTATTGCTGGAGCACTTGAAGTCTGAAAGTTAGTTAGCTGTGAAAAGCTAATGAATATTGAAGGTATTAACAAAAACGGTGCTTTGTAACTCACTTCAAGATGTTCTGACCACAGCAGTTGCCATAATGATGTCTCGTGTTACCGTGTATTTCAAATGAAGAGGATTTAGATGAAAAAATGCAACCCAATTGTGTACCTCACCACTGATTAACCCAGTTTGTCTTTTAAGGCACTATTAATAAGCAAAGAGTAGTTCTTTGTCATTCTAGCAGATGAGAGCACTTTTCCATTAAAAAGTCCACAAATCAGAGCTTATCAAAAGCAACATTTGACGTGCTTGCAGGGGAGTAAGAGAGGAACTCGGCGAGCAAGCAGCAGGCTGAACGAGCACACAGAAGCGTGCTATATGCTGGACCAAATGTGCATATCACACAGAGATTCAGCACAGCTAATGACATCTTTTCTTGCCAGGCATTAAGATCCCATTAACTGGTGAATCATTCTACCATCTGCAAAAAGCAGGTCCTTCCTCCCTCCTCCCCTCACTCAGGACAAGTAAAGGGGAAGCTTGAAAACAACTTTCAGCTCTTTTAATTCGTCCTTATGAGCAGTTTCATTGTCTCCCTTGGTGATACCTTTGGTGATATCTGCAGTTCTCTCTCATTGACATTTTACTACAGTGTAATGTAACACACAGAGACCAATAGGTTTTCAAGTTGCACATACACCAACATTCAAAATGACAACCAAATTGACACTTTTGAAGACAACTGCATAGACAAATAGATGGTTTCATGTTCATTGCCATTAAGCAAAGCAGCATTCATTTTAGAGACAGGATTGAAGAAATAAAAAATATTACAACAGAGCATTAAGTTCAGAGACTAACAAATAAAACTGAATTTCGCTCCCTGCTAAGCCCCCAGTCATCTTGCAATTTCCAGAGACCACAGGAATCTTCTGGCAGGTTAGATAATAAGGAGGGCAGTTTCGTTTGCAGGTCAGTGCCTGCCACACAAGTTTTACTTGGGGGCTTGGTGCTCTGATGCCATAAAAAAACCCTAGACATAGAAGGAACTCACGTCACCTGTTTATCTCAAGCTTCCGTTTGATAACCACACACCTCATTCCAAGGAGGCCAATTAGTCACTCATCAGGATGGGCAGACCCAGGACCGTTACAGTAGTGAGTTACTGGTTGAAAAGTTACTGCGAATGTGGTTCCCCAAGAATTTCCTTAGTAGCAGTCCACATCCCACATCATTCCCACCAGAGCTGGCATGGCTGTTTAGACACCCACACTGTTAACCAGAGAAGATAATTGATCTAGATGCAGAAAAAAAGGTATTTTTTTCTGTGCTCTCATCATGGGAAACTGACATGAAAGCTGGTTAACATGACTTCAGCAACATTGCTGTAAAAAACAAAACCACAGCCAAATAATTTGTTTTAGCAAGGAAGTTGTTTGATTTTATTTGGTTTTTTTTTTAAGTTAATTTTCAAAATAGTTAAAACTGCAATTCAAACTCTGTTAGGCAGTATCTCCTCCCTCACCACCTTTTTTTTTTTTTTTAAACACTCATCTGGCTTCCAGATCAAAATGAAAGTGCCACTAATGGTCTTGAAATCAGCTTAGGGAAAAAAAGCCAACCCACCAACAAACCAATTCAGACAGTCTAACTGATTTCACAGGCATTTATAGAGACTTTTTCACTGCTGAGTTCAGACTTACAAACAACAGCCGACAACATGCCGTTGTCCCTCAAGTACCTCTAAATCTCTAAAACCTAGGGCTGCTCCCTCCCCATGCCTGGTCAAGAACAAGGGGGGATGAAGCCAGTTCAAGCATACTCCCACTCTAGTCTGTTATTCACATTCAGGCTTCACTTTCTATCAAAATAAGGAACATATGGGGGTTAGACTAGATGACCTTCAAAGATCCCTTCCAACCCAAACTATTCTATAATTCTAAGAGCATCACATCACAGTGCTTAATGCCTAGTTCTTCTAGTCATTTCCCTTAAGTCCCATATTTAAACAAACAAGAATTGAACCAGGAGAAGGGGGAGGCTTGGATTGCAGTTGCACCAGTTTCAAAAGCTTGACACTGGATTGAACACGACACTCGTAAAATTGTTGTTAGCTGCCCGGTGCACCTGAAGGATCATTGCTATCTCAAGAATGACTTCTGCAGACTTTGTATTTTTGGGACTTACTTTGTTTTTCTGTATAGAGAAAACAACTAACTTAGCAAATTGTAGATACTGTTTAGCTAATACGCAAGCTTCCCCATGCTTCATTATGGCATGAAGCAGCTAATCTCTTCTTCACTTTACATAACAAAGAATGCATCAATGTTTTTTTTATTTTGGCTTTAAAGAGAGCATCATTAAGTGCTGTGCCAAGAAACCCGATTAAGACACTATTTTAACTAGTAAGTTCTTCAAAAACAAACATTCAATCGACAGCTTTAAGCAGATGACAAATGAACTCCTTAAAAGAACATTTTAAAATCAAAGAAGTAAACCAATTCTACCCTACAAGAAGAAAAAATTGCTGATTCATTAAGACTAGTTTGATATACATTCACCCAACAAAGAAATGTAGATTGTCACAGCTGTCTTAAGCAGCAGTTACAAATGAGTTATTCAGAAGTACTATCCATTCCTTGATAGGAGTTATTCAAGTTATTTTACTACCGTCGAGTACGACAGCAGTGCGCTGACAGTCTCCTGATGGTCTCAATGTCCCCAGCAGCTGTGGCAACTTTGCACCTTCTGACAGAAAGCTCTTGAGAAAGGGCACTGTGCGCTACTCACAGAGAAAAACAACGTACTAAAACTTTACTGAACTCTCCAGGAACCTGGGATTTCCTTTTTTTTTTTTTTCCCCTCTTTCTATTTCCTTATTCTCAGATTCCACAAATAATCCATGAATAACTTATTCAGTGATTTAAGTTCCCTTTCTTGATCACCACTTCAGCATTTCATGAAGAGTGCTGCCAGCAGCAGCTGCTCAGGCAACTGAGATGATGCAGTTTGTGCTCTCTGATGGGATGAACACCTCAGCACTGCACTTTTTGGCAGTCACCACTGAAGAAGCCTCTGTGTCACTGGTGTGCCATGGACATCATCTCTTCATAGGATTTCTCCTTTCCTTCTCTGCTGTGTCTTTAATTACCTTCAGCTTGTGTACTCGCTCTTCTAGTTTCCAACCACTGTCCTCACTGTGGCCATAACAGCAGATGGAGGAATTTTTAGGGGGACCAGACACCTCACTATTCTCTCTGCATGTCGGTGCTTCCCTCAAATCACTATTTTATTAACTGCACAGCAGCTAAGCTAATACCTCAGTATTAGACTCACAGGATATTAGAATTATACAGGAGGAAAAGGATATGAGTAGCAAAAGGAAGTGTTAATACAGCACGTTTAAAGCAGGTCTTTCTGTCCTCTTGCATCAGGTAGGTGTAAGTAACCCAACAAGATTTCTCATTTAAAAAGAAAAAAACTGCAAAACCCATTCTTTTTTTGTAAAAAAAAAAAAACATAAAAAAACACTGCAGGGAGCAAACAAACAACTTCCTGCACAAGCGTATGTGGCAACTCTCCCTCTGGGAAAAGTTGTTATTCTTCTCTTCATGATTTATCCACAGCTCAAACCTCCACGTCCTCCTCACCCTTCAGTGGCTGCCAGTTCACATGGAGTTTTGCGATGTGATCGTCACTGATGCATCCCATGAGGCTTTATAACGCCACCTTCATTTTCCACTCTGACCAACTCTCTCCCCCTTAAACTTCCCACAGGGCAAGAATTTGAAAGAAACAAAAGAGAAGTCAGTCACCTAACTAACATTTGCAATGAGTGGCTGCAGCCTGAGTTGAATCAGAGCCTTTTGAAATTGAGTCATTTTGTCTACTTTACTCTAATGTGATAAGCTAGATGGGATAGAAATTCTATATATTATTACATAGAATTATTTCAAAACATAGAGCTAAGTTAAAAGCAGAGTCCAGGGAGGGCTAATCTGTGCCTGGCAGCCCACACTTTAATCACATGCCGATTACTTTGTTAGTCATCTCTTCATCAGTGCTCTCAACCCACTCCTGCTCCTCCTGCAGTAAACTTTAATTAACCAAAGAAACACTGGAGTTACTCACTGAGAACAGAGAAGCAGAAAAATGGAGGAGCTGAATGCCTCTCATCATAGGTGAGAGTGAATCAGTTTGGAGGTAGAGGAAAAGTCAACTCTTTAAACCAAATCTGCAGGAATACCTGTCTGTGAGTGAACATTTTGAAACAATCCAAAAGGAAGATTTTTGTACTGTTGCACTTTCATGTTTCTTTCCCTGGCATATGTTTTGGAATAGCAGCTGGTCTTTTACAATAAATTAAACAGAAAAAAGCAAATAGAACAACACATGAGTCACCTGCGTGGAAAGTTCACTAAAATCACTGCTCTTCATCTGTTATGCATTATCCTTACTCTGATGGGACAATTGTTAGCTAAAAGCCAAAAACAAGCAAATCACATAATAGCAATGTTTGTACTTTCAGCTGAGCCTTCAGTTCTTTCTAATTTTAGTGAGCTAGCACCACCCCTACATGTCATGTCGATTACCACAACACTAACAGCATCTGTCATGCCACCAGCAAGTAACATCTGAGGTGTTATGGTTTTGTTATGCTCTTAGGGATAATAATTAACCATCGATGGAAAAGAAACCACTACAGTAAAGGATGATCCCACAGTACAACTAGTTGAACAAGTTGTCATGACTTGCCAAAGAGAATCCATGGTAGAGCTAAGGTGTTACCCTCCTGGATCACCACCCTTGCAGCAGCACTAGCACTCTTCCCTGCCACATCAAGCCAGGCAGCATGAGAACTGGAAGATGATTAAAGGAAAATTAGGTCCTGGCTTTTCAGCTGGGCACATTTCCGTATCGGTTCTGGAATGCAAAGAACCTACTAGATTACTTTAGCTATTAGGTAAGTATCAGAAAAACAAAATAGTCTGGCAGCTCCCAGGCTCTACCAGGTTTTACAATAGCAGCCAGTGCTCTGAGTGACATGGAAGAGCTGTGCTTCAGCCGAAAGCTGCCTATTAGCCTTGCATGCTCATAAGAGATTCTGCATAGCATCCTGCACCCAGCATGCACCTGGCACATTTGCATAATTTGCAGTATTAGAGTAGAAAAAGGATTATGAAAACAATGACTGAGGCAATATTCAGCTCCAAATGGATGTGCTGCTGTTACCCGGCCATGACAGGCTGCTAACAGAACTAGCTTTAGATAAATTTGTCACTTCCTTGTCCTCGTTGTCCCTTCATTATTCTCATAACCGCTGAATTACTCTATTAATGCCTCTCCCAGCTTCTCTTTCTTCCCACTTCTCACCATGATCTACGTTTTGCCCATCCTTTGCACTCTGCCACCTCACCGGTCTCTCCCTTTCTCCCATTCATGATGTGATGCCTCTCTTCATGCCAACATCTCTGCTTCAGCCACAACAGACCAAGATCAGCTACACCAGGATCCTGCTTTTGACAGTGAATACTGGCAAAGACCTGAAAAAAAGCAGAAGAATCAGCCTCTTTTTCCTCCACTTGTGGAGCCTCCCCCCTTCTGCCCCTCACCTTGCTGTCATTCAGCACTTGCTCTCATGCCTGATCATGTGAGGATACAAAAGATCCTAATAACTAGGTTTGAGAGGAACAAGAGCAAAGCTTTATAAGAGCTCGCCATCTGGACAGTGTTCAGTATAGAGCTGTCACTCAGTGCCACATTCATATGCCAAGTCGGATCTATCATTAGAGAGATGCCAGTATGCATGAGCTATATTCACAGCTGAAGCAGGGCAAATCTCAAAGAATCAATCTCCATTTTTACACATGCTCTTTCATCTCAGGCAATGCTGTAGAAGCAGTGTCCCTGATCTGGCACTTCAAGATGCTATTGCTGCATCCCAAACAGCAAAACAAGCACCAAAGATAACGAGGGCTTGCTCCTCCCAAGCACAATGTGAGAGAGATTCTTTCTTACCATTAAGGCTCCTGTTCCCCTTAAACAATTTCAATTTTGCTGCAGCAAAATGCTATCTCCTTCCCCTAATCAAAACCCCACAGTGGTAAGTGCACTTAGCCACCTCTGTATTTCATGGTCTAGAAAAGAGAGAATGACTGCTGTGCTGGCACAGGAAGGATATGCAGGCAGCCGCGCACAAACTTGCTGACCTGGCACACAACATTCAGCTGTAATGCAGAACTATTTTCCCATGCAGTCCATTGTCAGCGTTTAATTGCAAACACTGTAGAAAAGGCTAAGGGATTTAGAGGGAGGTTATAGGAAGGGGAGCATGATCTGGAATGCTGTTCTGCAGCCCAGAGAGCAGTCAGGGAAAGACAGCAGAAGCTGCCTGGATAAATGGATAAGGCTGAGAGAAACTAGCACCGTGCACCAGACTGTCTCCAAGCACAAATAAGACTGTATCGCCACAGAAATCAAGTTTCATAGCTTCTTTCATGCCCACCATAAAACTGGTGGCTTTGGAGCTGAAGGAGCCCACTTTGATTGCTAACACTAGCACTCTTCTGTTTAGCTAGTGTGAAACTTCTCAATAAGAACTGAGTTTTTTTCCTAAGTTTAAGATACCATAAATCACTATATGACACGTAGATGGCAGACATCTGCATCTAGACATTTGTACCTGCCAGTTGGTAGAGAAGCTCCTTTAACACTATGTACAGTTTAAAAAAAAAAAAAGCCTCAACTAAGCTTGACAGTCCTTTTATTATAAATAAACATCATGCTTCACTACACCATATTGCCTTCGACAGCCCCCTTCCTTTCAGGCCAGTGAGACCCTTGCGTCCCTTCTGAGATCAAATTCCTACCAGGAGCTGTAAGCTATCATGTCACCAGCTGTAACCCTGCTTAGGATATTAAAAAACAAAAATATATGCTTCTCAATAGCACTCTCTTGATTACCTAATTGATTTTTAGAAATTAACAATAATAATGCTAAAACACCCAGCAGCCTAATTATCATTTATACTCCCATTAAATTCACAGCTGCTTTGCAAAGTGACAGGCTGCTGTATGAAGACTGTCTTGTATGCTCTCACTCAAGCCCCTTCCATTTATTCCATAGAGAATGACGACACAAATAACTGAAATGCCTGCTTGGTATTTGGCAGATGCCATTCGCATATGACACACTATTCAAAAAGCAAACAGCTAGAATGATATGACGTTCTAAAGGAAAAAAACAGGGCGTTTTCTGCCTCTCATACTAATAAAACAGTTAATTTTCAGGTATCTGCTAATGTCTTCAAGGAATTTTACTTTGAGGCAAATCTGCCAGCTTACCTGTCTTGTAACAAACTACAGCTGAAAAGTGGGTAGTTGTGAATACAGCAATTGCTGTTGAGGGGCGGGGGAAGAAGAATCGACAAGCAAGGTGTCTGCATGACTGGCAGACTCTAGACAGGACCCTGAGGTGTCGAAGTACTGTCTTCCAAAACCCACCCAGCTGGATTTCTTGGCAGGAACACCTCAAAAAGAAGAAAGAACCTGCAATTACATTTTGTTGGCTTTGAAACATGCTAAATTGACTGAATACGTGTCAACTTTATGCAGTGAGATGTTTCAGCATCTTTAAAATATATTTGCAGGTGTATTTCTAATTTGCCAGTGTATTCTCACACCAAGCAAGCAGGCACTTCACTGACAACACAAATCTACACCAAGAACAAGTCTGCATCATCTCATCTAAGAACTCGAGTAGTCTTGCTAGGCTGATTTCAGGCTGCACATTATAAGGGAACGGATTATACCCAGGTGGAATGATCCAGATTACCTAAGGATAAATACTCTAAATAATGAACAGACACCCTAAGGTGTTTCGTTTTCCAGGATCAACTAACCACACTCTGCCCGACAGCTTAATTCAGTGTCTCCAGTGAAAGTGAGAAGCACAACTGAGACATCATCAAGTAATTACATTTTCACAGCAACCAATTTTATCACCGTATAAAATGAAGTTATTTCTGTCCACTCACACTAACCATAACTGAAGAACCAAGAAAAATACAGTACATGTGAAATACTGTTTTTAAAGCAGCCATCAAAGGCCAAACACAGCCTTTGGACTCAGCTGATGTTTGTCTATTCCTGATTTAAAACAGTGAGAAAATGGGATATTTGGGCCATATTTGGTTTAAAAGTTCTCTTAAACAGACTCCTCAAAGCCAGTCACAGGATATAGAAGAAAACATATGGGCTAAAACGTTGGACATGCTCAATTTCTGAAGACGTTGATTATATATAAAGAAGAAAAGTATGTCATGAGAGAATGAATATGAAGAAAGGGTGCTGGACTCAACCAGGATACAAAGTAATGTACAAAACCAGTTTGGCAGTATCAGTCGACATGTGAGGTGACAATCCCACATTTTAGTGGTTTAAGAGTTGCAAAAAAGCATCCTCATTTAGATCAGAACCCCTGCACTGACAGTAATACTCCCTGTACGTTCATCTGGAGCAGCGGTTACTACATTTTGTGTACAAAGATCTTGGGACAGGTGAAGTTTATAAACCACAAAACAACCCCAAAGTACAAGATGCACCCTTAAATACTAATTTGTAGTAAATGCTACAACCTAAGTGGAAAGGAGGGAGAAAGAAAGTTTGCACTTGTTAATTTTAGGGGTTGACTCTGCCGAAAAGCCGATGATACCAAGCTGTTTGGTGAGGTAGACGCACTGGAGGGGAGGGATGCCATCCAGACGGACCTGGACAAGCTGGAGAGCTGGGCCCAAGCCAACCTCATGCAGTTCAACAAGGCCAAGGGCAAGGTCTTACATCGTGCAGCTCATAAACCACAAAGCAGACCGAAATCCCGTTTTTACAAAGTAATTGGGAGTCAATCAGGTTTCAGAGTTTTAAGATTGTGAACTTGGAAACAGAGCAAGAATCAGGAGGCAAACACATGTGAATTTAAAGCAAAGGGCATGTTTTCTATAAATGTTGTTCCCTTCCTTGCATGGCTGTAAACTTTGGGTAGCTTATTTTTGAAGGGGTAAGGAACAAGCAACAAAATTAGAGTCAATGATTCTGTTTGTTACAGACAACAAAATGTTTTTATTTATTGATTTATAACTGAGTGCTCTGGGACCTTTCCTGATAAATGCTTCACTAGCTGAGTCACAGCATGCACAGGATTAGTCATGGCTGTAGAAGTGTCCCAAAGTTTCATTTACAGTCACAGATTTACCTGATGTATGTTCATTTCTTCTGTAAGTTGAAACTCTCTGAAGTTGCGTGCTTCAGACGCTCCTGGCTCCGTCATCTCCTCAACGTCACCACACACTCCACCTGCACTATTTGAACACGAGGGTCAGACTGCGATAGCACGCAAGAAGGAAGGCGATGTCTGCTGGCCATGTTAGGGAAGAGGAACGGAGGGCTCACAGCTTGTACATCAACATATGTTATGTGGGCCACAACAGAGCAGAGCATGCGTCATGCTGACTTGCTGCTATTTTAAGTCGCAATGGGTAAACTAAATGACTTAGATGATGAGCGACCAAGCATCCTCCTTTCATTACATGCTCCAGTGGAGAAGTCTGAGTGCCCAGCAGAACTTCTGCGTGTACTACCTTCTACCCTGTGGTACTCCCACCCTGCATATGGGGAGCAAGGATAAGAGATAAGTAACTGCCCAGGTTTAAAATGCAAATCCCTGGCAGAGTAAAACCCCTATCGATACCTCAGGCCTCCAGGTTTTAAGTCACCCTCTACATGTAATCCCTAAAAATCCTCTGCCTGGAAGATCTGATCTAGCAAAGCCTGGTTCTTCCATGAGAGGTGTCAATAATTGCCTACATCAGATCACCAAATGAACACCAGGCACCTTATCTCAGTTACCTTTCCTCTCAAGCTTGAGCAAAGTCTGCACATGATTACGTGCACGAGTTAGCTGCACGTCCTCTCTTTTGAGAGGCTTGCATAAAGCAAAAGGAAGATCAAACCTGACCACGCAAGCAACAGTATGAAACCAGAAATGTAGGATTCCTAAATGGCTTAAATGTGCAGCCAGCCTTTGAAAACTTAAGACACCCAGCTTTTCTGCACTTTACATCCAGCTTTTCTGCACCTTACATCCAGCTTTTACCCATACCTTAAACACGGCACTATTTAGACATGGAGAGCCCTTCCACTGGTGCCCACATCCTTACACTACCTCTGTGAAACACGCTGCTTTCTCAACGGGCAGTTCACTTTCTGCCCAAGGGACATCTCTGAGACTTGTCCCTAACCAAGTGAACAATAGACACACTTGAAGTTACCTCAAATGGAAGCCTATTTAATGGGAAAACATTCAAAGAGAGAAAATGGTGAAGTAAAAATTATTTGAACTGCACTTAAAGAGCATTTTATTACAGGAACAGCCCTTAAATAAACTTACAATCTCTGTTAAATAAATTTTTATACAAAAGCAAATCACAGTGAAGCAGACAGTGAAGTCTAAATGATGCCACTTAGCTGCTCTACACTGGCTTACATTGTTTACAGCTTTGAAGAAAAATACAGAGGCAACTTGCCTAATGAAAACAAACAGCTCCACAAGACTATTCTGTTTCTTCTGAGGTGAATATACATTTTATTCAGTTTGGTATGTCCACGTGGTATGCACGATACATTGACTCAATTTTGCATTTCTACCTGCAGCAGAACCCAAATTGTTAACTCTCATATATAGGTTAAACCATCCCTGATTTCCTTCCTTCTATTATTCTGTATTCTCCTGCCTCTCTTCCTGTTTCTGTGCTAAGGATACTGACACCTACTTCTGACAACATTTTCGTCCTCACTTTCAGCAATTTCTCCAATCAAAAAATTGCTGTAGAAGGTTCTTAACTGGTCTTATCAGACACACGGAGTCCTTTAATACCATGTAAATGCAAATATACTATCTGAAAGCTTGACTAGCTCCAAAAGAAAACTGAATCAATATTGACTGAACACTCTGCACTAAAATCACTTGTATTATTAATACAACTGATGATAGGACTAGTCCACAGAGACTTATCCAGTGATTTCGAGTTTCAAACACAACAGTATTTCCCAGCTCAGATCTATACAGATGCTCCAAAGAAATCTAGAAATATTATTTCTCAAGAGGTTTCACTGAAAAAAAAAAGGACTAACATAGTTTATCTAATATTTCTAATATTTCAACCACTCTGCACCACAGTTCCTGACAAGAGCTCCCTCAAGATTAGCCTTAAATTTGTATCACAGCCTAATTTGGCCTTGTTTTACATTAGACTAAAACCATGTCTATATTTTATTGAACTCTGATTCTGTTACTGGTTTTACATATTATCCAGATTAAATTTTTAAGATGGTTTCATGGTTTGAAAAGCATCATCATCTACTGGTGGGGAGTTTTTAGTGCAGCAGGAAATGGAATTAGGAAAGATCTACTGACTTAATTGAAGATGCCACTAAAAGCATTTGCGAACTGCAAATATCCTGCCCTCCTGATTTCAGCAGTCATCCTGAGAGGACAGTATGGAGCAAACTGCTCTCCATGCATACAAGTAACTCTACTGTAGAGAAGTCTGTGATATAGAATGGGCCTGCCTATGTACATCAGAGCCAGGAGTGCATTTACTGCCTTTAGACTCGCTAATGTTATCAATATGATTTTCAGATGTGCAATAATTTGATAAGATAATTGTGCTATGTTGTGCCTGTTCTCCAGCTCCAAAGGAAACACCATCTCTGGAAGAAAAACATAATTCAACACCACAAAAACCACTACCTTCTCCACCACTGCAATGTACATTCAAATTCCGAAAGAGACCAAAAAAAGGAGGAATATACTATGAAAACTCACCTAGAGACATTGGTACTTAGGTCAGGGCAACCCCTGGTATCAATACAAGCTGGGGGATGAAGGGATTGAGAACAGCCCGCTAAAAGAGGGTAGATTTGGACTAGATAGAAGGAAGAAATTTTTTACAATGAGGGTACTGAAACACTGGAGAAGGCTACCCAGAGAGGTGGTGGATGCCCCATCCCTGGAAACATTCAAAGGCAGCTTGGACAGGGCTCTGAGCAACCTGATCTGGTTGAAGATGTCCCTGCTCATTGCAGGGGGTTTGGACTTAAAGTTCCCTTCCAACCCAAACTATTCTATGATTCTGTGATTCTATATGCAAATGGTATTCCCTATGCTCACTATTCAGATTTACCAGGCAGTTACTGTCTTCAATCTATTACAATAAAAGGGAAGTAGACAGCCCAAATGAATGCCCTAAATCTAGACATATTATCACCAAGAGTGTTAGTGAAATAAGCCTGCTTGGAAATATCTTAAAAAAAAGTCAGAAGTTAAAAACCCTATTTTGAGTTTTGCTACCATGTTTTATCACTGTGGCTTAAGATACAGTGTCATGACTCACCCTGGGGATTGAATTGCTCCCTGGGCAACACGACCTCCTCATACCAGCTTTGTTCCTCATACTAGTACAAATTGGTCATCCACAAACACTGAATAAAGAAACTTCCTTATTAGTCATATCTGGATCTATAAAACTAATACCAGAAAATGATGTTTAAACAAGCCCACTGCCGCTTCAGGTATGTGGCCTTCCAACATTTCAAAACTAAATAGTTTCATCAGGTGTGGGAGGGAGGACAGAAAAAGGAAAAAAGTTGGACACATACAACTAGAGCTTTGTGGCTCTAGATAAAATCTACGGATCAGCACTGCTTGCAGCAGTTTGGACCCATGTTTAGCTTTTCATGCTTGTTTGCTTGACTGGCAAATCCCAAAGAGATTCTGCGACTGACGCTTAAAAAAAGCAAACATAAAAATCCACCAAGCCTTCAAACTCCGAAGGCTCAGCTCTCAGCTGCACTTTAGCTGATTAGCTGTCTATCCTTACTTATGCTGTAAAACACTGTG
>NW_009647731.1:4549748-4557392 GCF_000708025.1 Charadrius vociferus | reverse complement strand
GATGTTTGTCTACACATGCTCTTGCCTGCACCTGCCCTGGAAAAGTTCAGTACCCTACTGACCTGGCATGAAACTAAAAATTCAGAGAAAAGCAGACTGCATCTCAATAATCAGTGTGATTATAGGCTCGGTGGTTTAATTCAAAAGACAATGCAATAGTATCAAATAATACCCGTTATAATGGTCACTGACAATAATCATCATCTTGCTGCCACTGACATCAGTTGCTTTTCGGTTTAAGCTCTCTCTGCTGGTAACAGTACAGGGTGGAATGCCATTGGACAGCATATTTTACCCTCTCACCAAATTACATGAATAGGCTTGAGGACAAATAGTCACATAATTTCAGAGGTGCTAATCAGAAACCAGCACCTATCCCTGAGTCAACAAAGTACCAAGCTAAGTTCTAAATGCTCCTGCAGCTTGAAAGCTCGGGAAAGACTTTGGATCTATAACTACACTGAAGAACTCAAACCGTCTCACAAAGGAAGCATAGCATGGGGAATCAAAATCCTCACGGGAAAAAAAAACCCAGCGTATGAAACAGCACAACATATCAATTATACCCTTCCTTTTAGTAAGTAAAGGATGTAGATAGCACTGCACTTAAGAAGAGTAAGATGAAATTGCTAAAAAAACTTGAAAGAAAAATTAAAAAAACAACCAACCAAAAACCTTCCATAGATTTTCAGCCAACATACAATGCGTAAAAATTATCCCAGAGCCCAAACATGGTGTTGATACCTCTATGTGAACAAGAAATATGTAGTTAGGCTTTAAAATCTCCTTTGTATTAGTGTACTCTTGGTAACCTGTCATCTTGGTTTCCCCACCACATTAAGATGGATACCACAATATTTTTTATATGAAATTCAGCTTTTAAAGAAATATCAACAAGTAGCTCCACATTTTTTCCCTTTAAGTGACATATAAATAAAAACATTGGCAAAGAGAGTTCTAGGTCCCCATCTGATATAGTCTTCTTTTATTAGTATCTTCTGCAAGGCACCATTTGCTGGCCAAGGATCCAAACTGACTTCCTTTGGAGACAGCTGCAATAACATACAAGACAATTACTGTAAGAGACATTTCAGTTTCATTTTCAAAGGAAACATCTGTAGAAGGACTTTCAGTTTCTCTAAGCATTGGATCAGCTGTAGGACGTGAGACAACACTCTGATTACCAGGAACAGGATGCTAAACCACATGAAGGCAGTCTTGCTGCTCAAGCAGTGACTAACATGATGTAGAAGGGAACATTTAACAAGTTTGTTCTCGCAACAGGATGGGTGGTTGCCATCTCTTACCGCTACGTGCATACTCCAGAAATTCTCTCACTTGAGGAAAATGTGTCTGAAAGTCTGTCAGTAAAATGAAGGGTGGAAACGTTTGGAACAGCGACATGCATATTTTGCATTTTATGCAAATTGTACATGGTGTTTATGTTAGTAAAGAGAGCACATCGATACATTTGAATTCTGCAGGTACTACAGCACAGTTTATGTTTTTAAAGATTCATGTACAGTGTAGTTAGCAAAAATAACCTTATCATAGCTCAGCATTAAAAATGTTAACCATGGGCGACTTCTAGGTTCACAGGATGGAAGTAGAACATGGCATGACAAAGTCAGACTTCAATAGTCCTTGATACTGCTCTGATGCCAGACGTTCACAATCTGGTTCTACATCAGCAGAACTCACTATTTGCCATGAACTCCTCTAATTCTATTTTAAAGAGAGAATTCTTCATTTTCTTACTGGCTTTCATTTGATATTCATCAGTATTATGCCACAGCATTTTTTAAGTATTCATTTCTACAACATAAGGTACCTTTATTGTCCTTTGTTCTACATGAGGGCAAAGAGACAGAGATGCAGAGGTCCAAAGGTGTCTGGGTGACTAACTAAAGTTCTGATGTCGTCAACTTCAGAAGAGGCAGCAAATAATCAGAATCCTCTTTATAAATAAGTTTCACTGTCTCAAATCGGTTCTTTCTATCTTTGAGTGCCCCCAAAAACTACTCATATGGCCTAAGTAACACTGATCAGGAGTGGTAGCTCTTCCAAGCCAAGATACTATGATTTTTTAAAACCTAGGAATGTATGACAGTTCCTAAAAGCGATCTAACCATGCCCCAGTGGCAGCAAAACTGCCCCCAGCTGAATCAGAGCTTTTTTGGTCAGTTTTCAATGACAAGTCCCATGGGGCAATTAGCTCTAGGTTTACACTCTGAGCTTTCCTCATTTCCATGCACAGGTCTAACTCACTTATACTACGTAGATACTCCTACACAGGAGAGTAAATCCAGATCTTTATAGTGTTATTCAGTAGCCCTCTTGCAAAGCTCTCTTCCTCTTCTTTCAGCTCCTTTAAAATTAAGCAAACAGCAAAGCTCTCTTCCTCTTCTTTCAGCTCCTTTAAAATTAAGCAAACAGAGACACAGGACCTACAAACAACAGCCTGTTTTTAACTACACACCTTTAATTACTGTAAATCCTGTGTTCTGATCAGAAGCGTGCAGCTCCCATGTGGGTAAACCACCAAAGACTGACTGCCAGCACTGAGCCACAGCTGCAGGACACAGCAGAGCGGGTCCCCAGAGCAGAGCAGCCACCCAGCTCTTTGTGGGTCACTGCTGACCGGCTGCCACAAACCCCAACCAGCACCTGGCACACGGCCGGCAGAAACACTGTACTGGGGAGAACGCACATAATCATCGCTGCTGTCAGCTGCACCTAACAACCCCTTCCCTCTCCTTTCATGTACTCATTACAAGTTTCCCTCTCTCTACACATACAATACCCTTCCTTCTGTCTACCCTCACTACTGCAGGACTTAGGTCTCCTCTCCCCACAATTAGCAACCCCACAATCCATCACAGCAGTCCGCCTTGTTCCTTACTTCCCAGGCCCCTCCCCACACAAACATTAAATACCCCCACGCTGTTTCCATACTAACCTCGAGTTCCTGCTTCCCAAACCTCCCACACAGCTGGCTCGCTGCTTCAGGCTCCTCTCCTAATCCTCCCAGGCTCCTCTGTCCACTGCAACAGCTCTTGCTCCCTACTTTCCAAACTCCCCTCATCTTCTCAACTTCCCTGACATTCAAACCCCTTCTGGATGTAAGGAGTCTCAGCAACAGAATTCCTGGCACCCCAAGAAGAAGAACCAGCGTCTCCCGGTGTCTTCTTCTGAAGTCCCCAGGCCTCCAGCACTAACATGCTCCCTGATGCAGATGGCAGAATGCCTGAGAGAAAGAAGCTGCACCTTGACTTGGCATATTGCTCCCAACTGAAGACTCACATTGAACTGAAAATACCATCTGACAAACTGCATGTTGTGTAGGCCTGATTAAGACCCACCAAACAGACCTGCTGCTTCTGCCAGTAAAGTAAATGATCACTCTGGCAGGTTGTCATTTCCCACGTAAGCCGTCATTTTGTCAGCTCTCACAAGCCGTCAGTTGCAGGGGAATGGAAATCCAAGAGCCTCAGACCCTTCTAAAGCAGATGACGTTCTAATGGGCGCAAGCCTTCGGTCCGTTCTTCCTAATTCTGGCATTTTCTACTTATCTCCATGCTGCCCCACCCTGGCTTTTATTTCTCACCCAGTTCTGATTCACTTTTCCTCCTCAGTTTTAGTCACCATGCCTCTTTCACTGATGGGGCATAATTACTGCAATCATTCAGAGCACACAGCATGTTTGAGCTCTCAGTTTCTTTGCTTAATACTACAATCCGTGTTGGCTACCAGGACTGTAGAGAGTTAAATTACGTTTGGAAATGTGTACATGCTCACCTGACTTCACTTCTACACAAACTTCTGTGTAACCAGGTATTTCAAAACCTTACAATTAGGCCACATTTCAGGAGAGTGAAAGGCAAAAAATGAAGCCTTAAACCAAGCAGAACTTCCTGAAGAAGTTCCAAGCCCATGCTTTAAAATGAAGAGGCGCTTGAATCTCTCAACATAATAGTAGTATATTTTAATCATGTGCCTGGCCAATCAGCATTTCTTTCTATAACTTGATTTGATAAATGTCAAACTGCTGAAGGTTTCCAAAGTTCAGCCAGAACCAAACAGCCAGTGCAGAAAAAAAATTCAGCCTATCGAAACAAATTTTGCAGGAGCAACAACAAAAAAGTGCTTCATAATGGGGAAACACCACAACATCTATGGACGAAGTTGACAGCTCTGCCTGTGATAACAAATGGTAGGAAAAAAAAAAAAAAAAGACAAATTTTGCTTAGAGGCACAGGTCAACTGAAAGAAAAACCCACCCCATTTTCAGGGAAACAACCCTCAAAGTTGAAGTATTAATATGATATTTTCTCAATGGTTTGATCCAAATGAACGTACCAATAACTTTCAAGCCTGACATACTGCCCTACTAACAAGGCAATGCCTGCCAGGCAGGCAGCCTACCAGAAAAGTCTAAAAAAAATGCAGTGTCTCCATTTTGGCCTAGACTTGGATTGCAATTTCAGTCACGAGGACAGACTGTTTTGTTTGCAGAAGCCAATTTTTTGCTAGTGACTAGGTCCCTGTGCTGAGCACAACAATCTATCCGTACAAAGTTGAAAAACAGGGACATTAAACCCTTTGGATAGAATTGTCTTTATGGCATTACTTGCTGCCGAGCACTCCGATCTCTGACCCTTAGCTGCTTCAGGACTTAACACGAAGAAATGCAGAATATTGCTGATTTAAGAGTACTTATTTAACTTGTACGCATTTCAAATGACTGGATAGTCCCAGCTATCTTCAAAAATAACTTCAGATGTTCCCGTTAGCTCTAACTATAAAAATAACGCAGCAGACTGTAAAAAAAGAGAGAGAATTGTGGACCTACAGCAGAATACGTGTCCCGCGTTGGTAGTTAAACACGACTGGTGATACAGACTTGTGCAGCACCACTACCACCTCCTGGACAAGCCAAGCATGGCTGCAGGGACCGCCAGTGTCTCTTCCAACTGTGAATTAGTTTGCCTTGAAGGCAGGCAGCCCCTTTATGAGCCCCAAGGCATGTCCAGCTAGCTATACCGGCTGCTAGAAACCTCACCGTCCCAACAAGCTGTGCCATTCGCCACAAAGCATCACCACTGCTGCTGCCCAGACTGCTGCCCCACAGCACCAGCATGGTAAGAAAGTCCCCAGTTACACCAGTTTTCCCTCGTTGTTCCCCAAGTACAGTCATGTCCATCAGACAGCTTCCCGCTAGGAATCATAGCTGAAAGCCTCAATGCTAATGGCAACAGTTTGGCTTAGATAAAAGCTGATCAAGTTGCCTTTTCTTTCTGTTACTAAGTTAGGGAAACAAATTCTATGGCATCTGTGATGAAGTATTGTTTTAAATTTACAAGCCTTCATTTGGCAATAAACTACACTAAAATTCTATGTATCATGTATGATAAAAAGTGATAATTTTCAGTAACATGGTATCAATTACTTTGTAATAATGATATTACTGTGGTGTAACTTTATGGCCTGTAAATAATAGGGCTCAATTCTATGAATACACTGTAATATTGCACTACAATGTATAAACACCTCAAAAAGTAAGAATTTATGAAGAGATACAGTGCTGGGAGCTACTCTGCTGCCCATGGATAAAAGTACTGGATGTGATTAGCAACATTCAGATCCAGCGCAAACGTACCTGCACTTGCTTTGAAAACACATCCCAACAAATACAGAAAGAACAAAATCTTGACAACAACTGGATATATATTGTTTTAAACAGTGCTAACTTGCTATTATGCAGATATCCCTCCAAGCACCAACCATGTCATGAATTGTAAAACATTTTTTAAAAATTGCAATCCGTAAGATAGCAGGAAGAAGTCCTGCTTAATCTGTGTTTTTCTTCAATATAGTATGAAAGAGCTTTGTCAGTCAAACATAGGAAAAAAAAAGTCTATTTCTGGGTGAAGACAAATCCAGTTTCAAGGATGCAATTAACGAGGATTTTCAATTTATTAGAGTTAAATATCGGTGGTTTCTAGATCTGGCTTGTCTTATATGTAGCAGCATGTGCTTGCACGATAGCATGTGTTGAAACAGTGTTTAAAAAGACACTATGGTGAGCTGAAGAAACTAGGAGAAAAAAAGCCAAAAAACCCCTATTAATTTTACCTTTAGCTTTTAGTCAACTGGGTGTTGTAATGTTTTTATGTTTGGAGTACTTCATACTATTTTCCTTTCAAATTAGTGACATGTTGCAATCAAGTCACTTCCTGGTGTTCCTTTATGAGCTGAACAGATTTCTACCCCCATCAAATAATGTTGGTGGCTCTTTTTAGAAGTCTGCAGACCCCATGAAACTCCAGACTTCAGAACTATATATACCGTTTCAGTATTAACTCTCCCCAAAACTTTTATAGATGTAAAATACCTCCTTGTGCTTGATCCTGCTGATGCAACTACAGGCACATTCTCCTTTATTGCTGTTGTTGCCTTTGGAGATACCTGGACACTGCATGCCCCCTCAGTCCCTCTCTGCCACTTCAGTTCTGCAGATATGCTGGTCCTGAGACATGAAGTTGAAATTGACTATACTAATGTGCGTATTAACTCACAGGTGCACTCATAAAGTCATTTGGATTGCTCTGTATCAACAAATTTGTACATCTTTTCAACAGTCGCTGATCTGTCCACAAAGTCTTATCAGAAAATGTTTTCTTTATCTCTTTCTGGATTATTACTAAAAATGCTAAAAAGATGCTACTGTTGTTATCTTCATTGTTACACTTGGTCTCATCGGCCAGTCTGTCAACAGCGACTAATAATGTCTGTATTTTAATTATCAAGTCATACACCAGTATACAGAAATCTGTTTTATCCTTGGCCAGGATATCCTCTGAGGACACAAACCAGCCGCTGCAGAACACTGTAGATGTATTTCCCACTTGGTACATAAACAAATCCAAAGAGTCCAAGTGAAGCCATCCTCCTGCGAAGCCCTGCATGCCGACGACCACGAGGGACAGGATGTTTGCTGGAGACACCGATCCTCCTGGTAATACTACGAAACTTTTTGGGCGCCTGCTTTAGTTGCCTGGCTCACAGGCTCAAGTCCAAATTTGTTGCCGGATTTCCACCAGGAAATATATTTTTCTTCCTGTGACAGGCTTGAAAGCGCCGCTGAGCTTTTCCTCCCCGTTCCCTCTCCTGTTGTGGGGCCAAATATCCAAACTTACTCTCTTCTGAACTGTTTGGTACTACGTTTTGCGTGGTTCTAATTATCACTTCAGCAGACAGAAAGTACTGTGTTGGAGAGACTCTACCAGGGGAGTGTAGTGATAAGACCAGGGGTAACGGTTTTAAACTGAAAGAGGGGAGATTTAGATATTAGGAAGAAATGGAGGTGAGAGGGTGGTGAGGCACTGGCACAGGTTGCCCAGAGAAGCTGTGGCTGCCCCATCCCTGGAGGTGTTCCAGGCCAGGCTGGATGGGGCTTTGAGCAACCTGGTGTGGTGGGAGTTGTCCCTGCCCATGGCAGGGGGGTTGGAACTCGATGATCTTTAAGGTCCCTTCCGACCTAAACCATTCCGTGATTCCATGGCATCGCCAGGAACGAAGCCGTGAGCGAGGGCGCGCGCCGCCTCAGCCGCCCTGCGGTCCCCTACGGCAGCCGGGGCGCAC
>NW_009647731.1:4544762-4548779 GCF_000708025.1 Charadrius vociferus | reverse complement strand
TAGGCCTAGGCCTAGGCCTCGGCTTAGGCCTCGGCTTAGGCCTGGGCCTGTCCGCCGGAGCGGGTCCTTCCTCACGGGCTCGGCCCCTCTTCCTCGCCCTTCCGCCGCTCCCCGGGTCGCCCAGCTCTGTCCGACAAGGAGCGGGGTGGCCCAGAGCTGGACTCGCCGCTTGTGGTCCCGGTGCCGGGTGGTGGCTGCCGGGAGGGACCGGGACCGGAGTACCGCAGAGGATATCGCCGCCGTAAACACGCAGGCGGTGGCTTGTGGCAACCAGATGGGAAAAGCTGTAGTGCGCGGTAGTTTTCTAAAGATGTGGGTAGTTTCGAGGCTGCCTGAAGGCCCCGCTGCTTACATACTGTAACTTGAGCGTTTGCCTGGTGCATGCACACGGGCATGTATTTAAGCTTTCTTATTTAGAAATTGCTTAGAAGTAGTTGACCAGTACAAAAATTAAGGTGAACAGCTATCTATAGTCATACAGTGCATTACTGAAACATAGTGAGTTTTATTTTTAATAATTTTGTAATAGCTTTTCATGTTGTTGATTTATCAGCATCACTTTACTTGCACAACAAGATGCGATTGAAGAGCAGCAACCCTGTTGTTTTGATGTGTTTGTGTGTGCATGTATGTTTCTTGCAGATGTCAGAAGACCTTGCTAAGCAGTTGGCCAGCTACAAAGCTCAGCTTCAGCAAGTTGAGGCTGCCTTGTCTGGGAATGCAGAAAATGAAGACTTACTAAAACTGAAGAAGGACTTACAGGTGAGAACTTGAGGGTATAAGTAGCTGAAACTTTAGAGCAAGTGTTTCATCTTTCCTAAGTATTTGCATTATAACAAAAATATATACTTGGTGGGTTTATTACTTTGTTTTCATGTAACTTGATCCAATTATGGTAGGGTTGGTTTGAAAAGAAACAATGTGTCCAATTCTAAACCTGTCTTACAGACTAGTAACAAAGATGTACTAATTTATATAGCAAACTCTTCTGCTAAAAACTATCCAGAGTGATGAAAGATATGCCAGTGCTGTCTTTACTGTCTCTTTTTCTTTATTTTTTTAAAGCATTTCTCAGAAAATAATTACTTTTGTTGCTTTTACTATGCTGAAGCATGAGGGTTGGGCTTAGCATTATACCTTTCTGCATATTTTTGAGTTGTCAGATCATTTGATCTAGAATCTATTTATTCATTGCATACATTTGCAATGATAAAAGCTTTAGAGTGTAGTTCAATATTGCTTGTACATATAAGCTTTGATTGTGTAAAGGTTTTTCTATAAGAAAGGAAGAGAGTCGTGTTCTTCACTTGCCACCTGCATTTTTTTTTAACACTTGAGAGCATACCGCATTCTTAAAAGGTGAAAACCATTTCTGGTCTTGAGGGTATTGTTTGGTGACAGGAAGACCACCAGCCTAATTTTAAGTTGATAAGTGGTCTTTTAGATCTTGTACATATAAAGACACATTGGCATGTAAAAAAAACCCAAACAACAACAGTGCTGTTAAAATTTGTCATGAGAGTGCAAGATGCTGCTTCATTTCTCTTGTGGATTGCTTTAGTTATCAGATCTAAAAATACATTAAACTACCCAGTACAAGATTCAGTAGTCACTGTTCTGTATGGAAATAACAGCAATAAAAATGATGCTTCAACCAAAGTATGAGTAGTGGCTCAAATCAGTGATCTTTAGAATTCCTTTTAAATTATAGAGGCTTTGTGCCCACAAGGCATTTTATAGATCATCTTAATGTCCTTCGTTGTACACTGTTAAAAGCATGTGTATATTTTTATATTTTTAAAATGCACAGCAAAACCCATATGGGATGATATTTCCGATACCAACACGACCTCGGCTTTGATATGCAGAGATCATTGATGTGAAAGGACAACTTGCAAACTTTTTTATAAAAGCTTTCTGCACAGAATGGGGAAGATCTTTACACTTTCGTCCCCAAAAGGTTTGCTATCCATATGTTCCACCTTGAAAATGACATAATGTTTTGCAGACTTACTATATGCCAACCTAACAATTGTAAAAATGGGTGTGATGCCTCAGTGTTCCAACTAAATAGCTTCTTGTCTGTTCAAAAAGATTGTTACTATGCAATTGAAACACTTTTTTTTTCTGTCAGAAATAGTGGTGCGCTAGTGCATTTGGTATACTTAGCTTATTCCTGAGTAACAAGGCTAAAATAAATATTAGAATAAATTTTTATAAATATGTAGCTTTTCAGTTTTTGTTTCACTGAAGTGCTTCTAGGACAGTGTCCGTGCAACCAAGGACCAAACTTACCTTTTGTATCAAGTAGAATTGATGGCAGCTGTCATCTTTTGTAATTGGAGTTGATATCTGTGGGTGTTGTGTTCTGGAGTGTAGAGCTATGTCTGACTTTGTAAAGACCAGTTGGTCAGGAAAAGTCTTGGCAAACTCCAGCTTAGTATTCTCTGTGTGTCACACCTTCATGTCATGGGGACATTGCAGCAAGCCATATTGTTCAACCCATTTGGCTGTACTGTGCTGCTGTGGTAGCTGAACTCGTGCTCAGACACTTTCTTTGAATGACCCATTCTGTTAAAGACTTCTTTAGAATTATCTCATGGGTTGCAATAAAATTAATGTTTTTCTTGTGTGCTTAGCACATATGTGTGCATATCAGATGGAGCTTTTTACCAAAAGTTTGCTATTTATAGCCTGGTGTGTAAGTGACTTTATCAAATTCAAAGAATCCTTGGTAGGCTTGTCTGAAGCTCTGCACATTTGAGTTCTACAATAAGCCATCTATGAACGTGACAAGAATAAGTCATCAGTTTGGTATTGCTGGTAGTCTGTGTAGCTGAAACGTGCACTTTTAGGCAGCTTGTGCCTGATGTATTGTATTTGACCTGCTGAGATAAGATACCTACTTCAAACCACTACTCTTCTTGAATTTGCAGAATATAGCTATCTATATGCTGAAGAATAGTTTGGGACTTGGCATCTGGGAGGGAAAATTAGGCTAATGCCGTATGCTCTCTGGTGGGCCCTCAAATTAGGTAACTTGATAATCAAAATCTGTTCTAGTTCAGCTGTAGTGTTATGGAAAATAGAGACCGAAGTAGATAGAAGTAATTGTAAGCGTGTTTCTGTGCTTACAGTTGCTACTGATTGTGCTTACTGTTGCACTTATTAACTAGCAGCTTCTCTAAAACAAAGAGCAGAACTTTTGTTAGGAAGGTGTTGGAAATTAAGCATTAACAGCTGCATCAGAAACAAACTGTTAGGCCATTCATGCTAGTTGCATAGTTGATCAGATAAAATTGCATGTAAGCTTATATTGTATTAACTTTTTATTTGGGAACTGCTTAGGATACTTTAGGTTCTTGAGGAATGAAGAACAGCTTTTACTCTGTTTTCCTGAGCTAGTCTTTGTACACCCGTAGCTGAACTAAGATGTGAAACCGTGAGGGAAGTTTAGGCTCCGCTGAGCCTTAGTTTACCTGTAACGCTCACCTAATTTAAATTTTTACTGTTAGTTAGGAAAGTGACAATGGTTCTTGCTGAGATATTTAAGAACTGAAGAATTTTCCTTCTTAAAGGACTGCAGAGTTGCTTTGTGTTACACAGAACGTTTAAACAACCTTTTAGGTGCTGGCTCCTTTTTAACGGTAGTGATAGCCAGTGATTTTGAATGCACAGAATAAGATAACATTGACAGGAAGCTGGGGAGGGACTTTTGCATGCTTCTGTCTGTGAATGAATAATATTCAAAGGAACTGGAAAAATTTGTTATTTTGTTATTTGTCTTGTTGGATTAGCAAGGGAAAGCCTGACCTGAAATCTAAAGGTCAGAGAATTTAGAGGAAAAACAAACACTTAAATCAAAATGACTTAAGGAAATAAATTTCTTCATTATGCACCTGAGTGCTTTCTATAAATGAGAGGCAGAGAGGCTGGCTTGGAAGGCACTCTTCAACCCTGTCTCTGGGTGCTTTAATTCAGCTAATCCACATATTTCTGAAAAATGTTTTGTCACTT
>NW_009647731.1:4484989-4544639 GCF_000708025.1 Charadrius vociferus | reverse complement strand
CCACATTGTATGATTTTTTTAGTCAATAACCAACACCATGTGCAGCCATGTGTACAGTCACACTTGATTTTTTTCTTGAAACTGCCTAGCTGTCTTTGTGCCTGTGGAGAAACAATTAATCTAAAAAGAAATGCTGTAAAAATAATAGGCTAGTTCTTGAAATTTTGAGGAGGGTATGGGCAACTTAGTGCAATATAGCGAGGACAATACATCTTTTTATTGTGTTGGCAATGAATGAGTTTAGTTAAATGATTAAAAAAACCCAGAACAAACTTAGTCCACTTTACATCAGCTATGAATTTAACACAGTAACTTCAAAAAAAACCAAACCAGTAAGCTTGGGGTAAAAATATGCATGGTAAGAGTTTGAAAAATTATTCTTTGTGGTTTTTTTTTCTCTTTTATAGGAAGTCATAGAATTAACCAAAGATCTCCTTTCAACACAACCTTCGGAAACTCTTGCAAGTTCTGACAGTTCTGCTTCTGCTCTGCCCAGTCACTCCTGGAAGGTTGGGGATAGGTGTATGGCGATATGGAGTGAGGATGGACAGTAAGTGTAGAAAACTTCTCTAACAGTTACATGAAATAGTTCAATGGTAAGAGACTTTCATTCAGTTTGAACTGTCCCTAGTGTGACTAAAAGCAAAAAGAAATCAGGAAATAAATGTATTAGCTGTTATTGTACTCTGTCTTAAAGGTCAGTATTTCAGATAGAAAGCAAAGAGATGTGGCGTCATTTTCTAGAAATGCCCCATTTGTCACTAACCTTATAAAAGTAGGGTAGCTTTGGTAAGTTACCATTTGCTAATGTAATAAATGGCAGACTTTCATGAATTGATCTGTCAGAGCAGTCTTTTGTAAAGGTTTCAGGATGTATATAATTCATAATTTGTCATTGCATTTGTATACATGTAATTGCTATCAGGGAGAATCCTTGCTGTATCTCAGTTTATGCCACTAATTGGAAATTATTTTTTAATTGGAAATGCTGGGTTTTGGCTATCTAATGCAACTATAGAATTATTCAACCTTTTGGATTTAGTCTCCATTGCATCGGCCTGTGAAGTTCTGGGAAACCAAGCAATTCATTCTGACTTCGTAATCTTTGAAATAAACGTTCTAAAATTACTTCCAATGCTGTAAAATGTGTAACTGTTGCATCTTTTTAAAAATTACTATTTATGCAGGATTAATATCCCAATCACTACCACTTAGAGAGAAGCTCTGTTCAACAAATGTGGTTCTATTAACAATGTAGTAACCACATAGAGATTTTGGTGTAGCTATTGATATCTTAAAAAAAAAAAAAACAACACCAAAACAAACGAACACCCAAAACCAAAATAGAAAAGTGAACAGTTTTTCTGTCACAGATTATTGATGAGTAAAATGCTTTTGTGTAAGAACTTAAAAATTGAATCTTACTTTCTTAGGTCACCGTTGGGTCATTTTTCTTGCTCTGATCACTGGGTTAGAGGATGAAAGAGCTTGGGGAAGAATGTGCCAGAGTGGCCACTGAAGTGGATCTTATTGGACTTTAGTTGTTTTGGCTTTTTTTTTTTTTTTTTACCCCCCCTGCTTCTGTTACAACATTTTTTTAAGTGACCAGTGTTTCATGAAGAGGTAGCCAGAGATTAATATTCTTTACCTCATGCAGTTTGGGTTCCCACGTATTTTCCTCTAGCTCAATGCAAGATGTTGTTGGCCCACTTAAAATTACATGAGAGTAATTTAGTAAATGTTAACTGGAATACTGTCTGTGAAACATATAATCTTCTTCCTCTGTTTGCTTTAGATGTATCCTTTTGCTCTGAATTTAGACTCAATTATTTTAAGTATTTTTGGCATTGTTGCTACTTGTCTTTTTTTGCTCTTTCCCATTATGAGGTCAGTTTGGTTGACCAAAATGTTTCATACACATAAGTATGAAATGGACTGCTTTCAGCTAAAATTTCAAAATTGCTGTTTTAAATCAATTAGAGAACTTCTAACTTTAAGTGGTGAAGGGGGAAAGTTTTGAAAGCTTCAGCTTTTCTTAATTATTTTTCATATGGAAAAACTCCACAGTGAATTTGGTGAAAGCTGTGTTTTGTGAATGCAGTATTTTGTTGGTTGTTGGTGGTTTTTTTTTTTTTTCAATCCCATGACCTGCCAGAAATAGAAACAAGATCAGGATTTCTGATTAGATTGGCCCCAGCATTAATCATTAGTCTTGATAACTGTGAGGCCATTGCTTCTTTATGCTAAAGGTCAGATACAGTAGATTCCAGTCTTTGTACTTGTGTCTCTTTGACCTTAAGAAAATAATGTCCTGGTTTGATTTGTCTATTGTCCCTGAAAATGAAAGCCAATATTGGCAATTTTTTTTACTTAATGCCATTAGCTGGCTGACAGTGTAGGTGTTGGAAGGGCTGAGTATTAAAGCTTTACTCACATGCTTACAGCCATGATATCTTTACAGGTGTTATGAAGCTGAGATTGAAGAAATAGATGAGGAGAATGGAACAGCTGCAGTCACATTTGCTGGATATGGCAATGCTGAAGTTACACCTCTGTTTAACCTCAAGCCTGTGGAGGAGGGAAGAAAAGCAAAAGAGGACAGTGGCAACAAACCCATGTCTAAGTAAGTAATATGCTGGCAGAAACCTGAAACCTGCTTTGTGTTGTTTTTTTTTTTTTTTTTCCCCCAGCTATAAAAATTGGTTAATGAAATAGAAGCTCTATTTTTTTTTTTTTAAATTTTATTTATCTTTAGTATCTTCACATGTTCGCTTGAAAAAGGATCTTAAATCAATCCAGCTTATAATGTTTGGTAGATTATTCTGGCTGGTATGATGTGTGTTACATATCCTGGCAAGATAACGTGATAGACTTTGTTTTTACTCAGATTATGCTATCGAGTATGTAAGCAGTAGATTAAAAAAACCCAAACAACTTGGTACTCTTTGACAGCAGAGAGCCTACAAGTCTCAGCCTAGATCTAGTGCAGGCTCTGCTCACTCAGATCTGTGATTTGACTCACAACAGAGTATACTTACCAGGACTTTCGTTTCTGCCCCATCCCTGTCTTAGGATAGCTGTGTTGACCCCATCGCTGGGGTGATGTACTTTACTCAATATCCCACTGTGCCTAACACAAAAGGTATTTTTAACATTAAACATTTTTTTTGGGGGGGAAGGCAGTACAGTTTCAGAGTTTATTATAGGCAATGATCCCTTCCTGAAGAGATCAGTCTGAGGGGCGCTGCATTGTGGCATAGGTGGACTCCTTGAACTTCTGTATCTGTACTGAAATAACTTGTATTTGTTCCTTTCCTTCCATCCCTGTGCAATACTTGGTAGCATGAGAGCCCTGCAGACCTCCAGAAAAGTTTGGGCTTTTCACTCAAATGGACTATTTAAATTTTCCAAACCCTAGATGTTTCTGAAATACAGAAACACTGATAGGTACATTTTCAGTTTCAGATATGAATTACACACAATCCCATGGGTCACTGCATTTGGCGTGGTCTTACTCAGTTGGTGGCAGTTATTGTTATGCCCAAATATACAAATAAGCATGGAAAGACTGATTTTTATTTTTTTTTTCTTTCTTTTCCTGGAAGTGGAGAATACTTAAGCTTTGTTTTCTGTCATTCATTTATGGAAAACTATTGTGCATGTCTGTCTTAGTGGTTTAAGTTTTTTTTACAGGAAAAGGCACAAACATACAATGTCTCTTTTTCCTTCTCTCCAGAAAAGAGATGATAGCTCAGCAGCGAGAGTATAAAAAGAAGAAAGCTTTGAAAAAAGCTCAGAGAATTAAAGAACTTGAACAAGAACGAGAGGACCAGAAAGTCAAGTGGCAACAGTTTAACAACAGAGCCTATTCTAAAAACAAAAAAGGCCAGGTTTGTTTGCTTTTGTCAGTATGTGAATCACAACAGGGCATAGGATTCTGTGCAGCACTTTGGGAGAGAGGAGGAAGTGGCTTTTAAAGGGGGTTCATCTTTGGGGTTCTGAAGTGTGCAGTTTGTTATTTTGTACACTTAAAAAGACCTGGTTTTGTACTAGGTGATTTTGGAGGAGTGCTCTTCTTAAAAGGCTGAGCTTGCACTTGGCTTGGAGGGCTGGGCTTGCTGTCAGTTGCCAGGTTGTGTTTGTTGGCGCTTAGAACCTGAGGGCCTGTCTAAACCTCCAAGCCTGACTTCTTGCTGTATTTGTGACCTGGCAGACTCAGTGCTGATTAATTGCCCTGGAGTAGCAAGCATAGTGCAAAAAAGGTAGCAAGGACATTTTAAAGCCTTATTTAATTTTAATCATGGCTCGACCAAGTGGTAAAACGTCAGTCTTCTTTAGGAACAGTTACTAGAGATCATCTTAGGAGAGAGGTGAATTTTAATCATTGGCGTGACCCAAGGTCCTGAGTACCATGATCACATCCAGTAGTGAGGTGCCAGGAGGTTCCCAGCTCTGTTATCTCACTGCTGATAACGTCACGGGTGAGCTAGCCTTTAGATAGCGTGCCTGTCTGTAGAGTAGGAAGTTGAGAATACCGAAACACTTGAAATGGTAATGGTTGCTTGGTGTTTTTGAAGGACTAGTCAGTAATTATTCAGAAATGATGTTTTTCTGTTTCTTTTGCAGGTAAAGAGGAGTATTTTTGCTTCTCCTGAGAGCGTAACTGGCAAGGTTGGAGTGGGAACATGTGGAATTGCAGACAAACCTATGACACAGTATCAAGATACCTCTAAATACAATGTCAGGCATTTGATGCCTCAGTAACGGGAAAAAGGTGGAACTTCATCTCTGCAGGGCTTTACACTTATCTTTTTATCATTATATTTTTCTAAAAGTAAATTATTTGTTGGCACATAGCGAATAGTCCATTTTGTCACCATTACTTTGGCTTCAGCTGATATGAGCCTTAAATCTCCAACTATTGATTTGATCCCCCCTAATCATTAAACTTTTTATAGTTGCATTAAAATACATTCTGCAGGTAAATGCTTTCATGAACTGCTGTTACCTGTTACTCTGAAAGCAGTAGTTATCTGCAGCTTTGATCTCTGGAATCTTCTGTTCATACTAGTAGTGAAGTGTTTTTTGTTTTTTCCTTAAGAAAAGTGGTGGCACCTTAACAGCCTCCCTCATTTCTGTAGTCACAGTGCTGTCCGCTGTCTCAGCGACAAGCTCAGCATTACAGAGCCGCTGCAGCTCTGGGAGAGAGAGCTAGACTCCATCGTAGCTTATACATCACGTGGAATTGCTAAGGAAGTTCTAAATTACTCCCTTACAAACCCACTGAAAATCAATTTGTACAGCTGTAAATGAGGGCAGAACAGGGCCGATAGGATCTTTATTACTAATGATGATTCATATGCTAGAAACAATAAATCTGACTTTAATTCCAGTCTGAACTTCCTGCACTAGAAGTTAAGCAGAGGAGATACTTATTGGTTGTTTTTTGGTTTTGTTTTTTTTTTTTTTTTTTTAAATACTCATCAAATTTTAATAGGAGGTTATTGAAAGGTTATTGAAATGTAACCAGAAAAGCATAGGACAAGGTATTTAGATTCCAATTTCAAACTAGAGAACTGTACTTAAAAATATCCCCCCCCACCCCTCCCCAAGGATCAGAGAGTCGGAGAACATAAGTGGTTGTGCTTCGGAAAGGAGACATCATCTCACTTCTGGTAGATCTTGTAGGTTTGATGGTCCGGTCATGGGCCCGGAATATGCAGACACAGCTTTTGTCTGGGCCTGCGCCATCCAGTCACGTAGAACTGCAGCACAGTGGATACGAATGCCTGGATCCCACTTAGTTAGTTGTGAGTGAGTAAAGGTTAGTCTGAAGTTTCTGTCCTTAAATAACTGACTGGCCCTCGTGTCCGTTGTAACTTCAGCTGTATTACAGTGCTGCGGAGCCCCTTCAATTGCATTCAGGAAACCACGTGTAAAAGCTCTTGCTTTCTTGTGTTTCATATGTGATTTGCTTTTCTCTGTTACTTGTCTCTCACTTACAGTAGTGGTGCCATCTCTGAACCCGTCATGTGTTTAAAGAAGTTAATGGGTAGCCCTGTATACAATGTAGATATTATTTTTGTAAAATCTAGGGCTGAGTTAATGGACAAGAGTACATCAGCAGTTTCCCCCATTAAATAATTAAAGGGTGTTTCTTGTCCATTAACCCTGACCATTATTTCCCTGTATATTATGTTAATGATGTAGCTCATTTTGTAATTTGTTACTAGATCAGGTCACGTCAGCAATTGTTGATGCACTGATTGGTGGAAATGTCCATCAGTTACCCGAGTCACAACTCAAGCTAAACTCTACAACTGGTAGTTTAGAATCCATACATAGAAAAAGGTTCTCCCTATAATGGGAGAAGGTGATTTTTATGAATACAAAGTGTGTTAATTTCAGTTTTGTATGTTTAACTTTTATTAAATAAAGTGTTTAAAATCTGCTGGATATATTTGACAAAGTGAAAGTATACATGGGGGGGGGACAGAAAATTGTCAGGGAAGTGGGAAGTATAGAATCTCCTGGACAGAATGTAATACTCAAAAAAAAGTGAATCAAAAGTACTTCATACTTGCTGCAAGATTAAGTAGATGTTGCTGAATTCCTCATCTTTACTGGCAGTAGGCACAGGAAATTATCTTTTCCATAGAAAAACTCGAGTAGACCTCACTGCTTTTTAGAAAATGAGTTTGTACGGCAGCCTGCACCCTACAGGGACCTGTCTCAGCAGTGACATCAAATACATGATAGTCCTGTTGAGGAAGATCATCAGTTGTCTTTTCCAGATGGCTGTGATACAGGGATACTGTATCCCTTTCACCACCCAAAAAGAGCAGAAAAGTTAGAACAGAAACAGACTAAACTAGGCAGAACTGGAGTTTTCAGGAAGCTTGTGTGATCCTTCCCTTAACCCTACCTCATCAAACTTTTTAAAGGTTTTGGAGAAAAAGACTTAAACAATACCTAGCAGGCACTTTGCTTTGCTCAACTTCTGGTGTAATAAATACAATAAATGGTCTATCATGGGAGTGTTCATTCACTCATCCTGAGGAGAACTTGGTACTTGAGTCAGCAATGCAATGGGTAAGGAATGGACAGTCCAGCCCAAGTTAAAACCAGCTGGTCTCATGCTGAGCCCTTCCAAAAAAAAAAAAAAAGAGCAAAACTGGTACATGTTGTGTTGCCTTTATGTAGGAAAAGCTCCATTTCCTTTGAGTAACTTATTTATTAGTCACCTCTTATAACGTGGGCTGCCTGACATGCCTGGCTGTACTGCTTGTGTGGGGCACTGCGAAGAAATGCTGCTGAAATGAACCTTTGATGCACTTTTTCCTTAAATGCCTCACCCGGAACAGTTAGTGACACAGTGATGCCACTGTGGCTGGGGGGGGGGGGGGGGGGGGGGTTTTTGGGTGGGGGGGGGGGGGGGGAGGGGCTGATCCATGGAAGAGAACACTTTGAAGATAACTTGTTTAAGTGAAAAAAAAACACCAAACCTGCAATCTTGCCCACACAGCCGTTCCTTCTTGGCATTTGATTATTTTTTTTTTAATGCCATTTCCTCATCTGCAGGATGGGGCCAGTTGGCATGTAGTCTGGCTTTGGAATACTGCCTTAGTAAGGTGTCTGAGAAATTCACATAGAAAAAATAAATCATGAGTTAAGCAATGTTGATAGTTACCAAAACAAACAAACAAAGCAGTTCCTTATTTTACAAATGCTGAAAGGTCCTGAAATGTCTGGCTGAAAGGCGTTTTGGTATTGGTTTGTTTGGGGTTTTTTTAAAATATAATTTATTTCCCAGTTTTATTAGCTGCTCTAAACAATAAGAAACCTGATTTTTCAGAGCGCATGTTCTGCATTGACTTCCGGGCCCCTCAGCAAACAGAATAAATACCTCCCCCGGGGCCAGCAAACCCTACTGCAAAGCAGACAGTACTGAGAAACACAGAAATGACAGAGGGAAAGTTAGTTAAGCGTAAAAGCAAAGTGTGCAAACCCGCTCGGCTAGAGACGTTATGGAGAAGGTATTTGTCAGAGAACACAGATTTGTTCCATGTATCGCAGGATACTGTGCAAGATGAGCAGCACGGGATGCACGTTTCCTCTTAAAAGTAAGTTACCACAGGAAACGGTTTCTCTGGTACAGCCTCAATCTTGTACAAACTGATCTGTTGGGGAAATTAAACCAGCACAAATCTGACTCGCCAATCTGGGACTGTTCCAGTCAGTTTAAATATTTAGTACAGCCTTAAGAGTAGCAACTTTAAATTTTCATGGTCACGGCAATCCCATTTCTCTTTAGCTTTCTCTTACGCCAGAGTGAGAGTGTTGTGTCACATATTTCTGTGGCTGCTTCTTCTCAGAGGTTCGTAAGCACAAAAAAAGACTTTAACTTAGAAGATGGCACTTCAGCGCTGGAGATGTTTAGAAAATAAAACTGATAGCAAACTTCTGTATTGCCCATTGATGTCCCACGGGCTGGAATTGGCACTGGGGCAGTGTTTTGTGAAACAGTCGTCACTTGCACGTCTCCCAACAGTTACGCTAAGCCTGGGATTGTGGAAAATGTCCTTGGGCCGGGCCTAAGAGAGGTATCACTGCCTTGCAGCTGGTGCTGCTCTGTGCATGGCGGTTTGTCCAATCTTCATCTGCGCTCTAAAAAGCCTCACTTTTAGACTGCAGAATAAGGAGGGACGTTTGCATCAGGACTGTGGTAAACATCCATGCCATATAGCCAATGAGCTGGTGACCTGCTAACACACGACCCGATTAAGCAGCTTCACCAACATGTCCAAACTCCGGCCTCGAGCAGAAGGTTCTGCGACACGGAAGCACTCACGTTATTTCCTTTCCCAAAGCAATTTTACCTTTGTGCGCTGAACTCGCCTTGCAATGATTCCTTGGGTCTGTAGGGAAGTGCAAAGCTTTCTTATGACGGATGCTGACAGAAAATGTCTTGCTCTCACCTAGACCGAAAGGTGACGTTACTTCCTGTAGAGATGTTCTCTGTGAGGAATACAAGCGATGCGAAGTTTTAAACTTCACATTTTTAGCAGACCTCCTTTTCAGGAGGAAATGAGAAGAGTAACAGCGGTCAGTGCTGATGTATTAAGCAATTAAGCAACCTGTGTTTCTGTGCACCGTGTATGGAGACAACCACCCTCCCCTTCTGTGTTTATCCTCCCAAACATCACTCAGATCTGTTGGCAAATTTTAAGCAAATTTGACAGCACATCGGTATTTTCTTGGTATTTTGTGCAGATTGGTGAACAGAGAGGAAGAAGGACGCACTCCTCTTCCCCCACGGTCCCACAGGACAACTCAGATACTATATCGCCGATGCAGAGGCGTTTCAGTCACTATCAGGTGACAGAATTTATCACTCACCAGAGAATCTGTCCACAGGACAAAGCTCCAGGAAAAACAGTATCAGAGTTTATTCTGTTATTTATGGACCTCTTTATCATTATTAATATTATCACCTCCCTAACCTCAGAATGAAGTCCTGGGTTTTACCATTGCCTTCCAGGAGGTGACCCCAGTTTCTCTTTCCAATGACGTATGGCTGGTGCCAGAAAATATGCAGCAACAACAAAAGCTTACGATCCTGGGAGGTGGGGGAAGAGAGAGTAGCTCCATTTAGTGCACATGACTGATCCCACTTCCATTGAAGCCAAATGTTTCATCCATTTCAACCAGGCAACACAGAAACGCAGCTGACAAACAGGGCGCAGCAAGCGAAGGAGAACAAAGAGCAGAAAAGCAGGAGGCCAGAATCAGAGGACAGCAAACAAACAAAAGGAAAACACAACCACAAAACCTGGAAAATGATCGGTCTGTATAGTTAACCCCATTTCCATTGACCTACAGATTTCTTGAGACAGACAGATTTGAGACCACCTTCATCACTGACAGGCCTCTAATGGAATGGACATTAAAATGACCTCCAGGTGACAACTCGCCACAGGATAACCGTGACAAATGCAGCCAGATAGTCATCTCCACCTTGGTTGCAGACACGAGATGACATACTGTAATACGCTTGTGTCAAAAGAAGGAAAATGCTGGATGGTCGTTTTAATGGGTTTGTCCGCAGCAAAAGGACCCACCGGGGATCTCATTTACAGGGGGAGGACTTGACAGAACGAGCTTACGAGGGGGCTGTGCGCATGCCTGCGTGTGTCTCCACTGCGTGGGCAAGTTGCCTAAGGAAAGTACATCCGATTCTGTTTTTACAAGAAAAGACACCTTATTCTTGTAAAATTAATCAGAGAATAGATTTAGGGCTTCTGTCACTCCACAAACACAAAAATAAAGCAGAAAAACAACAGAACCCATAAAGCAAAACATAATAAACCCCCTCCCACAACTTTGCAAAGATGAAAGGAAATGTGATTCCATGCCCAAATTACCAGGTGGCGACAATAAGCGTTATTCTGGATGAAACTAGTTAAGGTGGCAGACAGACACCTACGGCCACAGAGGAGACTGGGAGTGAAGTGTTTCCCTTTACGCTCTATTTGCAGAGGGGTAAAACGAGGGCTCAGAAGCAGCACAAACCCCACACTGTTGTGCATGAAAAAATCCCAGAGTTGGGAACCCACACAGCAACACGCTTTCAGTGCCTTTATCTTTTGGGGTGAATGAAAATAACCCTTTTTTTTTTTTTTCCCCCCATAAGGACAGTTTGGACAAACCAGACAGCTGCTGTGAGCACTTTTCTGGGGAAAACCAGCAAGTTTGACTTGCTGTATTGGAACTCTTCAAGAAGAGAAGGAAGGCTGTGCCACCATTCAGTGTGAACTGGACAGGCTGGAGAGTTGGGCAGAGAGGAACCTAATGAAGTTCAACAAGGGCAAGTGTAGGGTCCTGTATCTGGGGAGGAATAACCCCATGCATCAGTGGGGGCTGACCTGCTGGAGAGCAGCTCTGTGGAAAGGGACCTGGGAGTCCTGGTGGACAACAGGATGACCATGAGCCAGCAATGTGCCCTGGTGGCCAAGAAGGCCAATGGTGTCCTGGGGCACATCAAGAAGAGCATGGCCATCATGTTGAGGGAGGTCATCCTCCCCTTCTGCTCTGCCCTGGTGAGGCCACATCTGGAGTATTGTGTCCAGTTCTGGGCTCCCCAGTTCAAGAAAGACAGGGAACTGCTGGAGAGGGTCCAGCAAAGGCCTACAGAGATGATTAGGGGACTGAAGCGTCTTTCTTATGAGGAAAGGCTGAGGGACTTATCGCCAGAGGTCCCTTCCAACCCTGACCATTCTGTGATAAGAACCTATCCAAACCCTAGCTGAAATCTGCTAAGATCTGCCAAGAAGAACCTCCCAGCACCAGAGCAAGCAACCACATGCCTTTAGCAGTTGTTATAAAGGCTCTTAATTTTGTTTTATCCCTGGTCCTCTTTCTGGACGGACCACTGCTGAGCAGTCAGGCAGGTGGCTGGTGATGGAAGCTCATCTCCTGCTACATTTTCCCCATTGTATTTGCATTTGATAGCAAGACCCCTTTGAATCTACAATGCTAGAAAATGTAGATGCCAAACTGGCCCTGGAGCATACAAGCAAACATTTCAGATGTGTTTATTCCAACCATAGACACGGCACTGTTTTATACCACCTAGGAGAACAAAGCCATTCCCCACCCCTTGAACTTCAGCATTTCTCAGCTGCGATATTTCTTTCCCAAGTGGCCATTTTAAAACAAACAGGCATAACAGGAAGGAGGAGATGCTGGGACAGCTACAGAAAAAGGGTTGTAAATAAATAAATCCCACTGGTATTCAACTCCTCAGCAACAGGGCTGCCAGTGGTCAACACTTTCTGAGAGAATAATAATAATAATAATGAATAAATAAATCAGACCTTGCTACAGCTGAAGTTTCCCACTTTTCACCACTCAGAAGACTGTCCCAAACCTTGTGTCATCCAGATTATATGGACCCCAAACGAAGTCCAAGCAGCATTTCTTCTTTGAAAACCCTCAGGCCCCATTTGTTAACCTAGAGCTCAATTCAGTCTGTGTCAGACTCCTGCTCTTGCCAGGTCACCTCCCAGAAGGAAGAAGAACAGATGTACTACTGAGCTGCTGGATTACATACACACAAGGGAAAACAGATTCAACAGCAGCAACCTGATCCAGACTTAGTAAGCAAATTAATTTAAAAAACCCAAACCAAACAGAAATCTTTCATTTCAGGCAGGGAAAGATTATTGTGTGTTGTGACTCTTACAAGGGATGACACATGTTGGAGGAGAGTGGGGGAAACATCAGCGCATTTAAACACAGTCAAGTTCTCATAACGCAACAGTCTACAGCAGACTCGCTCAGGATCTTCTCATCGCAGGATCGAAGGGCACAAGTAGAACAGAGTCTGCTGAAGTGATACGAATGACCAAGATGGAAGAACACGACTCATTTCAGATACAGAAATGTTTAATGGCGTTAAAGTGCTACTTTAATGGGGACCATATGCTAACATTTAAACACAATTCCACTGCACTGCTAAACATGGTTGTCTTTATTTTTTTGTTTTATTTTACCTCTTTTTGCCCAACCCTACCTAAAACAATAAAATAAAATCTAAAGGACTGAAATTAACAACCCATTCAAATCAGCAATAAGTTATGAATTTTATAAAGCATTTTTCCTCTTTTGTTTTTCTTAGTAATGAGGGGTAGTTAAATTACTTAAGGATATACAAAGTTTCAAACAATGCCATAGGTGAGGACTCTATTAAGGTTTTTAAAACTTGGAAAACAAAATAATCCTGGCCATTAAAAAGACAAAAATAAAAAAAGCAAAGCCCTCAAAGTGCAGGTTAGAATGCTCGTCTCGGAGAAAATTAGAAAAACATTTGCTATAATAGCTCTTAACAGCACCTGCACAGATAAGATGGCAAGGCCCTTGGGAACAGGACGTGCAGTCAAAACGTTACATTAACATGAGAGACGTGCTGAGCTTAACTAGGTTAACTACTGGACTGGAACTTCAAAAGTCAGCAAAGGGAATGATTCTAAAAAGAAAACCGAAGAAACCCCCACCAAACCTGGCCTCTTCCAGCTAGCACAGCCTTCATCCATTGTGTGCATGGCAAAAAGCATCTTTGCGTTTCATTGGGTCAAGTGCTTCATCAAAACAGAGATCTTTTCATGGCATAAATTCATATAAAAGACATCTAAGGTTTCATATGGACGAGCTCTAAAAAGACGCATCAGACTTGGGGTGTTTTCCCTCCCAACACATTTACAAATGTTTATCAAAAAATCTCTTCAAATAAAAAGGTCATAGTGGCTCAGTATCTGGGCATGACTTTCCGGCATATCACCTCTCGTATGTGCTGGTTTCTTTCTGTCCTCAGCTGGTTGTGTGCCTGCGTATGAGCACGCATCTACCGGGAGATCTGCTGTCAGTGTCACAACCTGAGGCGTGACACAGCCCATGATGTGCTGGTAGATTACAAGTGTGTACCTCTTGCTTTAGCCACGCATCAGAGGTACTTGCTTTTTAAATGATGTCCAAAAGAAAGCTGAGCCGAATGGTGTTCTCTCCTGAACATCTCTCTTTGCCGCCCCTCTCTCTCTGGGCACAGAATGAGACCTTAATCATTATGATCACTGTTATTCCTAGGCTACGTAAGCCTTCTTAGATTTCCTAGTACATTACGACAGCATCAGATTGTGATAAACTGTAGGACACAGTCCTTTTAGGACCAGAAAAGCTCTTCAGAAGGGCCTAAACTAGGTTGTTCAACCTGAATGCAATACAAAAAATTCTGACATTTCTCAGATCTCATGACAGAAAGAGAGGGATGAGTCTCTAGTATCCTCTTTCAAACAAATAAATTCAAAACAAAGTGTTTCATCACTAAGGTCTAGATCCAGGTCCCACAGAAACAAGCGGATTTCAGTGACTTCAAAGGGACTAGCGTTTGGCCTAACTTTTTGCCAGCATTTTGCCAGCAGGAATTGAGATTGGTAGCGTGACCACGTGAACACGTGTGGGTTTCTGTGGAGGCTTCCTTTACCCGAAAAGCTTTATATACAGGTCTCCCCAGGACTAGCTGTCAATTCGTCATTTCTGAAAGAGGATACTGGCATCTACGACCCAGTTTATTAACCTCAGTGAAATCATTCGCCCTGCACGGTTGTCTCACTTGGTTCTAGGAAGCAAACGAGAGCTTGACACTGGCGCTGGAGTAACCCTCGTCACTCCCAATACTCTGCAAGCTGCTGTGATCATCAATGTCACTGATGCTGGTTGTGCTGATATTGTCCACTTCTCCATGGGAGAACTCTGTGCTTTCAACGTCCACTTCAATCTCTTCTAAAAAGGAAAATAAGAGAAATGCACACAGGTTAGCATCACAGACCCAACTGCTCCCTTCAAGCCAGCGAGCTGCCAGGACTCCCCCAGTCAGGGATGAAGCAGCTGTCTGGCAGGAAGACTTCCACTGTTCTGCCTTGGAGTGGGATGGGCTGTGGACATGACTTGACAGCAGCTTGGAATTTCTCCTCAGGACTTGGCAAAGGCACTCCTCCAGGGTGCAGGCCACATAGCAGCATAGGTGGGCCACCCCATGTACTGAACTTGTTTCTACTACCTCTTTCTTTGGAGCTCTATTATCCCAGTGTCGGAAACAAAGAGATAAAACAGAGGGCAACAGAGAAAGTGGAGCATGAAATTTACCCTGAAATGTACTACTTGCTTGATATCATGTTGCCAAAGCTGCTACCACTCATATAGGGCATTACAATGCATTACCATGGGGACCTGGGTTACTCTCAGAGATGCTCTATGGATTTTAGAACATAGATCTTATTTTTAAGAATGATTTAGAAAGCAGAGATCTAGGTAACCAGACATCTTGGTTTGCGTACTATTTAGGAATTTTCCAAAAGGATTTTTTTAAAATTACAGACTCACGTCCAAACTATACAGCATCTTTAGGTCTGTCAATAAGTTTCAAACCATCTATTGTGCCTAAATATTTCTCTACAGCTGAGATATTTTTTAAAAAAAAAAGTTATCTGAATTTAGTTAGCTATTCAGATTGTCTCTATTCAGTTTTAACTAAGAAGATGAGCTCTATGAGAAGCTTGGGGAAAAAAAAAACAAACCAACCAAACAGGGGGTGTAGAATGAATCCATTAATTTTAAAATGCAATTTGCTTGGTTCTGTTTGCTTGGTTATACCATGGCCCAAATACAGAATGAGAACCTGGATGCTGCTTTGCAACATCTGTTCCAGTCCCACTAATATCTTCTTAGATTTTCCTCTGTGTGCTGCTGAGGGATTCAGTACACCAAAGAGCACAATGGATATCTCAACTTTACCATCAGGTATTTAGCTACCATCTTGTGATCACATTATTTTTCCTTACTAATGCTTCAGCATTTTAAAGTGCTTTTCAGAGAAACAGGACACTTTAAATGCCACAGGAATCAGCTCAACTTGACAATAACACCACTTCTTCCAGACTTCATGCAAAATACTAAATTCTTCATATATATCTACGTGTCTGTGTATGTATATATGCATGTATGTGAGCAAAATCAGTAGCCTAAATACCAAAGGCCATAAGAAGGGGTTAGCTGAGAGACAAGAAATGGATAAATCTCATGCCCTTATTTTGCAGAGTCCTGGGGATTTAGTGCTAGTTTAGCAACACCCACCTCGCTCCGAGTCCGAGCGATCCGAGGAAATGGTAGATCCAATGCTGTCCATTCGTATTCGCTCTATCTCCTGAGGACCCTGTAGTTGTTCCAGTCTTCTCTTTAGGAATCTGTGTTCTCGTTCCAGGTTCTCAAGCTGGTGTTGGCTTCTCCTGTCAGCCTCTTCAAGTTTCTGACATGACCAAATATGACTCAATAATTAGTTTCATCCTTTTCCCTTTCCCTCCCACCTCCACTACCCAGCCACCTGATTTGCTTAGACGACCCCAGGTCCCAGAAGGATTTAATCTGCAAAAGAGCCTGGAATCAACCTGCCTTGCAGTCTCCAAGAACAATGCCATCAACTCACATCTTTTCCACCTCCCAAGTCCTGATAAGTCATACGCATTCATATTAAAAAGTCTCTGAGGACAGAGCCTCTCCAGGGGAAACGATTTGAATTGCAGCAGTTTGTGGGTCATTCCACATGGGTTCAGACACTTGCATTACCCAATCTGTCCACGAAGGGGCCTCAATTCCCTTAACCAAACCAATTCAGGGTTTGTTATGATCCACTGTAATACAAAAACGTGCCCAGGGAGTTCTGTGTTCCTTGCTGCATGGTTTAGTAGGATTTCTCAGAAACAGTTTTCTATTCAGTAAGAGATTTACATAACCTACTACAGATTTCTTTGATCACAGCTGGGAAATCTACCAGGGCACTGTTCTTTGTTTCCTACGACAAGCACATTGCATAAGGAGGAGTCATTTCAGGCTAACTCTGTCCCTTCGGCAGTGCTTTTTCTCCTTCACCACCCATCCTCCCGCCTGCTATCCTGACATGCGACAAAGCATTTCAGCCTCTTCCAGATACTAACAATGCTGCATTTTCTTTTCATGCTTTGCTCTGCCAAAAGTGAATCTAAAAGAGTGCTGGGCTAGCTGGCAGGTTCACACATGAAACCCCAGCAAGCCAACGCTGTCTCACACTCTTGTGGTTTGTGCTAATGCTTCAGCAGTGGAAACTCACTAGCACATCAGAAAAAATGCTGCATTTCCCATCAAAATCCATTCAACAGTAGGTATGTTTTTCTTTAAAGAGATGCAGCTGTCAACAAACAATTACAATACAGAACAAGACCCCTGCTCTCCAAATCAATCATTTCCATAGTTAACGGAGTTTATTATGGACTCTTCTAACAATGTGGCTTGTAGCAATGATAAATGATTAACCAAGGGGGCAAGCTGCTTGACTTTTTTTTTTTTTTTTTTTTAAAAAGGTGTTAGCCTCCTTCAACAAAGTTACCTCTAGGCAGCAATAGCGAGCGATTGAATTGCATTTCCCAACAGCCTAGACTGAAAGCAGTTGGGAAAAGCAGCTCTTACCTTGATATGTGCTTTGGCTTTGTTGAGCAGCCCAAGCGTTGTGTGCCTGGTGCAGTCTGGTCCTAGCGGTATCAGAACTTTTAAGCGTTCTAGACACAGGCGGAGGTGAGCTCGGCTGCAAGGGGAGAAGAGGAGAATCAGAGCTATGCTTTCAGAAGGGGAATATCATTTCCTTCTCTACTTTCCTCCTATGAGGCACTTTTCACGTTTCCCTCTTTCCACACATCACAAGATTCCCCACAGGTACCAGGACAGACTGCCACTAAACTATTTACTCTGCAAACATCAGCTGCTCACCAATACTTGCATTATTGCTAACCTCTGACAGACACTGTTTATTTTCTTGCTGTCTGAAGCGATAATCTGACTCATCTGGATGAACTTTGTGCAGGAGTAAGGCACACAGGCAAATGGCACAAGTATTTTGTGGGTTTCCTCTCTCTCAGCTATTTGCTGTCTGTTTTGCTGAGAAGAACTTTTGTGAAAGCAGTTTTGAATGACTGTGACCCCCTGAACACTTGTGCGTTGCTGGCTTGGGGACATTTGCTATGAACCGATCTAAGCACTGTCCTTTTGCACAAAATTAAGAAGATTCATGACAAAAATGGTAAGCCTAAACCACCCAAACAATCTCCACTGGCAGTTAAAGGAGCTAGAGGGAGAGCAGTTCCCAAGCATTGCACTCTTACTCCTTCCTGGGCCCAGGTCTGAAATGCTGCTGGGGGTGGAAGGTCTGTGGGAACAAGAGAGCCCAAGACCTTCCCCTCGGCAGTCTTCTGACCTTGGCTCATGTCTACAAAGACAGGCTCAAGCACGACAGTGTTGCTGATGATATGAACCATTTTCTGCAGAATATGGAAACATGTTCTGGGGAAAATGGTTCAGGCAGCAATGGCAAAGCACATCATACGCAGGCTGCACAGGAAAGCTGTTCCCGCTGTCTCCTCTTCTGTATCACGTATGCAGGAATGAACAGCAGATTTATGGACGACTATCAAGTGTGGGTTGCCTTTTTCCCCTCCCTCTCTCTTTCCCAGACATTAATGATTTATGTCCAAACTTGTCATCCCAATCAATAACACAATGACATCAGCCCCACCATTCACATGTAAGAAACACCGGTGCAAAAGAGTCCTGAAAGCCTATCCCTGCCCCTGCTCACTCACAAAGAAACTGAATCTTAGCCTGATCCATCTCTATGCAGGGGAAGAAAAAAAAAAAAAAGAGAAAAAAGGAAAAAAAAAAAAAAGAGCATGGATAGTTCATTTCCATTTGTTTTTCAAATTCACTATTGCACCCAGTTTGAAAGGGGTGGGGGAGAGGAGTCTGTAATCAGGCAATTATGTCAGTGACAAGCAAGGATGATTAAGGGTGGAGGGGTCAGGGGTTTTGCTGATGAACTGTCAGCACAGGGGACTGTTCACTAGTGGTGCTGTAGCTGTGAGCTCCTCACTGTTTCTATTATAAATCTCTTTACAAAGGGTCCATCATTCTGTCTCAAGAACAGCCACAGGGCTGTGTATGACCAGCAGGGGCCTTGAAGAACGTGTGTTTTTCATCAAATATTAACATCCGGAGGGGCGGGGAAAGGGAGATCGTAACCCAAAAATCAAACTGAAAAAATACTAATCAGATCAACCTCATCTTTTACTTCTCAGCTTGCTCTAGGACAAACCCCATTGACATTAAACCCATATGACTGACATGGGGGGGATTTTTTCTACCAGGAAGCCCATTTTCAATGTAGAGCTTGATCAACAGGAGTTGTATGCACCCAATACAGGTGTTTGCCCAATGTCTCATGATGACCTGTAGGGTCAGCAATGAAAAAGCATTGCTGGTTCATACTGGCACTATAGTTCATTTACGATAGTTCATGTCATCCAATGAGAAACTAGACACTGACTTCTTGCAGCTGGAGAACGGAGGAGGAGGAAGATCTTGTGGTTAAAGACATTCTGGGTTTTGAACCCACCTTTGGCTATGTGACAGATTTTCTGAGTGGCTGCAAAGGCAAGTTACCAGGTCAGAGCTGTCAGAGCACAGCCATCAAGCTGCAGCACAAAGTAGTATGTCTCTCTTACACTTTAATTTACAGGACCGGCCCAAGTTAAAAACGCAGTTTGAGTAGAGATAAAGATGTGGACACAGATCTGGGGACTGAAGAGCAGGGCCGGTTCCATCTAACAGGGGACTTGCTACAGAGCACCTGCTACAGGTAGGGACTGCAGACTCCCCCCTGCCCTGCTGGGCAAGGGCAGCTCCCAGCCCATGGTGAAAACCAAATTGTTTGCGCAACAGAAAACAAAAAGGTGGGGAAATCAACATCTAACCAGTGTCAAATGTATCACAGTCCACTCCTGAATGCAGAGAGAAATGGACAAGATATCTGCAGCCTGAGCTTTGGGCCGAGTCTCAGCACTGGAGGGTTTAGCAGAAACCGGGGAAGGTGCTGCACCAGGAATGGCAATTCTTGGAACCAGTCATCAGCTTCAGGCAGGAGCAAGCACTGGTTGGATTGCTGAGACAGCAGTTAAAAGGATGGCACTGATCTGCCACGTCAAAAGCAAGGTTATGTGCAGACTCAATGAGATCAACTGTGTTAAGCACCTGAAACCTATATGCAAAGATACAGCCGCGTAACAGAACCCTGGACACTGAAACACTTCCCATTGTGCCCCAGGACCATGGTGGATCGACAAAGGTTACTGTGCTCTGCAGGACCTGACAAGGGCAGGGAGAGGACAAAGCAGTCAGAGGGTCTGTCCTCATGAGGACACTGGAGAAGCTGGCAGAGTTACCTCCCCAGCATATGTGGCCCCAAAGCAGACATTCCCCCAGTTCTGGATCCCCACATTGGCTCTCAAAGCCCCGAAGACTGGCCCAGGCTCACGCATGCGGTTTTCAGAGAACCCACTCCTGCCAGCAGCTCTGCTGGCCGGTTGCCAAAGGCCACGGGCCACAGCAGGGATGATGGCCTCTGCTGGCACACCAGGCATCTGGAGGGGACACCTGCCTGTGACAGAGGGTGTGAGTGTGAGCTGATAAGCTCAAGAGGGCACATAGCACGGCTCAGGCAATGAGCACACTGCAGGGGCGGGTGGTGTTGGCTGAGCCGAAGCAGGTTTGGAAGACGTTTGATCAAAGCAGTCAGTTCTGGGCTGCTGTTGGATTTTCCCCTTACACTGCACCCAGAACTGAGCTCCACTGAGTTTTGACGCCACTGCAAACGTAAGTGCACTTGTATCTCCAACCACAGCCTAACCAAGGGAAATGCACAGCGCTTTACATTAGCATACAGCAGCGGGACAGCCTCGGTGCGCAGGCTGGAGCAGGCCAGGGACAGTCAGGCCTTTTGGACCCAGCAGTCACCTCCAGCTGCTGGGGATGACACTGGTGGAGCTGCTCGGGAGGTCCCTGGCCCAGTGCAGCTGGGATAGCAAAGAGCAACCAAGTCCACAAACTGTTCTGGTACACAAGCATGTTCCTTCCCTTCAGAGAGATCAAATCAAACAGCTTCCCCAGCTCTCTCCCCTTCGCTGGTTTCAATACTTTGCCTTTTTATTTTTAAAGTCTAACCTAGTCACAATCCCTGACCTCTCTCAACTTCCAGCAGCCCAAGTGGATCATGATGGGTTCGTAAAACACAGAACACACAGGCAGGTCTGACACACACTGATGGGTGGCTTCAGTAAAACCCAGAAATAAAACTCCAGAGCTCAAAAGCATCACAGCAAACTAAGGTAAAAGACCATTTCAGAGAGAAAGCAATCACAAACCTATTAATCTTTCTTATCAAGTCCTGGAGCTGTACCTGGACAGCTGTAATCCCACAGATCAGGCCATGACATGAATGTCTTTCCCCTTTGTTTACCTGGACTCTGTTGCAACGTGGCTTTGACAATGCTGCAGGCTCTTGTATTCAATGAAAATACCAGCATTGTGCAGGCTCCAGACAGAGCCAGACGGCTTTCCATGTAAACCACTGGATTATGCCAATATTTGACGCATCTGCCAATATCTGGAAAAACAAGTCTAAATGCCCATATTGTTATATAACAGAGAAACAACGCGGGCTTGGCGCAAAGGGCTGCTGCCTCTCCCTGCCTTGATCCCAGGGAAGACAGAGGATGAGAGAAGGAGAATTCCAGTTTCAGCTGAGGCTGAAGCCTTTGCATGCTAGCTGCAAGGGAGATGGCAGAAGATGGAGCCCCTTCTCCTGCCTAAGCGCCCTTGGAAAAAAAAATGAGGCTCTCACAGCAGCACCCTGAGCATATAGTAGGTACTGGATGTGCTGAAGAAAGAATCCATGGAGGATTTGAAAGGAGGCAGCTCTCTCCTCTTTCCCTGGAGATCAGCCTGGTTCCACCCTCTTGCTCAGCCTAACGAAGGGGAAGATTCCTATTTGAGATTCCCACGTGGGGCATCAGGGTGGCCAGAAAAGGAATGAAGTACCCAAGAGGCTTCAGAAAACCAGAGCCTAACACACACCTCTGTCCCAAAGAGCTGAGGACAACCTTTTACCTTGTTCTACCTCACAATTCTGGCTGGGACAGTGTCCCTCTGCCGCTTCTGCTTCCTTCCCTGTGCAGTGCCAGGAGGAGCCTGGAGTAAGTTTCTCTGGGATGTGGAGGGTAAGTAGAGCAAGGATGCCCTCTCTTCTCTGCCAGGAGCTGCTGTGGGAAAAGCTACATCAACCCCTAAACAGATGGGCCAGAAGACTGAAACAGAACAGGGATGAGCAAGCCCAGCTGCCCCACAGCCCTGCCAGCTGATCTACAACAAGCTATAGGTGGCTGCATGTGGAAGAAGGGGGTGCTGGCCCCTGAAATGGCAGCCCCACTGCTGCCCACTGGGCACGTGCTGTTCTTCCCCCTTTCACTTTGTGCCTGTGCAGCAGCTTCTGACTGTATTTGGATTATCTACTTCTACCCCCCTCCAGCTCCCCTCCAAGCCTGAACCCCCAGGCCCCCTGTCCTGAGCCTCCATCAGAGAGAAGCCTGGCCCTGGCTCGGCACAGCCCCTCCTTGCACTTGGCTCTGCCTGGCTGCAGAGGGCTGTAATTTCACAGCCTGCTCTCCTCTCCAGCTCCCAATGACATCATCTGCTCTGATTATATAAAGCACGAGGAGGAAGCCTTTATTTATGCGTGCTTTTTGCTCACAGCTTCAGCTGTCTCATACGCACCCAAATCCCACTGCAGGAACTGGGCTCCCTTTTGCCTGGATCAAAACTGCAGTGCAGAAAAGGTGTGGGTGCAAAAAAAAAAAAATAAAAAAATTCCCCATTTCCTTCCCCCAGCCCTCTGAGGACATTTTTGAGGGGTTTGGGTAGGAATCAACCTACCCCACCACTCTATACCACAACAAGCTGGGCACAAAGCCACCAGCCTCTTCCCTGCCTGTGAGGTCCCTAAAGAGCTGAAGGACCTGTGGTGGCAGCTCCAAGCCCTGTGTCTGCTGGTCACAAAGGGGCTACACAGGGGCTAGCTACCTACCTCCAGTGCCCGAGGAGCCTCCTGCTAGGGCCAGCCCCTGGAGAGACTGCAGCTTCTTTGCTAGGACAGGTTTTGGGTCTGTAGGGTTTTTTTTCCAGCTTCCACCATAGGAAGAAGCAGTAGAAACTGAAACAAGAAACTTTTCTCTGCCAAGGGGTCAGCCAAACACAGGTGCACACTCAGCTCTGAAGCAGCAGGTTTACCACATTCAGCAGCATCCCCTAGTCAGACACCGCTGATAGACTTTGCTGAATCAAGGCCCAAACAGCTGCAAAACACACACACACACAAACACTCTTCCCATCTTTAAAAGATCAAGCCTCCCTCCCAGCAGGAAATGACCAACTCGCCTCCAGCATTTCAAAATGCTGAATTCTGATTTTTCTATGTTGAAAGAAGGGAGCATCTGAGGGAAAAGAAAAGCATTTCCCAGATATTTTTTGTACTATGCCTGCAGGTCTATAGGGCTTGAATTCAACAGTGGATTTAAGCATGTGCTTAACATTAGGAATATGCTCAAGTCCCATTGAGGCTAAATCAGACACTTTATCTCCAAGAGATGTTAAAAAAACAGAACCAAACCAAATAAGAACCACCAAATGAACCAGCAGAAGGAAGATCCTAACATGGAAAAGGACATTATCATCCTTCCCCTCTGCCCTCCTCCTCTTCCTCTACACCTTTTCAAAGTCGAGTCTAATTTAACCCTGAAATTAGAAACTTTGTTTGGATTTCAGAGCTAATAGATTGCTTAAAAAATTCAGGAGGTATCACTGGTTAAAGAAAGCAATTCCTGGAGAAACACAAGTGACCCCACATAAATAATTCATTGGATGAGAATGATTTTGAGATAAAAGTAATGAGAAACACATGCAAAAACCACAGGGCAGGGAAAATGGGGGAAAAAAATACAGTTTCCTTCTAAAAGCAATTCACAGGTCAGAGGCATGCTTATCTCTAACAGCCATCATACAGCGATGTTTTTTCCTTACTCCTGTCTCTAACCCCCAGCCCATCTCTCTCTGCATCTGTATCACTCCCTGCTTTACTGAACGCTTGTCTTCAGTGAAGGAAGAGGAGGTTTTGCCAAGCACCTGGATCAGGAGCGGCGAGGCAGCCGGGCGATGGGGGCCGAGCCGGTGCTTTCTCTGCTGCAGAGCATTATGCAATTGCTGTGAGCCCTCCAGCCACGCGCAATAAAGCTGCGGTGGCGTCCAGCCAGCCTGCAATAAACACACTCACACCCGCTCACCTCAATTCCACAGGACACCAGAGACGAGACACCCGTTTTAGAGGAAATTTGGCTCAGAAATATGCAGTTAAAAGTTAACAATCTCCACCTGAGCTGTGAAATCATTCAGAGCAAGCCTTGCTTTCTGATTTTAAATAGGTCTCTTCTCACGATTATTTATTTTCCTGCATTTGCTCTGGGTTGAAGGAGATACTTGCTTATTTGCCTCTTTTGTTTCAAGTCAATTTCTACCTATGGCTCCCTGGCATGTAGGAGTATTTCTATCGCAAATGCTAATAAAATGTACCATGAAAAAGTAATCGGGGAAAAAAGCCATCAGGGAAAAAAGCCTTTAGATCTTTAAATGATAGAAAGGCTTAAAAATAATTAAGAGAAACAAAGCAATGAAAATTTAGGATCGACAATAAAAAGACTTGACAGCACATTATAAATAGGAATTTAAAGGAACAAAAAAGTTAAATGGGCAACATTTTCAGCCTGATCTTAACCATACCAGATCTGTCCGCAAAAGTTAAAGATGAGCATGAACCCAACTCTATTCTCAAACGTAGGGCAGATGAAAAACAAACCACAAATGAAGAGACCCATGATTAAACTATAGCAAAACCAATAATAGTAACAAAAACAAAAAACGAGGCAATGCAGCTTTTCAAAGTCACACAAATCAGTGCTCCTCTGACTGGTGACAAGCTGCATAACTGGGCGATAACTGGTGGTACACTGCTTAAGAAAGCAGCATCCTGATTCAAGCCCGTAATCGGAAATGAAATACAAACAGCAATGTATTGATGCGTCCTGAAACAGCAGTGTTTTGTCCAAAGACCACCTCAGTCACAAAAGCAAGACAAGGTGCATCGGGAAAGGAAGCATCTTACCAAAGAACAGAAATACTTGGAAAAAAAAGGCTGTTCTTGTAGCACACAAACCCTTCCCCACATCTGGAACAGAAGCTACAAACCTTAAGATAAGCATAAAGCAATGATTTTAACTTAAAATACATATTGTACATCTTGAAAGAGGCTCTTCTACAAACCCGACTATCCCCCTGAGCCCAGCACGGCCTTGCACCTCAGAGCTAGCATATGGCCAAGCGCACCCCCACAGGCACACAGGAATTACCTCTGTCCCCAACTCTTCTAGATAGGAAGACTCATCATTGATTTCAACTTGGAAGAGCTTCAGGCTTTTGGCAAACAAAGTCTGCAAGACCAATGAACCTTGTGCCAAGTGGTCTGTTGCTACCTCTGCTCCATTCCAGCATGGGTCTTTCTAGCCTACTACTGCAGTCTGGAGGGTGACATGATGTCCCCACCTCTCTCCACGTCACACAACTGTCAAGGTCTCTCCCCTTCCTGAGGTCCTTCTGGGTATGAAACTGAATACTATTGAGGGCCCTCCTAATTTCACTGCAATTTTGAAAGCAAATTAATTCCTTCAAGGCCTTTCAAAATCAGAAAAGGGGAAGAGAGAGACAGAAGGAGCGGAAATCAGGTAGTCTCCAACTCCTTTGTGTTGGAGATCTCCCTGTGGGGGATCTGGATAAAAGATCAGGCTTTTCTGCAGGACAGGTGTCTCCTGGGTTGCAGTATGGAGGGATGATAGACACTTTCAGCTGTATCGCCCAAAGGCTGACCAGTCTATCCACACTGTGCAGACATTATGTGTAAATCATGTTCTTCGGTGGGTGAAGGGGTTGGCCTACAAACACCCTGAGTTATGTGGACACGTGAGAGAGCCTCTACTTCCAGGACTCAAGGCCACAGCACCGCAGACATGGCTGTGAAAATGACACTTTTGGAAGACTCGGGGTCCGACTCTCGTCTCAGAGGGCACTTCAGGGAGTAGGATTGCTCTTATCTCACACTGAGTCTCTGTTACCTTCCTTTTCTCTCTGTCCTCTGACCAGCACTGCAAAGGTTGGACTGTTTGCTCTACTCTGCTATCATTAGCCATCATCCTTCAGCCTGCCCAGGTTGCTTCTGTCCTCTTCTCCAACAGTCTACTGGACTGGAAACTCTTTGGAACAAGAATACAGTTGCCAAATGCACTGACGTCTAAACAGTATCCTGTGGCTGCACTCAGAAATCCTAAATCAAGCAGATCCCAAACAATAAGACTAAAACAACATTATGATTCTGAAGCTGAAGCGATGTATCTGGGGCTATTTTTATTCACACAATAACTTCTGGGCCTTTGGGTCCTGTTTGTTGCATATCTTGAAGTTTTTCGCTTTCAACTAGAGGGCTAGAATACAGAAGCTTCGTTTAAATGAATAAAATCATAATTAAAAAAGACCATCTGTAATCCCCTGACTTTCAAAACTAGGATGCATAAAGGAATGGCAAAAACTGATGCTCACAGTAATAAAAATGATACCATTTTGGAAGGTGCCACCTCCAGAATGAACTCACAGCTGTTCAGTAACATGACTGCTCATCCTTTCCTAACCCCTTTGATCTTCAGAGACACCAACGAGACAGACTACTTCAGCTCAGTAGAAAAAGATCAAATACAACAGCCTGTGCTTCACAATGAAAAGGTGATGAGAGCAGCATAGGTGGCCATCTGCCCAGCAGAGGAATGGAGTCAATCAATGCCTGGCATTTTCTCTCGCCCCTTCATTTTCATCCAGATCTAGCACTGAGCTCTCAGTGCCCGTTCATCAGTTTCTCTTCCCTCCTCCCAGTTCTTTTTGCCTTTCTTTGAAAGCAATTAGGACAGTTGTTAAGAGATGTCAAATAGCAACAGATGCTCTGGAGTGGAGTCTATTATTATTTATCAAAGTTAATCCTCCCTAAAATTATATATTGAGGATCTACTATTATTGATCTTGGCCATTAGCCATAAAGTATTTTAATCCCTGGTGAATATAATTAACTGAATTTTACTGTAGCATAATATACAATGTTACCAGCTAAACCCCTTTTAGGCTAAGCTGCACTTACAACAGTATGCTAAACCCTATAGCCATCACAGGCCATAAATGCTCTACATCACATTCTCCTTCTGACCTAAAAACACAACCTAGTTGCCACCAGTATGGTCACATCTAGGTACCTCTTGCACAAGATCATTCAGCACCAACTTTTCAATCATGCTCACTGCTGACCATGCAGGTATCGCAGTTTTGCTACCCTAGCAGTAAAATACGGTTTCAATCCTGTATTTGGCTATCAGGCTAACATGCAATACAAGCTGTAAACACCAACATGCAACCCGGGCCAGTTACTTACAAAGCCCTGACTATCCCAGTCTAATAAAAACTTCATCTTTGTTAAAAGGTGGTTAAAAATAGATCCCATCTTTAAATAGCCAACGGTGTCCTGCGCCCTCATTCTCACTAATACCATTGTAATTATCCTTCTAGGGATACTCAGTGTGCTTACAGCCACCGTCTGGCAATGCTGCTCCAACCAGTGCAGAGTCCTCCTCCATGCCACCAACACGCCTGCAAAGAAGCTGCACCATTCATCAGAAACCTGCCTCACTGAAGAGGAGGCAGTAACCTGCTTTGCTGCGACCTACGGATTTTCAGCTTTACTGCTAGAATTAGGTCACTGGCAAAGATAGCCAAGATTTTCCAAACTCGCCAGCTATTCTTGATTATTCTGTTCAGAGGTTTCCTGGCTAAGCACCATGCCTTTGAAAAGAAATGAGGAGGTATTTCAGGCTCCTGCAAGGTTTCTGCACTCAGACACCAAGAAGCAGGCATGTTCTCACTCCATAATCCTCAACTGCCTCTAAAACTGCCAGGCAACGGGAAGAGGTCTCCAGATGGGATCTACTACCACCAAGTCCTTGCAGCTTCTCAAGGAGAAATCAAAGATGTTGCACACCAGAAAACAGATGAATTCGCAGGGATCTGCAGAGATCCTTGAAGGCCACCTGCCTGTACTAAAACTGGAAGAACCTGAGACACTAGAGAGCTTCCCACCAAGCAGCTGGCAGGTGCCCCTGGAGTGCTCACCTGGCTGCAGTGGAAAAGCTACCCAGGGTCCACAGGGTGCCACAGCAGCAAAGGCATAGGCAGTACCTCAAATCAGAGCCTCTGTTTCTTTGAATTACTACTGAAAAAGACCCTGGACTTTGATGCCTACTAAATATAGTCAGGTTTTAAACTAGTAACACCACTAACTAGTTGAAAGAAGCAAGCACTTGCTTTCTAAGACAGATATTTGTCCATTAGTGAAAGAACAAAGGATGCTACCAACTTGTTATTTGGGAAAACATATTTCCTGTTTTCAAAATAATAAGCGGGGAATATGCTGATATCAAGACTATATTCTGATCTGGCACTAGAAGTTATATTTGTCTTTAAATTTTTTTTTTTAATTACACAGATAAGCTATTGCTACTAAAAGTATTTTTACTGTTCATTAAGATAGGACAGTTTTCCCACCCACACATTTATTTTCTGAAGCTATATTCCAGTTTCCCTACCTCATGGAAGAAAACCGCAATTCCTAATGAAAAAATATTCGAAGAATGTGACCATTTGGAATACTTGTTTACACAAAATCTCTTCTGCCAGAAGGAAAGCATGTGTTCTTCATCTAATACCTCTTCACACTGTCAGAAATATTTAAGGAGTTATCAAACATCTACTGTACCTTTCAGGTATAGAGGGCATGCATCTGGAACAGAGGAAGCAGCGCATGTAATTTCACCTTGTAAAATTATTTTGAATTTAACCTCAGACTTTCCAGGAAAAATAAATTACCAGCCAAGGTCACTATCAGATGTATGTTTGGAAAAAAGCACTAGAAAGGAGAACTTAACAGATCTATTTTTCCTATTGGATATGGATTTTTGCACACAAAGAACAGTAATACTGTATTTCAGAAGCCTAGGAGTTAGCTAACATTAAATGACAAACAGCTTTAACAGAAGTTAACTATGTACGTTGCTCAGCAGGGGAACCTGAACAGAGAAGCACAGGTCCCAGCACTATGACAGCAGATGCGTCATGTCCTGATCTCATACATCCAGAGGTACCAGGAAAGAATAATTTTTGAAAGTAGGTACCAGAAAGTGTGAAAACACACCTTGCTTCTGCTTAACTGGTGTGATGTGCTAACACAAACTCATTGTCAACACAGTTCTTCCAAAGAGGAGCAGGCTTTATCGCCTAGAAAATTAAAACAATGTAAACTTCGGGGAAAAAAACCCACAACAACAACAAAACAACCCCCTTGTCTTGCCCTTTCCCTTTAACTACCCTTGACACCTTCCTTGCATTGTCTATCTCTCCTCTGGGCACATGTGAAGGCCGAGAGATGGAATAATGCTCAAACCTCAAACAGGGAAAAAGCATGGAGCTGGCCACTTGGAAACCACTTCCTTGGGCAGGAAGCAAGACAAAATCTATCCATAAGACATGAAAATTGCTTAACTTTTTTCAGCTCAACTACAAAACTCCTAGTGCTTCCAACAGGGCTCAAAAGTCATTATATTAAGCACAGGACATTCTACCTAGTGAACTCTTGATCAGCTGGGGAAGATCATTATGATCACTGCCTGGGTCAGCAATGCCACAAAGGGATACAATTCTAATTCCCCCAAACCAAGAACAGCTGTAGTTGAGTAAACTAACATTTGTGGGAGGATTAGCTGCCTTACGCCTGCTCACTCTGTATTCTCCCAGCAGGAAAAGGCTTAGGATCCCACCTGGGAACAAGCCAACCACTGGAAGGTTCATAGTTTTTTTTGGAAAGAAAAATAATTAAAAAAAAGAAAAGAGCAGGATAGGAGCTGGAACACCCCAGTCCTCTAGTTTGGTGGAAACTGGTTTCCATTGCTCAACTATCAGGACAATATTAAGAAACTACATGAGTTCACAGAAATACCTGCAGTGGCACTGCATTATAATCACAATCACACCCCTCCTTCCTTGTTTTTCTGTAGTGTGTATGTCCCTCATAAGGCCTCATGAACTTAGGCAAGATAATTTACTGCTTCATGGTCAGGTATTTTCTATACAGCATCCCATCCTGGGATCACTCCTTGCTGTTTTCAAAAATCATGGTGTTAAAAATAGTAGTTATGATAATAAAAACCCAAGAAAAATAACAAAAACCAATTTTCACTGCAAACCATTCACCTGGGGAGAGGCTGCAGTGAGTTTCCTCATCAGGAGAGCCAAATTGCAGACCAGAAGCACAGATTTCTTGACTTTCCTAGTGCTGTGCTAGCCAGGAGCTTGCAGAGTTTGCATGCACTTTCAGGAAGGGCAAAGCAGCAACTGAACAGAGCTGACATTTCAACTCTGTCCACAAGCAGGAAAGGGCTGTGCAGCAGGCAAGACCTTCAAGTGAGAGTCAGGAGACATGTCTGCAGACAGCTTGCATGACCTCAGGTAAATCCCTTGAGGAACTGAAGCACGCACTGCTCATCCACAAAACTGAGCTAATCCTAATTCCTTCACAGAGTACCGTACAGCTAAATCCACTCTTGGTTTTCAGGTGCTCATGTAGCTCAGCAATGAAACCGGCATGTGAAGTGCCTAGAGAGTAGGACACCTACCTGAGGTCTCCTCTTACCTCTGTCCCAAGAAATTCCCAAGATGGAATTTCAGCAAAGTTCAAAGGAGTTTAGTCAGGATCAGGACAAGATGAAGGCTGTATTGTTGCATTTCCAATCAAGCAGTCATAAAACTTTTTACTTCTTCAAAACATTTAGTTTCTGATGTCCTACTGTTAATCCAATGCGTCCAAAAGATTATGATTTAGGCCCCATTAAAAAAAAAAAGTAGCTCAGACATCACATGATTTTAAAAAAGCAAACAACAAAAAAGAAGCCTTTAAGAAAATCATGCAATTTGCTTTCTCTGGATGGCTGAGGGGAAGTGCAAGGCAGCACTGCCTGCACAGACCTGAGCACCCGCTTGGAGGGCACATGGGAGTCCCCTACTTCTGTACAACAGCTTTCACCCCGATCTCTGCTAGCCATTTACAATGAGTCCAACCCGCAGTATAACCCCTTTCCCATTCTGCTCTTTCCCAACCACATGTATTTTTCTCAGAGGTCACTAAGAAAAAACCCACAAATCAAAGAAACTCTAAGAGATACTCATGACTCCAGGGGGCCATTGCATGCTTTCCTGAAGTATATGACACCAGATATGAGATTTCCCCTTTTTTCCTCCTTTGAAATCCCTTCGCTGAAATGCATCCCCATATGTGCTTTTCCCAGTGAACACCAAGCCTGTAAGCTGCTTTTCCAAGCCAAGAAAAGTTTAAAAGAGGTCACGCCACACAGAACAGGCTCTGCGCATTTCCTAAGAGGGTCATATTACGTAGAATATCCACCCGAGACAAAGTGTTCCCATCCGGTTTTCCACTTGTTTTGGCATCAAAGTTGCTTTTCTGGGTATGTGAAGTGGCAAACACATGTATTAGGAAAAGGGAAGATGAGGGTTTTTTTCCCCCCTATTCCCTTATCTTGACCAGAATTCCTCAGCATACTTCTAGGGTCTAACAGATTGATTCTTGCTATGAAAGCTGATTACTGTTATTCAGTGTTTGGGACTCTCCACACACACAGAGGCTCTCAACTTTGGATGGCTTTTTTGCTTCCCTAGAAAAACGCTGATGTAATTTTCTTATTAGTTAGATGTTAGGAAAAAACTTTCTAGTGGCAACAACAGTTAATCAGGGCAATAGGTTGCACTGCTTCCCTGGGTAATCCTGCTGTCAAAGGTTTTTAAAGCCATGCTAGATTGGCACCTGTCTGGAAAAGTTTAGATAGCAATTATCCGGCCTTGGGGTGAGAGGACAGACCAAAAGAGTGCTGCAAACCCCTCTCAGCTCCATCTTTGTCAGCTTCACAAAACACCACCTAAGTTTGAAAAGTGCAGTTTCTTGCCCTGCTTTAGGCACAGCGCCTGAGCCAGCTGCAAGGGCAGTGTGCTGAGTCTCTGGAAAGCGAAGGGGAATTTTGCCTTTCTGAGCTATGACCCCGGTGACAGAGCAAAAGATATGGTCCAGAGTGGAAGCTGTAGCTGCTACATGCAGCCAGAAAAGAGCAGTAATGCCACATGTGTGGGAGCAGGCAGGCAAAGTAAAAGTGACGATCCAGAGCCATCTGCAAGGCACAGTTTCCACCACCACTATGAGACAATGCCCTGCCCTGCAAGGCAGCAAGGAAAGGACAGCAACAAAGCAAACAACAGGAGGGGCTGCAGGGAACAGGAACCCCCAACCCCAAGCCGCTGAAACCAGTTACACCCCAGTCACCCCAGCGAGCTTCTCTGTAAGCAGTTATGCAGCTGCAAACATGGAAAAGAGCAGCCAACTCTGAGCAGCGCCAGGATCCAGTCTATGAGAAACACTGGAAACAAACACAGATCAAAGGGAAACACCAAGCTGTATACACAGCTGGGGCTGTCTTCCCCTGTTAAAAAGAGATGGGCACGTAGATTTTAACTGCAAGCTCTTTGTGTGTGCTTGCACGTAACTGTGTGCATCTGTGCAAACCTGAGTAGTCATCCCGCATTGGGCCTCTTGACATTACCAAAGTGTAGCTAATGATTGGTATTTTCCGAGCTATGTGGAAGATTCCCATACAGCTGAGCAAAATCTGACTGGGCAACCCACAACTCAACCCACCCCATGGAACAAGGCCAAGCAGGCGGGAATGAAAGACATGGGAGATACAAAGCAACTTCTTTTGAACCTCCAATTTCCACAATAATTCTGCTACACTGCTCCCCCTTTCAGAATAACTCATTTGGAGAATTTCACAGAGTTTTCAGAAGGAGCAGAACACTTCCGATCTAAGGGCTGGACTTTGGCCATGTGGAATTACAGTGAATTACCCCAAGCATTCAACAGGTTGTGTCTTTAGGCAGCATTGGAAAGTCCCTCCTGGGAGGAAAACGTGCAGGACACAGAATCATAGAATGGTTTAGGTTGGAAGGGACCTTAAGGATCATCTATTTCCAACCCCCCTGCCACGGGCAGGGACACCTTACACTATATCAGGTTGCTCAAAGCCCCATCCAGCCTGGCCTTGAACACTTCCAGGGATGGGGCATCCACAGCTTCTCTGGGCAACCTGTTCCAGTATCTCACTACCCTCATAGTGAAAAATTTCTTCCCAATATCTATTCTAAATCTCCCCTCTTCCAGTTTGAAACCATTACCCCTCATCCTATCATCCATCACCGAGAACTTCCTGGGTGAGCTGGAGCAATCCCTGCTGCATGATCAAGCTCTAAGTGGAAAGAGCAGGGGAACACACTACAGTAGCAGATGGAAATGTTGACAGCTGCCTGTTCTCAGGTCCCAAGAACACTCTCGGCTGATCAGGCTCTTCTTAAAGACTAGGGATAGCCACAGTGAGCTCCTCAGGGCTGATCTCACATCTGAACGCTCCTGTTCTATGCCTTTTCTTTCCTGGGCTGCTCATAGGGAGAGCTACCCACACACAAATAAGCAGCAAAATTAAGTCCAGCATCAACTTCCTTTTCCTTTCCACAGGTCTCCTCCAATGGGCGCGTGGCTTCGCTAGACTTCACCTTTGTAGAAGCGTCCTTGCCCTTTCTGTACAAATACATTCACTTATTCATATCAAGAGCAACATTTATCAAATTCCCTCCTTTTGTTGTTGCATCATTCACGGTATTGGACAGTAAGCCGTTCAGTACCCTTGGCACTGCTCTCCAAATGACCAGACACAACAACAGCACTGCAGACACAAGCAGGGGGAGAAACAATTGCCCAAGTGAAGGACTAAGTATTCATTTGAGAGTCATTAAGAACTGTGCTTCTAAATGATTCAGATACTCTTAGATATTCCACCCTAGCTCAGCAACCAGCCAACTCAGAGATAGCAGCCTGCACTTGACTTTATAAGCATGACTAAGTTTTGTGCGGCTGTTTACTACCTACCACGATAAAAACCACACCCTTATCACACAAACCGTTATCAGCCTGGACCATGCGTGAACCCACTGATGCGACTCGCAGAGTCTATTTCCATGAAAGTAACACTGCATTTCAAGCTCACATCCTGTTTCCACTAGAGGTTTCAGTGCGTAAGCTTTTTTCCTAACAATTTCTGTTATGCCTACTTCAGCCCCTCCTGGGCAGAAACCCTTGTACAGGCAGTAAGTTTCAACATCATCATGCAACTGCTACATCCCCTTTCCTGCCTCACCTTCTATGACCCAAACATGATCATTTGCGGAATCTCCCATTCAGGACAATCCCTTCTTCACCTTGAGTCCTAAGGTACTCTACTTAAACTCCTGGGCAAAAAAAAAAAAAAAAAAAAAAAAGAGCAAAAAGCATCCATCCTTTAGCAGAAGCTTTTCATTTTTCCCTAAATAAGTCACGTTGCTTTATGAATGCACTCTCAAAGGTAAATAATTAACAGGCAAGAGGGACAGAAAATCTCATTACACAGCTAATGGCAAGTCATGCTCAGGTAGCAGTGTACACATAAAGGGTACCTTCAAAAGACAGCCCTTAATTTTTTTAATGGAACATCAGGCAGAAAACCTGACTCATCCCATCTCTCTGGGATCCAGGGATTCCTCAGTGCTCCTCCAGACTCGGAGAAATCCAAAACCTTTATATGAGATTCAGTCTGCTTCTGACAAACTCAAGTACCACCTTTGAATAAGGGGATACTCTAATTTTGCAAAGGCACTGTAAGGATTTACCAAAGAGCACACACACAGTGCTAGGCAGAGATCATCAGTATTTCTACACAAATTCAAGCTCTCAAGACACACAGAAAGGGAGGCAGATAGATGACACCATCTACCACTATGTTCTGCCATAGCCCTGACTTAGCCCTGTCCATGTTACCCGATGGTTTTATGGGAGGAGAATTCCTGACCCTTGGTTGCACACTGCCCATTTAATTGTTTTATGGTTGTCACATGCATTGTTTGGGAGCAAACCTGCCTGGTCTGTTTGCCCACAGCTATGCAAACCGCTCGGGGTGACCAGCACCATTTGCAGCCAGGCAACAACCACAGCAACTGCAAGATGAAGCCCTTTGCTTTCATTTCCTGGAAAAGGCTATGAACGCCTGTTACACACTTGCATTACCCACCACAGCACCCAAAACTAAGGGGTGCTAAGACCATACTGCACCAAGCCCTGCCAGCCACCCACAGCAGCAAAGGTACCTTCACTTTGTGCCTCTCCTCACTTTTCAGATGGGAGAAGGAGTGAGGGCAGCAAGACAGTACCATGCAGCACCTCCTGGCCCTGGGCAACACTGACAGGGAGGACACTAAGCGGGACACAAGTAATGAGGATGAAGTTTTGAAGGAAGCAGAGGTGGGACAGGCAAACTTTTGTGAAGGAGAGGAAAAGCAAGCAACTGCCTGGAGACAGGGATCGATGCAAATTTGTTCCCACATGCCCATTACTCCAGGTAGAAAGGAGAATGAGAAAGTTTCTTGCCTACATTTCCTATCCCACACTGAATTTCCTTTGGTTATCACAAGTCTGCATGGGCTATGTTGCTATAATACACCCAACACACGTACCAGATATAGATATAGATCAGCAGACACAACTCCAGCTTCTGCCCCAAGAGTACAAATTCCTGAAACTTGTAGTTAACAGGTAATGTGTCTCAAAAATCATATTCCTATTACCTCATCTAAGGCAGAAACTCACCAAGTCGATTTTAGCTAGTAATGCTTTCAGGCCCATGAGTAATGTTAGTCACTTGAACAAGAAAAGTTGTTGCATCAGAATTTCTGGCTCTTGGCACTTCAAACAGCACCCCAGAAAAAAAAAAAAAAAGGAGGGGGAAAGCACCTGCAAACTCTCCAGAGATGCTTTTGGGAGAGATGTGGCAGGTACAGAGCCCTGACACGATTGAAAACTGAGCCAGGAAAGCTGAATGCTTGACTTCCTACCTGGGACCAGATTCTTCCCCAGTCCAAGCTCACTGATTACAGAGGGGATTTGCCCAGTCATTATTTTTCTCTGGACAGCCATAAACATACAGAACTGGAGCATGTTCAGCCTGAAAGAAAACTGTAGCAACACAAGTAGAAATTTGAGGATGCAAGTTTGGGAAGAGATTCAAGAACCAAAGCTGGCAATGATGCATTCCAAATCAGATACCATCTAAGTACATAGGACTGCTTTTATTACACATCCACAGCAGCTACCAGACCCCCTCCTGGCTCCCTGAAAGCAGTAAATAACCAGTAACATACCATTTGATACCTCTTCTATTCAGTACTCTGGAAATCTTAAGTACAGGATGCTGAATGAAGAACTCAGCCAATCAGTGGGGAAACCTGACTGCAGAGCATGTTTCTTTCTAAGATGGGGGTCACCTCTAAACTCTCCCTTCTGGGAGGCAAGATCACGAAAGGATTCTCAGCATCAGACCATTATGGTAAGGCCAAGCAGATTGTGCTGACAGTTCTTTCCACACTATGGGAGGAAAACACATCAGAAAGCATCCCTAAAACACATCTCATTTGAGAAGGACTTTGTAATAAATATCTGTTTCTGAAAAATGGCTTATAGCAGTGATTTTATTGTGCAACATTATTGAAACGAAAAATTCTGCTTTGCGACAGTTTATCCAAAATAGTATTGTTCTTTTCCCCCTCTTTTTTCTCCAACTGCTATTGGATTCATAAGGGAGGTGTAGAGATCTGGGAGCAGAAAGGAAGGCAGGCATGCATTCATTCTTCACTGCATCACTCTGAATAAAAAAAAAATAAAATCATATTGAAACTAGAAATTCCAATATGAGCAGTACTAAAGGACTTCCAACAAAACGAGGATCATTTTGTTTCCTTCAAATTTTGGCATGGAGACTAACTGTCCCTTTTCAGCAGCTTTACTCAGAGTTCAAAATGTTCTGCTGCCCAGCCAATGTGAAACAAGGCCTTCACAGACTTTTGATTGTAACCGAATCAAAATACTGCTTCTGCACAAGGAGGCACTTCTCATGAACAAGTGTGGTGGTCAGACAAAGAGACCAATCCCAGTTTTACAACATCTGACCTGTGAGTTCCCAGAGCAATGCAAAGAAACAACCGCAATACAGCAAAAGGCAGACTGATGCTAGACGACGATGACAGAGCCTAAACGTATCCAGAAGGAATACTTCGCCAACAGCCTTACTCCACAAGCGACAGACTTCACTCTCTCCAGGTTGAGCAAAAACAGGCACAGCAGGGTAATAAGTTATCCAGTTCTCCTGAACTAGAGGAACATGCTTCAGCTCTGCTGAAAATTGTTAGTTCCAGCTGAAAATGGAAGCATCTGTCGTCCAAGTGACAGAGTTGAAGACAGCTGGCTACCTCCAGTTCTTGCTCCATACTGGCCATGGAGACAGGAGGGTTTAGCTACAGTTCCCACCAGGGGCAAGTCGGATCAGTGCATGCTCTGACCTTTGGATGTGTCAAAGAAAGATGCATGCTCAGCTGTGTTGGACATGGTTTGACTGCTGCAGGGAACATCACAGGTTCCAAGCTTTATTAATGAGGAAAACAATATGTACTGTCAATGTTTGCTACATGAAGTTAACATGAAAACAAAGCCCACTCCAGAGAACAAATGAAATTTACTGGATTAGTTTCTTGTTCCAGCTCTCCTGATAAATAGCACTGAACTCAACACCACATTGATTAGTTGCTTCAAGACAAACACTGATCTGATTGCCTTGGCAAGTATATATAGCACTACAGAAGCACAATCATCCATGTCTATCCAGAGTAGGAAGGATACTTTCATTTCCCTTCCCTCTATCTTCCCCAGCATAGACAGCATGTCTGCACTGTTTAAATACCCTGTGTTAAATGCTTTCCCCTCCTTCTCTTGCATTTTGCTAATAGACACACTCAAGCCCCTTTTCTAGAGAAATAGAACTAAACTGTGCAATTGCTGCAGAGCCTCAGAAGGCCCCACATTTCAGTACAAGCTGACCCAGGTCATGGTTTTCTCCTAAACGTTCAGTAGGGTTCCTCCTTTATCTCATTTGCTACCTCAAATACGCAATCTAGCATAACAGGCAGCTCTGCGTGACAAACTGTTTGGAGAAACACTCTGCAATAAACAGTCTCTCACGTTAAAGAGAGAATGGGTGGGGAATCACAGAAGATAGATGGGGGATCCTTGCAAGAGTCAGAAAGGCTAAAAAACACAGTACTCCATCATTGCTATGTGTTTGTCGTCTTCACTTTGTTTCTGATCATCTCAAAAGATATCAAAGAGAAAGGATCTTACATCACTTCATTTTGTGCCTTTACACTAAACACAACTCTTTAGCAGCTTGATTTAGAAGTTTTGTCTCCTTTAGACTGTGTCCTTTTTCATTTTAAACTAAGTATTTTTTCAGATCTCTCAGAATTTGTGGCTCTTCAGAAAATTCTAATTTCAGTGATTCTCCCAAGGTCTCTTTCCCTCCTTGGCTTTATCTTTTGTTTGAACTATATTACTATTAGCATAAGAAAAATCTGCCCAAATAACTCATTCTTTACCCCATTACTCAGCTTTGTTTTCGTTCCTTCTACTGTATTACAATGCACTCATCACCAAAACCAAATAGATGAATCTAGGATATACAGAAAAACTTTTTTTTAGTTGTTAAAATCTGATCAACAGCTTTACAAACATCTTTCTTGTTCTGTCAGGAGATGTAACTTTTCTGCCAGACGCCACCATCATGTTGGTCTACCAGAACTGCCACTTCACAGAGCGGCAGGGAAGTCATCTCAGTGCCCTGAACCTTCTCTTAATACCGCGCTGACCACATCCTTCCAAAACTGGCATGTGTCTAAAATGTTCACAGACAACAGTTAATTCTGTATCTATAACACACACCATTTAACTTAAGCCTGAATTGTATTTATTATGCTTTTTTGAGAAAATACTACACTAGCAAAGTTCATCTTTCAGTCACTTGCTTTATCATGTTTTCTTTTAGAAATGTTGCTTACGAATGAGTTTTTTGGTAGGCGTGCTAAAGGACTAAAAAGTATTGTTTAGTTACGCCTTACAGCAGATGAGAAGCAGAATACTGGTTTCTTGTTTAAATGCAAGCTATGACTCATCCTGGGCAGAGATAAACTGAAACACATACCCATTAAATAAAAAACACAAACAATTTTCCAACATGAGGATTAATGACAGATAATAACTATAAATTAACTTTAATCTTTTATAAATCAAACAAAGCCCCTCATATAAATGTCACTGCAATATCTTCAGATAAAAAAAACCCCAAACAACAAACCACCAAATCAAAGCAGAAAGAGAAGTCACTTAAATATTAATTGTAACATTTGGTACCAGATCAAACAGTTCCTTAGCAGAACCACTGGATTGTTCATGAAGTATTTCAAGACTAAGAAAAGGAGTGGAGCTTAAAACATTGCTTTAATTTTTAAATATATTTTTAGTTACTTTTCAACATCAAAGGGGTACAAGATTCTTAATCCTGATGCACTGAAACATCATCAGCTCTGCGATACTGAGTCCAAGTTAAATCGCATATTCAAAAAGGAGGAAGAGAGCATTTTGTTTTTCTACTATTCTCTTGCTACTGCTTGAAAGAAACTGTGTAATTGTTGAATGGGTTAAAACAAAATTTAAGCGAACATAAGAAGGCTGCTGTTCGCAGACAAGAGGGGAAAAAACAGAGTCAGAGACCTAATAGTGGACAATTTTGAAAATTATAGTGTGTGTCAATAATGGAGATAACCGTGAGATTCAAAAGGAATAATCTCAAATAATAGGGAAAATGAGCACCTGCCAGCCACAAAGCCATTAGTATCAGGGCTTTTATCTTTGCAACAGTTAAGTCTGTAGACACTGACAAACTTAACGACACAACAAATAAAACATGGGGAAAAGCTAACCAGGAAGCTATCCCCTTCACTCAGAAAACACTGCTGTGGTGTTTGAAAATAAATGCTTCCAGTATGAAACTCACTGTCCAAACTGTTGGTAACAAACACTGCAAACCCAGCATAGCCACAATAGGGTCTAGCTGGGTTTGCAGATGCACGTAGCTGATCAGGCCACAGCATCTGCATTGAGGGACAGACAATCCCAAACTAGAAGCAACAGGGTCCTGAACAAAGGTCCCAGATATAGGAGTTTGCCTGTACAGACTACCTAATGTCATTAAATGGTGCCCTTCCCAGAAGGATGAAAACCAAGGCCTTGTAAAACCATGCCTGAGACACAGACCTGGAATACAGTGCATCAGGAATGGGAAGCCCTGGAGGAAAGACCTTGTTGAGAAGGCTGATGGTTAGGAGTCTTCAACCTGCAGCAAGTGGGGACTAGGGAGCATAACTGAGACGGAAGGAGAGGAAGAGATACTACACCAACTGGGAATGAGAAGACAAATTCTGTAGCAAGCAAACAGCTTGTCAACATTCAGAAAAAGGTGGCATAAGGGGAAGCACAGGAAATAATACTCCTCTCACTAGTAACATATATAACGAAGTGCTGGACAGTAGTCAATCCTCACGATATCCCCACCCCAGGTAGTATTACTGTCCCCAGTAAAAGACGAGGAATCAAGGCAGAAACTTCCTCAACTCATACAGATAGCTGGTATCAGGCATATCCTAAATCCATCAACACTCGCCAGCCCTTAGCTAGACAGCAAGTATGTAATGCTGGCTGTGGAGATCGCACCCACAGAGAGTTTGAAGCTTCACTGCCTGCCCCACAAGCCTGAGGGTAGAAAAAGATGGTCACATATCCGTGCAAACTTGGCCATTGTGAGAGGACCAGGTTGATACAGGGAAAGACAGAGACAGTTCTGCTCTAAAGCTGTACTGAGGGCAAGCAGCATTTGCAGTAACAATTAGATATGCAAATAGCCACACTGAAAATTAGTGACAGTTTACTGTTGTCGTGGAGAAAAAAAAAGCACCCTTCGTTCTGGGTCAGACGCAAGCACTGCATTTTCTTTCCCTCATTGGTAAATAAAACTGTAGAGAGCATTGGAAAACCCAGGAGCCAACACTTCTCAACACAGCTCAACCTGGGACTGGGAAAGTTGAGACTCGGGGAGCAACACAACCCCAGAAAATCCTCCCTGCACAACCCCAGAAAGGGAGGACCGTTGACAACTCTGTAGACCCTCAAAGCTACCAGGAAGTAGAAGCACAGCCTGGAAGAAAACACCCACCCCATGCAAAGGCCAAGTTGCTTCCCAGCACTGCTGCTGCGGGAGGCAGATATGGGGAAGCCAAGGGCAACATGATGCACAAGGTACTCAGCTCCGATTCCCTTGAAGCTATATGGGAAGATCTTGTCTGAATGGAAATACACACTTGGCTGGAAGCCTCTGTGTATCTTTGGCCACACTTACATTCCTCCTATCCCTTGGTAAATGATGGCTGCTAGGAGGGAAGAGGAGGCAATCAACCTATTTAGACTCAGCTTTCCTACCCTGGGGGTTTCTTCATAGAAGCAGCTGGCCAGAGCACTGCCTTTGTTCCAGCAGCCACAAAAAAAAACCCCATACACCCCCCCTCAGCTCTCCTAAAATCCCACAGAAGAGCCAAGATAAGTTTATAATGGGAACACTGACACAACCTTAACTATAGCATCCTGAATGGAAGGCGATAATCTGATCTGTGTGTGAACTAGCTCCTCTTGTCTCAATGGCATTTATCTTACTTTAACTCCTGTTACAAAAGGGTTGAGTCATATAGCAGAGCTAGCCAAGTAACAAAACTGCAAGGCTTGCTAAAATTTCAGATTCAAGGATAAACAGGCGCAATCCTAAAACAGGTTAGAAGAGAGAGTCTCCACAGAAGCACGGGTAGCCAGACCTCTAAGCCTCTGGACAATGGTATTTTCTTCTGCCTTGCAGAGATTATCACAGCCCAGCGCAAGGGTGGGAGGGAGAGGGTGTAGAGCACAGGGCTCTGCCCTTGGGTTCGTGGTAACATGTATTACCCAGGGCCCAAGAAACCTGATCCCGTAGCAACCTCATGTATGGAAAGTGCCCCAATCAGATTTCACTGTGTCAGGAGAAGAACAGTATTTACTCTGCATACAGATTAGTCACAAAACTGGGTCACTTCATGCTTTTCAGAGAGAGAAAAAAACAACCAATCCCAAGCTTCTTTTTCAGATTTTTTTTGTGTCTTCCCCCCGACTTTTAAAACTACGTGATGCAGTGTGGTCATTCACAGCTGTCTAAGCTGATCAAACAGTGTCTGTATGTGTAAGGTTAAAGCACATTACACTCACTAGGCTTGCATTTCTTAGAATTCAGCTCATTAGCTACTTACCGGTTCTTTTCTAGTTCGTTGTGTGTAGACCTGGAAGATAAACAAAAATTTGGATTAGCCACCTTTGACCTCTTGGCGCCAAAGTTCAATCGCTGCAAGCCGTACACATCCCAAGTGGCATACTGCAGTGTAAAGCCAACCAACTACATACATTAAAATCTACAGCTATAACTTCAGCCTCCCTGCCAATAGGAGATTCCTCCCCTCCTAAGTCTGTATTTACCTGCTACGTGCAAAGCTGGCACTCTTACTGGTGCTACAGAAAATGTTCTTTGGAGACTTAAATGCACACAAAATCTCAGAGAGGCAATGATTAAAACAGGGGACCAGAGTCAGCCATTTTCAGACTACTTCTGGCTCTGCCACCAACTCACTACAGGACTGCAGTTACATTTCTTTGTGCTTTAGTTTATCCATCCGCCCTATAAAAATATTGGTATCGTTTGCTAAAGCAGGAGCTCATGGAGTATTAATTCATGCACATTAAATACACCGGAACCTTCCAGCAGAACTGGCTCTGTAAGGACAACCCCTGGAGGCCTTCAGCAGTCACATGCTAGATTTAGCAAACTTAGTAGAACTCCAGATACGGCCAGCATTTGGGCACAAAACAGGATGGCCAGTACTGCCATGTTTGCAAACATCAGCGGCGCTGAGTAGCACTTTTAGGATGCCTGGAAACCCCTCAGGGATTGAAACAGCACTGCCACAGCGCTAGCTTGCAGCGAAGCAAGTGACCCATAAAGTGGCACTGTGACCACTTGAAAAGGAGGGGGCTTTGTCTTTATACCTGCCTGCCACGCCAAGCATGCTGCCAGCACTCCCTCATTTAGAGCTTGCAGCTTGAAAATTAGACCAACTAGAAACAAAAGGGAAGCAGGCAAGTTCATTCTCCTGGTCTCTGTGATGACAGCACGAGTGGCAAAAAAAGCTTAAATCCTTTCAGGATTTCTAATCTAACGATGTTATTAGTAACCCAGGTAAGGTTGTTGAGGATTATTTAAAAAGGATAGCCATTTATCCAACATTTCTCTTTAACAGAAGGTCACCTTAAAATAAGAGTAAAAGGAGCCCAAGAGCTTAATAAAAAGGATCTATTTTCTGTAATTTGGCATCACATTTCTTCCGGAGCTCTGAGAAGATTATCCTCTATCCCCCATCTGGAGAATCCCACAGAGAATTCTACAATTAGGGAACTGAATGGAGGATGTGCTCCAAGGGAAACCCTGTCATAATTAAACGCTTCTCCAAAAAAAAGGGAGGAGGAGCACTTAACAGGTGTTAGAACCTCATTGAAGATGACGAATAAACCACGGACCTCTGCAAAAAACAAGGTAAGTAAGTCTTGGCTAGCCATGGCTGAGAGCTGCAGGTGGCCAGAGGAAAAACAAAACCTTACTGTGCAAGATACCTGCAGGTATCACCATATCTACTGCAGGATATGGGATATCCTAAAGGCAAGGCACGCTATAGCCAAACTCCTAAAGTGGAGGAAACTCCCAAAGCAAATCCTTCCCTCCCAAAAAGAGAGGATCCTTTAAGTCTGGTTCCCAGTAATCAGAGACATGAACATAATATTTAGTCCAGAAAATCTCCCAAATCAAACCCACATCCCCCACAAAGTCTAAACCAGCAAAATCCATTTGTCCAGGCAACTTGGATGAAAGTTAACCTACCACCAGGGCTGAGCTGAGGCCCTTTAAAACCACTGCCCGTATGTTCTTTGGAATGTGCTCATTGTTCTTATTTACTGTATGTTTCTGCAGGAGACTTTGCACTCTTCTTGGCTATGACATTAGCAGTTATAAAGCCAGAGATATGCAATGGCTTGAATTCCTATATTATATCGAGCCAATTACCAAGGCCAGCACTGAAAGAACAAAGTTTGGCCCACTGCTGTGAATAAAATTAAAACAGCAGGTTCTCCCTACTCCCCTCACACAGGAGACTCTTTATTACCTATCTGCCTTCTGATGAACAAGACAACTGAGAGGGGTCACAGGCTTTTTCACCAAGTCAGGAAATTTATGCTGTGACTTTTAACCGTATCGGTGGCATGGATAAAAATAAACCCCAGCCTCCCCCACCCCAACACTTTCCCACTAAAGACAAATGAAAAAGAAAGAACCTCAGCAACACTGAATGAATCCTACAGGGGTATCACTTCTCTTACCTACCTATGCTTTGCTTAGTCTTACTGGGACGTTTGGAAAAGTTTTATTTTTTCTTTTCATCTAAATTTGGGAAAAAAACCACCCAGCACTGCTCCCCACTTACCACCATTCACTAACTCTTATTTTCTGTGCCAGTTTCCCTTTGTTTGGGCAACGGATACAGAAAAAAACGCTCTATCTTCTGTTCATAATTCATTTCATTTTCTGTAGTGCCTGATCTAGAGATTAATTTTCTCCCCTTGTCTTCGGGCTGCACATGTTACTAAGATTTATTTGGAGTTAAACAAGGACAGTGCTGCCAGTGAAGTGGAAAAAAGTACAGGAACCTCTATTGATATTACATTCAGAAAAAAAATCTTTTAAATAGGTACAAAACCAAATGTAACTGGACCTCTTTAAGGAAGCTGGTCTTATCAACTGAGAACCTGGACAGTATCACCAGACTGAAATCAAACCTCCATCCTTGTATGCCATTGCCAGCTTTTTGATGGGTACAGGATGAACACCACAGCTGTAAACTATTGCAGCACTCAGGGAACATTTCAGGGTTACTTGTAACACACTGTATTTACACCAGCAAGGAACTGGTACATTCAATGGGATTTTGCTTTGCTGCTGTTGATAGTCACAGCCTGTGTCACCCAGTGAAATAAGGACACTGCTGAGCATGGATCACAAACCAGAGGAGCTAACATTCCCACTGTTGGGCCAACAGGACAAGCAGGACCTTGCCCCCACCTACAAAACTGAAACCACAGCCAAGCGGGTATGGGCATGTTCAGAGAGGGAAACAAAAGCCCAAGTACATGTACCAGCACTGCTCAAAATCTCAGCTGCAATTTAAAAGTAGATCAAGCACAAACTGTCTGCAGGGTTCTCATTTAAAAGTCAGGTTTCTATAACAGTCAGTTCTTTAACAATAAACTTACAACATCCAAACTGATAACATTCCTTCAGTTTTTAGGGGTAGTTATATAAGGAGGAGGATCCTGCTGACTACATTTTGAAAACATCTTGGGAAAAGATCAAGAGTTTTAGAAGCTTAACATAAAGAAGTCAAGCAAAGAACAACAACAACCAGCAGAGCGGTCCCCATCACAATTTTGAACAACAAAAAGCTGGAAGAGGAGAAAGTTAAGTTTATACCTCTTTACCCAAGATACCTGAAACTGCATACAAAATAGGAACAGGGAAGCAGCAATTGTCACTCTAATTTAAAATCAGATGCAACAACCTTTTTACGCCAGTTAATGATGATTCTGCCTGCAACCTTACTATCCAACACTGTAACAAGGTGTTCCTGAAACATTAAGCTACACTGAATTCCCCCAGTGAAGAAAACATTGTAAATAATTTACTACTTTTTCCCATTTTTTGATTTAAATAAAACCCCTCCTACCATGGTAGAGGCAGCCAAACTTGCCCTGAGCACAGGTAAGCCAACAAAACAAACTATGTCAGGGAGGAACAAGTTCTAAAGAGCACTGAATTCATTTGTCACTGGGTTTTTTACTGTAATTAAAATCACAACGCTGCCACATGACATTAAACACAGCTGACCTTTCTGGTTTACACGTTTAATATTGATAAATAGCCCAACAAATGCATCTGCATTTTGGTTTGGCTTCTTAGTGAGCTATTTTCTAGTGGGAAAACACAACACTCAAGAGTCCCTGTCCTACATGATACACACGTAGCATTTAGACCCCATGACTGTCATCTTGCAGCTGGTCACCCTCCTGTCTGTATCTGGCACCAGCTCTTGGCTCCAGAGGAGCCCAGGACTCCAAGAGCTCCATCTGCATTCCAAGAGAGACACCAGTGGCTCAGGAGATGCTGCTGGCTATAACTACTGCCAGGTAAAGGGGGCAGGAGGAATAAAAATCACCTCTTCCAGTACATGTCCTTAATGCCAACACAGAACCAGTGCTTCTCCTCCAAATTCACTCACCCCACTCTGCTTTAGCAAGACATTAATCAGGAAAGAAACATTCCATCAGCTTGTGCAAACTAAGGCATAGTTACCCAAATCATGTTTACCAGAACAGCAGGAACATCCATCCACAGACCAGGCGAACCACTTACTGTCTTACTTCATTCAGGTTCAGCCACCTCTGCTGCTTATGCATCATCACACCACATACAATCTCATTCTTCCTCATTTTATAGACCTTTCCCACCTTCTGGGTCTGTTGACACCCATTCATGCGGCCACCAAATTCCCCTGCAGCAAATGCCTTCTTCCGTTCCCCAAGCCAAGGTCAACCACCCTTCTTGAACCAGTGAACTACATCACTGCCTTCTCTTTTATGCAAGTTCTTCCTCAGAAACTACTCCCATTGGAAACAGCCCAATGACAAAACAAAACAAATGAAAAGGAAGGGTGATCAACAACTTTTTTCAATTTTAAATCCACCTGTGTCCACAAAACAAAACTTACTGGCTGAAGAACCCCAGTGTTTTGCCAGGGGTTCAACTAGCAGGTTTCAACTAACAAATCAACGCTGTAAGTAGTCTATGAAACCAACTGTACAAGCCATAGTCAGGGAAGCTTATGGAAAAGCTCCACCAGTGGCAGCGGGGTGAGGGTTTCAGCCCAATGGTAAGACAAATGATAGCTGCACAAGACTGAAATCTCCCTGCCCAGATGGAGATGCTCAAGGGCTGAGTTTCTAAGGCAGTTGTGAACCTACCTCACCTCTGGGAGGCCCAGGACCCTGGCTCTCGGAGGCCTGCACAGCAGCCTCACAAACACAGCAGCTTATGTTACTGAACGCTGCCAAGAGCTCCCTGGAGAGGAGTGGGATGCAGCTGAACAGGAGATGGCATAGCTGGAGCAGAAGTCCTTCTACTGCCATCCTTATGCCCTTTGCAAGTACCAGCCTCAAGTCCAACAAGAGCCTCACCTCAGCCTTACACATCAGCAAATCTAACAAAACATTTCCTTCCAAGCAATAGTAGAGCCAAAAGTTACCTCGGTCCTTACTATCCCATGATCCCCCTACACTGTTTGGCCTTGAGGTCCAGAATAAATGCTTCTGCATGAGGAGCTGAAGTGAGGAGACAGAACAGACTGTTTCACCTTTTTTCTGACGTCAGTGGAGATGCACCAGATTAACCTGGCCCCAAACTCTTGCTAGTTTTTCTGTCACTCTTAGATGGACATGGTATCAGATTCCTGCCAAGGCTCTGATCAAAGCTATTTTCCCAGGATCAAGCCAGACCCTTTCCAAAGTTCACATTCTCTGTCTCCAACAGAGAAAGGGACAGAGCCGTACTGGCATCTGTTCGTGTTTATTCATCTTTGGAAAAGGAGAAATGGCCCCACAGTCTCTTTTGAGCTCAACAGGGGGAAGACAGCTCCTTCGTGCAGTTCACAACTGCAGAAAGTCACCTACCCCTGGGTTTCTATGCAGTATCCCGAAAGCCTCCTGCAACACTCAGTCAGAAACAACTTTAAAAGGTACGATGCACACATCCCTTGAAGAAGTGAATGTCTTCAAAGCCACCTACAGTATTTATACAGCCCCTCTCAGTTTGGTGCCTGCTCCTCATAATCATTATTTCTGTTTGCAATGCTTCAGAAATTAACTCTTCCCTAACACTTTCTATGCAGCAGGAACATCACCAACACACAGAAATTCTAAATTATTTTCCCAAGGTCACACTGGCAGAGCAGGGTACCTTACTTGGGTTCCCTGAACCCCAGGATAAGGCATGCATTGGTGGGTTGCTGTTCTCAGGCACCCCAGAGAGGCGTCTAACAAGGACATTTGTGCCATCTGGTTCTTGGGTCAAAGACAAAAAAATGACATAATCATTGTAAGCTGCAAGTGGGGAAAAGGGAGAAAAAACCCAAAACCACAAAAACCAACAAACCAGCCCAAACCTAACCCAGCCCTCATGTCTTGCCCACTGTCTGCCAAGTGAGCCAACTCTACTCTCAGACACCACTGTCTGAGATGCCAGAGAAGACTCTAAGCTGGGAGTGAAGAGCAAAGCAATATTTTACCAATAAAACTCATCCACTAGGCACATCAGGCACAACCCTCATGCAGGGAAGGAACTGCACCCAGTCCCAAACAAAGCACGCTGTTCTGTTGGCGTGTATTCTGCTTTTTCAGCACAAGGAAGGAAAAAGCAGGAAGACAGCTCTTCCCTGCTGAGCACTATGAGCCTCTTCCAGTCCCAGAGCTGAGCTCCCCAAAACCAGAGGAACACCCTGATAAGGAGCAGAAGGTAGCAGCCTGCAGGGGAATTTTCCAAGCCAGGCCACAGAACAGCAAGAATGTTGTTTTGTATTCACTGCTGCAATCTGGGATCAGCAAAGAAGTCCCCTGCTGGCTTCCCTCCCCTGGGAGGGAGTACAGGCTGGGAGCAAGTGTGCTGGTGTCAGCCTTCTGCACCACCTGAGACCCTATGTGCAGAGGCTGGTCCTAGCCCCAAGTACTAAGAGAAAACTGCCCCATCTCATATACTCCCTCATGCAGGGCCCTGCACGGCCAAGAGGAACTGGGTTTGCTGAACAAGCAGCTATTCAATATTTTGTTTTCTCCTCATTGTTAAAGGAGTGGCCTCAAGCCAAGCCCTGCTCTGAATACAGAGCTGGTGGTTTCCTTACAGGCTTTTCGACAGGCTCACCGAGAGCAGCAGCTAGGCAGTTCACAAACACGTTTACTGTCAAGCACCCTCGCTTTCCAAATTGGAAGCTAACAACAGGGAAATTGGAGTTGCAGCTTCTCACCCCTTTGGGTGCCTCTATGAAGACCCCCAAGGGCCTGGTTTTCTGGGCCACTTTACACATTCAAAGCACAACTGCTGCTGGTGCCCCTTGCAGCTATGCATCATCAGCACTTCTGCAGCTCAGATCCCAGGTTCATACCTCGGGAAAAAAAATAATTAAAAAATTACAATATGAGGAAGAGACTATTTGGTGGTCTATTATAACAAACCAGGCTGAAAGGGACTTCCTGAATGCACACAGGGCTGCTGACTGGGCCCAAGAGCTAAGCAAATTCTCCAATGAGCTATTCACTGCTCCATTTGTCTGCCTTCTAACTTTCATGACAAGTGAGCAGAGGTCCTACAGAAACCACCTCCTTCCCTTCCCAGCCCACAGTTAACCACATTAGAAGGGGCTCATGCACACAGATTGGACGGAAAGACTGATGTATGTTCATTTTGGGAGGTATGTTATCTATTTCAGCAGAGAAACCCTAGCCCACCTTCCTTGGACACGCAGCAGCCAACATCTTCTAGAATAATTTATAATTTTATAACTATAATCAGGTAGATTCTCACAGGTCAGGAAAAAATATATTCCTTGCCTTCAGCAAAGCAAGATTCCTCTCTATGATCCATGATGCAAGGGAGTTTTAGCTTCTTGTAGACAAATTCTTGACTTTTCTATTTTTTTTTTTAAAATACATTGACAAAACCACGTTTTTCAGGACCTGGGGAGGAGAAACATCAGGCAGCTTCACCGTGGCACTTCCAAGCTTCCTCATGAACAGAGAAGAACACAATACAGAGTAAGGACAGCAAAATACGGACACTTCCTCACACTAACGTCAGGTGTGCGCTGTCCCTCAGGTCTCTCCCAAGTGCTACCTGGAAGGACACCCTCCCTACATGATCATCATAAGTAATTCATTTTGCTTTGAATGATCTGTTTAAGTAGAATGGGGCACAGACTTCATCCATCCCTTTCTAAGCCCTTAATATCTCTGTTAATGAAATTTTCTCTGTTGAATATTCAGGCGTATCACGGAACAGGGTAAGGCCTGACGCTGCTGAAAGCTCTATGCGGTCCCTAACCCTGCTGACTTGCAGCAGGCTCCATGAGTCTCACTGCACAGTCAGAGACTCAGTCTCTTCCAAGGCCACTCCAAAACCAGTATCAGAGTTGCTGGTACTTGCACAGCAGATAGATAGCAGTGATTCACAGAAAGAGAATAAAGGCACAGGAGGCAATTTTCAAATCTACCTAGAAAACTTGGGTTCCTAAGTCTTGTCTTCTTTCAAACAGCTACAAGCTCCAAAACACCGATTCTGCTTCCTGAAAACAGGTTTAGAAAAGCCTGTGCATTACCCCAACATACAGATGGGGGGAACCGTATAATGTACAGATGGTAGGACCCATGTAGGTCATCTGACATGCCTAGATCTTGCAGCCTTTCGGCAGCAGACTCAGGAAATCATCCAAGGGCACAGCATGCCAGCCCTCTGCCCTATACCACCCCTCTTCCCACACAAAACATTACCCTTTCGAGGAAGATGGTCATATCCAGAAATAGCCTTAGCAATATCATCTGCAGAGAAACAGTCTGTTTGGGGAACATGTACTTCTCTGCAACATGCATCTTCTGACCTAAAGAAACTGCCTTCAGATGCACTGGGGAAAATGAGGCTTTTTGAGTAAACGCCACCTGACTTGAAACGCACTTTGTTTGAAAAGAAACTGATGGCATTTGTATGGCTGTGGGCCAGGCCAGACTTTCTTCACTTCTATTTAGACTTGTTATTTATCTCTCATGTTACAACTATATTGCTAAAATACTGTGCCTGGAGATGAAGGGAGGGGAAATACACTTGAAAATACATTAACATCACTGTCAGCTACACACTGTATTAGGGAGACTGAGGCATAAAGACTTACACAGGCTGTAACAATATCAGGAAAAGAACCCAGATGTCCTATGTCTGGAGTTACATTCTGTCAAACAGGGACACAATCATCTAGCATCTGGGAGATCCATGAAAAAGGAAGGTTGAGAAAAACAGAAGAGCTCCGATTTCTTCTGTTCTTACATTTCTGGCTCACAGGCAGCAGCAACTAACATGAAGGCAGCGAGGTGGCTACCTCCCACTGCTCCCAGATGGCCAAGCTACTTATGAAACAGTTCATGAACTGCTGCAGTTTGTACCCTAACTGTTAAAGGCAAACCAGAACCAGTTGCATGTTACCTTACAATATCTATACATTGCTTTACGGCTGCCCAAGCACCTGCACAATGATGACTGAAGCAACAGCCTCAATGGCAACCCTAATGTCATCTGTCCCTTTCCATTACTTCTCCCTTCTTGATGGTGTAATAGATGGAAGGAGATAAATGAGAAGTGTTCAGAAAATAATTGACTTATTTATGCAAAGGAAGCTTAATCAAAACCGAGGCAAAAGAATTGCTCTCAGTCCACATGCCTGCTTGTCAGAGAGCAAGCAGCAAAGTATAAACAAGTAATTAAGATAATGTTGGAAATCATCTAGGCTACTTCAAACTGAATTCATAAAGCAACAGAACTGAAGTGAAATCACTTTTATATCAGAGAATGGAAGTACAGGAGGGAGCACAGAAATGAGAGATGGGAATATATCCAGCAGGATGGAAAAAGCAGGCCTGTTCCCTCTGAGCTGATCAACAAGGCAGTGTCTCACAGAGTAGAGATCCAGGCAAAGGCCAGCCAAGTGCACAGCCCCAGAGACCCACAGCCTCTGATCAAGAGAGCCCAAAATAGTCAACAAAAACAAACCCTATCTTTGTTGGTTCAAAGGGGATAGGGAGTAGGAGCCAACACTCTCAAGAGGAGAACAAACAGAAGCCAGTCTTTGAATTTGGGCAGAAGTTTGTCAGGAGGGATCAGGAGATGATCAACAGCAGAAACTCCAAGAAGCAAGACAATTAACTCAGCAGCATGACTGGGTCAGAGAAATGGAATTGAAAGGTCAAGGAGAAGCAAGAAAGGAAAAAGTCAGTCTTACCCCCAAACAGAGGAGTAGATGGAAACAACACTACAGGTGACAACCAATTCACTGTCAAGCAAAGGATCAGGTCAGGTTAAACAAGAGCATGAAGGATAAATCCTTGCATGTATTGTGGATGAGGCATTACACAGAGAAGATACAAAATAGGTACAAATGTGGCAGGAGGGGAAAAAAAGCCCCCAAACATCTGACAAACAAGACATACTACTTAAACCAGTGAATTGACTGTATACTGAATAGAATAGGAAGAGGAAGCAAGGGAATTCCAGGAACAGATGACCAGGTTTGGCCCAAATGTCCTCCACACCATCCCAGGGCACCAAATCTCTCTAGGAGCTGAGGCTAAGCACCTTCATGTTTCAAAAGACCCTAAAAACCAAAATCTCAAGTTTCTTGTCACTGTGCCAGCACTGCTATCTGTGATGCAAATCAGCCCACAGCAGTTGCAGCACAGCCATACCCGGGTAGAGTGCTGCAACATGAACAGCATGATCCCTGACTAACTCCCACTGCTGCGAAACAGCACGCTCTTGAAGAGGCTTCCCCAAATCTGGAAGGACACAGGGATCACGAGCCTTCAACCACAGAGGGTGACAATTCACAGCAGACAGATGCTGCAGCAGTGAATTATAGCTAAGTTGGAGGTAACATCAACAACTGAGCCTGCTTCTACTTTACACAAAGGCCTATTTGCACAACTCAGATGGAGAATACAAATTAAATTTTACACCTACTGAGGTATCAGAGTATAAATTCAGCCCAGAATCATGGCTTTCTGCATAGACTCCCTGCCACACAGATCTCCCTATGTGTGGCTATATTACTAATACAAAAAGGAAAGCACAAATTGCAGCTCTGCAGGATCTTCCCAGTTGGAGGGCTATAAAATAAACAGGGTGACAAAGGGGAACACAGTGGGTAGTGGGTTCCCCCATGGAAACCACTACATCAGCCCTAGCACTTTTGGAGGCCTCATTCCTCATTAGGGAGTGGGTTTTATGCTTCTCATGTCGTTTGCTGGGTTCACCCTCACTTTCTGTGTTTTGCGTTGTAACCTGCCAGTTGTAGTACTGCAAAGCCAACCATCACTGAAAAGACACAGCATACAAAACCTCACCTACACAGGGTATTTTTTTTTCTCCTCAAATCGTTGGCAGGGTCTCAGCTTCTGGTGTAGATCGGTAGAGACAAGGAAAGGCACAGCTTAGTGCCAGCAGGTTCAGAAACTCCAGCATCGCTACAACTTGCTTGCCTACACTTGCAGACCGCATTGGGGCAAATTACATCAAATGGACACACAGGACGTGCTGGGGCTAAACCAAACTACTTGAGTACAGCCCTACCTGCCAACCTGCTCTGATCAACTGTTCTCCAGTACAAACCTATAAAAGATAGTGGGATTTTAACAAGGGGAGATTCCGCCTCTCATGCATGGATCAGCAATCCATTTTCCCAGTCTAACACTCAAACTGTCACTATGCTTTCTCAAAAAGAAGTCATGCTTACACTTAACTATAGTCAACACTGTTGGTCAGTCCCCCTCAACATCCCTAACAGCTCAGCCTTGTCCAGTTTTCCTTTCTTGAAAAATTAACTAGCATATTCATATATATCCTCTACTGGAAGGCAAGATCCCATCTCCAATGAAATAGCTGGAGTTGTCTGGAAATATAGACACAATTTCAACAGCAGGAAGACTCCAGATAGTAATCACACTATTTGTACATTATCAAAACGTGGCACAAATCAAATCATGGCACAGCAAATCTCATCCATTCTCTGTTTCACACATGTGAATTTATACTATACAAAGCAAAGCCAAGTCCTGAGCCACAAACACAGCTCCCTGGCACTACAAGGCTTGCGACAGAAAGCACAGTCTCTATCCCCAACATATTATACAAGAGCCAGATTCTAACCCACCTACACACAGGGAGTCAAAACTCAACTCCCACTAGCTATGGAGTAAGGTATGAACCAGTGCAAGTGCAAGTGCAAATGGCTAAACAAAAAAAAAAAAAAAAAGGCCCCAAACAAACTATCACCCAGAAACAAGTAATAACTGATAGATGCTAGGAAGCAGCAAAGCTGTCAACAAAAAACCTCAGAGACCAGCTCTCTGGCATGTGAAGGAGGAGTAGGGGCTTTGTGCAGAAAAGCAGAACAACAGGGGCTGACACAGCGATCTGTTCTTTCAGGAACTTCTTACACAAGATAGGCAAACCACCCAGACCCCTGTGCATCCTCTCCCCCAACAACATCAGAATTACAGCGCTGTCCTGACTCCAGAGGCTGTAGGAAGGAATGAAAATTGCCAGGTACTCAAGTCATCAGGGCAAGGGCAGGGGGAGGGGGCAGTGAACCTCCTCTGACAGAAAGAGATATTTAAATCTCTGCTTAAGCAAGTGGTTACCAACCCCCCTACTTCTTTCACTTGCGCAGCACTACTGTTCTGGTAAATCAGGCTTTTTTGTGCACCAGACAGCCAAGGTTGACTTGCAGCTACACATGCCACATCCTTTTAGCTTCTGCGCCCATGTTTGTGAACCTGTGGCACATGAAGTCATCACCTGAGGTACCTAATGCACACCTACCTGCCTCCCTCCCTGCCAGTCCTTGCTCATGGACACTGTGAGCAAATTAAGCTTAAAGCCAAGAGTACCTGAGGCTTTCTATAATACAGCCCCCATCCCTACCCTCAAAAAACAGCTTTAAAGGTTACAAGAGTGGAGGGCCAAAGAGAAGATTCAGCACAAAACCAAGAGATGGAATTCAGAAGTGTGGAAAAAGAGTTCCAAATAGGGAGAGCGCAACAACAGAGAAAATGAGGAGGTACATCACTAGAATAACCAGAAGGGCAAAGAAACCCAGACATCCAGATTTTCAAGACACCACGTCCAAAATTCCTTACCGTACCCATTACAGCTGCTGATTCCAAGCTCTGCAGGCAACCTGCGACTGGACTGTAGATGTCTGAAAGACCCTTGGGAAGCAGCCTCAGACACAAGGGAAGATAACGGGAAGAGAGGAAAATGAAAGGAAAAAGAAACTGGACAGAGATCAAACCCTCCCCCATGGAACTGAGTAATAGATTCTTTGAGTGCCCTTAACAACACAGGCCTCCCGGGAGAGCTGAGGGCTCCTAGCACTGCTGGGAGGGTGCTTGGCATCTCCCCAGCATCAGACCAAAAAATAACAGGCTTTTCTACATGCCTGAGAATCTAAAAAAAAACAAAACACAAATGACAATCTAATATTGTAACGTAATTTCAGTTTCCTTTATAAATCTTAACTTCATTAAACTGATTGTATTATGGGGAAAAAATCATTTAGCATCCCTGCTGTTTATTTTATTTCCTGACACAACAATTTAAATTGATTAAAAAGTCTTCTCAATTATTTTCCAAAATGTATAAATATCAAACCAGTCTAATGCTAACTAACTATAACGAACCTTTCAAATAACTGGGTCTATTCAGAACTGCATATATATGGGCTGTAAGAGCAGTTTCCAGTGACATCGAATGCAAGCTAATGTATCCACAGAACTGTACTTCTAGCATGGACTACTTCACTTCTCTAGCAAGTTTTCAGAACTCAGCTTCCGTCCCAGAAATGTCATCAGAAGGAACGAACATTAAATAAGTGATAATGTATGTTACAATAAATCTCTGCTAATTTTTCATCCCAGTCCAAAAAACAGAAGATACTTTTGTCAAGAGCAAATTAAAAGAGGGAAAATTAAATTCTAATTTAATACAGGTTGACTAATTGATTTGCTTGGCTTTTTGCTTTCAGATATGTATTGAACAGGATCTTTTTTTTTAAAAAAAAAAAGTTTCCTGTGTTTATTATGAACTCCAGGTCACAATGACTGTGATTCTCCACATATTTTTGCAGGTGGGTAATTTTCAGTACCTAAATATCCCTGACTAAAGCAAGACTGCGTATTTTTAAATATATTCAGGTTTCAACTCACAGCATGCAACACTAGGTCTTTAAAATACCCATGCAAAACACTACACATAAATATAGATAATGTCCTGAGGATTGCAGAGGGAAACCCCTCTACAGCAATCTGCATGCTGCCGGTTGCACAACTGAGACAAACAAAACACAAGAGAACATTAGCCAAAATATGCTTCTTTAAAAATGCATCATGTTAATTAGAAATAATGAAGTAATGTTCTCCCTCTTATCTGCACACCTCTGTTTGGGGTAGAAAAAAATATTTTGCTGGGGCTGGGAGACCCTCATAGCTCCATAATAAGATTCGCTCCACCATTGCCATCCAGAGCTGGGCTGCCTGTCCCTCAGAACTTTCTGGGTGTTTGTGCCATGACAGCACAGAGCCTGCTGGGAAGAAATAGCTGTCAGGTCTGGGCTGCAAACACTGAAGAGAAATACTTGGATTTAAACTATAAATGAAAGAGCATCTAGGCTCACATAATCACGGATTATTTGGTTCAATAAAGACCAGCAACAATGCACACCTGTCAATTTCTAGAAGTGTATAAATAAAGAAAAAAAAAAAAGGAAACAACTGTGCTTCGCCAAGGTTGCTTGACAGATATTTTTACAGGAGGCTTTTAAATGACATGATCTGCCCAAGATCTAAATGCACAATTTCTCTATGCTAACTAAACACTTTTGAGACAAAAGCAATCTAAGAAAATCTCTTGTCCACACATGAATGTAACTTTTGCCCCTCATCAAGGGCTTGATATTTAATTCAAAGTCCATTCAAATTCCACTAGACAGATCTTAATGAACTGTCCCTTTGATTTTTACAGGAAGGGATGATACAGAGCCTTCCTTAAACAAGGCTGATGCTATGCTCAGCGTCACACAAAACACACTGCAGTGAATTTGGAGGCATCCTGAACTTCACAGTTGTCACTTCCCAGCACTGCAGCCATCTGGAAGGCCTGCCATCTCCTACAGCAAGTGCAAGCTGCTACGACTTGTGCTAAAAGAAACTCCCATTTCCAAGTGTGTGTGTAAGGTGTGAGCTCCCCACAAGACCTGCTCTGGTCTCTGCCTAGAGCAGACCTGATGCTGGTCACTCCCTGAAGCCGAAACAAGCACAGCAGGCAACACACTGGGTAACACTCTCACTCCAAAGGTTCGGTTCAGCCCCAGTATTCCTTGTATAATGAAGATTTTAAGTAAGACCAGAAAGTATCTTTTCTACTTCCCTGTTGCCTTTCCCCCCACAACAGTACATTCAGCCTGTCACGCTAAGTGGCCCAGTGGGTTGGTCTCGACACAGAAAGGTGCCCGTGAGAGCTGTGCCTGGGGGCTCTGTGCCGGCGGGGCACGCTAAGCATCCCTCTGTAGCCTACAGGCTGCTGGATTCAGTGCTAAGGAGCTCCTGAGGGGGATGTGCTTCCAGCCCTCCTCTGGAGAAGGGCAGGTTGCCATGACAAAGGCCTTTGAGAGAAAGAGGTGTGGGATGGAAAAATAGTATGTGAGAAACCCAGAGGGGAAAAATACAGATCTCAATGCAGCATTTGCCATCATTTCCCAACACAAAGTGACTGGGACTTGGGACTTTGGTTCATGGGAAACAGTAAAGGGCTACAACTGCCCTGAAATCAGGAGAGGCTGGATGAAGGAAGGAAGCAAATATAAACACACAGCATACAAAGAGCTCAGGATATGCTGATCCTGATGAAGAAAACTTGCCCACAGCAAGGTGTCCTGATATCACTTCACACAACCTTTATTATCAAATGCTGACAAAGCAGAATCACTGCAAGCAAAGGCACTTTTCCCCTAGGTCTTTACAGGTCCTTCCCAATGGCCTTAAGAAAGCTTTAATCACCTGAGCAACCTGCCACCATTTTATGCATTGCACAGGCCTTACTGCAGTAAAAGCAAGCTTGCAACTGCCTTTTCAAAATTATACTTTATGCTACTAAAGCTTCCCTATCCCCGAAGGTCTCAACAACTCTACAGAAGGGAGCAAAAGAAAACAAAAGGAACAGGAATGAGGGGAGAGGTAGATTCTACCACAGAACCAAGTGGTAGGCTTAATCCTGTTGTCTCTTCTAAATTTAAGAAGCTAAGAAATATGGCATTGTATAATAAGAGAAGTATCAAAAACGTGGAGTTGTACAATTACCAAGCAATCAGAAAGCTGGGAAATCCCACTGCCCTGAAAAACAAAGTGAAAGACAGCTTTGTTTTCCTGAACTGAATTTTTAACACGTTGCATGTAGCAGCCAGTCATCTCCCTCTCTCCCATTTGTTGTAGGGGATCCATTTCAAAACATAATTTCCGTGCTTCAAATCATGCCTGTCATTACAATCCCAAAGCACTCAGGCTGCACGCACACCATTCCTTAAAAGCAGTGACTTCTGGGTTGGAAAGACATCAGCTGTATGTAATAGGAATAGCTATTGCCTACCTCCTCCCTGAACCCTAGGAACAGACCTCCCTATTCCCCTTCCCTCTGCAGCATCTAAGCCTTGGCACAGAGTCAGCTGGCAGTGCCACTTCAGATACAGCTCCCCTGTGTCCCCTCTGCTATCTGCACTATGGATCCAGAAGGGATGCTGTACTTGTGTGTCCCAGCTCCAAATCCCACTGTGCTCAGACTCTTCCCATTTTCCCTGCATGGTAAGTTTCTCATCTCTGCCTCCAGCTTTTCTCTTCAGCTTCATCCTCCCAGCCAGCCCTGCACCCCACACTTTTCTGCCCGCATCGTACCTGTTGGCAATACTTGCATTGCTGCCACTGCCGCTGTGTTTCCTTGCCCGGCTCAGCCTCCGTGTGGGCTTTGGGTCTTGTAGTCCAGGACTTGGAACTGAGGGGAAGGTCGAGGCATAGCCATGTTCACATTCTGCATGAGAATCAACAGGCAGGGCATAAAAAAAGGGTCATTACAAATAAAAAAAAAAAAAAAAAAAGTCAGCAGGCAGGCCTCACCACTAACCCGTCAGCCTAGCTGGGGAGGGCCCTTAACCACAACAGCTCAGGGAAACGAATGATGATGTATTCAGAGGGAAGTGGACTGGGAGGTGGAGAAAAGAGAGGAAGGGGAGTGTAAAGGCTCTGCCAACCTTGGGCGAAGGACACCACCACTCAAACACCTGAAAACATCAAAAGAAAGTGCGACAGCCCAGAGAGCGTATCTTCTCTCTCTTCCCGTCCAAGCTACCTGAATCAGGCAAAGCAGGCATATTTCACTGTGCCACCAAGGTCTCTGCAAAGCCAGAGCCACCCACCACCATCCTGCCCGGTGCGAAACTTTCACACCAATCCCCACTTTTCCTTCCAGAAAACACATTCACCTCAATGTCCCTCTCTCTGAAAAAACCTTCCACCTCAGCCAGCACCACCTCCAGCAGGACCTGTCAGCCCTGTCCCTCACCAAACCCCTCACTGTTGATTGATTCACCACCAGCCCACCAGCAAACCCTCGCTCCAATCCCCTTCGCCAGGGCCGCTCTCGCCCCTCAGTGGGGATCTCTGACCCCAACCCCGCTCCCCCCAGGGGGGGCTGTTTTCCCAGCACCCCTCCTCCCCCCATTACCTCTCTCCCTTCGCTCCAGATACTCGGCCGCCTCCAGCAGCCGCTGGATGTTGATCATCTGGACCTGCTCCATGGCCCCCGGGCCGGCAGCAGGGGGACTCCGCAGCCCCCGGCCC
>NW_009647731.1:4475846-4484024 GCF_000708025.1 Charadrius vociferus | reverse complement strand
CCTGCCCCGAGCCAGTCCCTGAGGTGATGGCGGCCAGGCCCTGAGGTGATGGCCCTGCGCCCACCCAGGCCCTGAGGTGATGGCGGCCAGGCCCTGAGGTGATGGCCCTGCGCCCATCCAGGCACTGAGGTGATGGTGGCCAGGCTCTGAGGTGATGGCCCTGTGCCCATCCAGGCCATGAGGTGACGGCCCTGTGCCCACACAGGCCATGAGGTGATGGTGGTTTGCTCTGTCCTTCCTCCCTTCCTGCTGCTGCAGGGTGCAGGCCAGAGGTCCACGCTCCACCAACATGCTAGGGGCAAGATGGACGTTGCCTAGGAGGCAGGAGGGACCTGCAGCCACTTCATCCCTCTCCTTGCAAACACCAGGGCTTTCCACATGTGGAAGTGCCGGGACTCTGGCAAGAATAGAGCAGAGAGAGGCTACAAAAGAAAAAGCTGCAGCCACATGGTGGGAGCTTTCCACACCTCACCTGTGGAGATGTAACTAAAGACAAGGTGCCAGGCTCTGGGAAGTCACACCTAGAGTGACTGATACAGTGTTTCTGATGGGAAACAGAGGTGCAAGACCCATTTTTTAATGTAAGCAGGGCCCTTTGAGATCACAGACAAAAGATGTCACAGACAGCAATCTCGCTATATTTGAAGCAGTACATAAACAAGTAATAACAGTGACCATCTCAACATCTTAATAAATACTGTCGCACCTTTACCTTGCAGTCTGATCACTCTTCTCAGCATCTTAACAATGTATTTACATCCCGATTTTCATATAGGCGCTTCTGTGACTCTGAATTTTACCAAGTTCAATGTTTGCTGGAATGGAGCTTAAAACCTGTTAACATTTAATTGTATGATACCAGTCTCTAAAATACTTGATCTACTCTCAAAAAGGGCACAATCAGAGAATATTCAAAATCAGAATCAGACCATTCAGAGTAAAAATCTGAATCCCAGACTGATACTGACTTAGAAACCCTCCAAGGATTGAACTGTAGTTCTAAACTAGAGTTATGTTTTGTGGGTCTGAACCTTTAGGCTGTGACTGGTTACATTTGCAAACATTCCTCCATCAGAATGGAAGCCGGAAAAGTACCTTGAAAAAACCCAGAAAAGCCGAGATTCTCAATTAATGGCTTGTGTCTGGTAGCAAGAGCTTTAAGCAGAGCACAAAGTATCAGAAGACTCGTGATGAGTTGCAAGAGTTGGCAGCCCTCAACTTGAGAAGACCTGAAAAAAAGTGGATTCAGGGTAGCTAACTTTCCTTTAAACGCTTTTCGCTGATTCACCATTTCTGATGTTTCCTCAGAAAACTGCAGGTTTGCAGCTGATGGAGGTAAAAACAATATCACTATTCAGTTCTTACACAGCCCTTTTCATCTCCGAATCTCAAAGGGTTGATTTGTTTTGTTTCTCTTAAGATGGGATAGTTGAAAAATGAAGGAAGCTGGGACATGTTCAGGGACATTCCTCCTTCATTCTGCACTGCAGAAAAGCAAGCCCCAGCCCTCGCTCAGGCAGGACAGCCTCCACTCACGTACCTACACCGAGCCAGACCACAGCACTTGTAAAGATTGGCTTTCGTCTGGGCCAGAACTCAGGGAAGGAAGTATTCTCTCTCTCCCCACCTCTTTTTTCTACACTGGAAACTGCCGATAGAGCAGATTGCTAAAAGCACATGGAAAGTTTCAAATTTGAGCAGTCTCAGGAACTACTTGCATTACTCACAAGGGGAAAAGGACACAGGTGCACATACCACTCCGCAACAGCGGGGTTAACGCATGAGTATTTCTGGGCTGTAACTGTGCTTCCTCGAACCTGCTTTCAATGCCAGGGAGCCATTTGCCTCTCAGGATTAGCAATACTAAGCATTAAAAAAACCCAACACAACACTTCCAAAACACCCATGATGAAACCCCAAAATCACTGCAAGCCAGGTTCTTGTCAGCATCCACTGCCACTAGCTTTTTCTGATGGCACATTCGGAGATACGTGGTGCCACTCTAGGGATTAAATAGGGAAAGCCACGGCTGGAAAATGAAGGGGTAGTTTAGGAGCATATCAAAGTGTCAGCCTCCTGAAGCTAAAGTTCAAGATACAAAATGAGAGAGTATGAAGGAGGGGGACACTGATACACACGGGGAATTAAATCAGCACTGGGATGAAGCAACAGCAGGATCAGTTCTGCGTGAAATGGTGTAGGATCAGCTCTTCCATTTACACATCAGCTCAGCTTCCAAGTCTTTGTTTCTGAAGTAAACAATGCACAATTAGAAAAAAAAAAAATCTGTGTGAAACAAAGACAAATTTGAGAGTGAGCTGCGGGACATCTTCCCAAAGAAGGAGCCCTGAAGAGGCAAGGCAAGCCAATCGCAGAGCCACAGCAAAATCGGGCAGTTGCCATCCCAAGTGCTCGTGTGGGCAGGTCAGCCTGCAAAGCGCTAGAGTTGTATGTGACAGAAACAAGAGTGGGTGGAAAGTGAATGGTACGAAGAGGCCCGATGCTATTCAACGGCTGACCAAAAACCCCCCAAAGTCACATTTAAAATGTGGTTGAGCAATCCACAGGCAACTCTGGGGAGGGGCTAAGGGAAGAGTATTTTAGGGGAGAATGAGATCATTTAATTTAGTGGCTCCGAATGATCTGTAAGTACAGTTTTCTGATTATAAGTGCTTGCTGCTTGGCATCCCTTCTGGCAGCTGTGATTCACTTTCATTGTGTGTTCTGCTGCTTCGCCCTTTAGAAAAGGGCTTTTTACATTTTATTAAATGGCACTTCGGCAGCCCTCCATTTCCAGCCTTAATAATGGATTTGTTAATCTCCCTGATAGCCTTTCCCTCCTCCTTAGCAACAATTTAAATATCCAAGAAGAAATCTGCAGCGCAGAAATCAATTAATATTTACATCTGAAACGCTGCTGTACTATTTTAATCAAGTAGAACAGATGTGGTCTGTTTTTTACCAACACCACTTGCATTAAACTAGCTTCTTCCATCAGGGAAATCTTCTAAGAGCTTTCCAGAAAGTAATGTTTGAAGCTTCTCAAACCTGCAAGGACTTCAACTCTTTTCTTTCGACTCTGTAGGAAGGGACATTGAGGTGTAAGCAGCATAATAGCTTGCATGAAGACACACCCTCAGCAAGAGGTGGAACAGGAACACAGCTCACCAATCGAGATGCCCAACCCTCTGCTTTGAACACAAGGCTTAGAAATAACACAATGCTTTGCAACGTGGAAATTATTTTCAGTAAGGGCAATCGCTTTGGCTAAACTGCCTAGTTTTCCATCCCTTCTTTGGCTTTTTCTAAAATCTTCCTATCCCCAACTCCTTCCAACCTCCAGGAGGAACAGTTGCAAGAGCTGCCTTTGCCCACCTTCACACAAACCTGGCAAATTCTTAATACTGCTTTCAAAGCCTTGAAACCTAACACTCCCGCAACCAAGCCATGAACAGAGATCCTCAGTAGGAACCATTCGCTGCTACTCTCAAAGCAGAGAAAAGATTCTCCAAATTTCTGGGGACAGCAGATCCACAAAGCTCCTGTTTTTATAGCCAGGGGATCGACATCTCTGGCATACCTGAATATTCCACCTACAAGCACACACTGTAACAAGCAGGTCTCCATTCTTGCACTCCTGACTGTAACAGCTCAGCATCGGAGGACTTGCAGCAGCGGCCTGGAGAACATCCCAAGTTCCACCTACTCAACACCCTTCCAAAGCTTGCAATACCTTCAGCAAGGGACCTACACTGCCTACAGGACGTGGCCTCATTTCTCATCCGGGAGCCTCATTCTTTCTCAAGGCATCAGATAATCCCTTTCAGCACTCCCACTGGTGCCTGGAACCCATCCACTGGTAAGGACAGACAGAGCCAAACCACCTGGATATCCAAGAGTTCGAACAGGAATAAAGCGCATGCTGTATCCCTCGCTCTGATTCAAAGATCAAGTTCTGCCAATCAATAAGGCAAAAGCCACAGGTGCACCGGCTCTTCGGGCTACTCGCTCCTCTCCTCTGGGAGACATGTTGCTCTGTTTTCGGACCTGCGCTGTGCCCCAGTTTATTCTGAATCAGTGACTTCTTCTGTGACTTTGGTCAAGTCACTTGACTGACTCAGCTGCAAAATTAAGTAAGAGGACCTCCCATGAGAAAAAAATACATCATATACAGGATGAGGTCCCTCAGCTAAATAAGAAGAAGGCAGGATTCTCCAGCCAACAGCAGAAGGTGCTTCTCCGCCAGCTCTCAGGATGCTCTGCTGACAAAGGATGTGATCGGTTCTCAGCAGCACTTCTGGCACAGTCCCACAGTTTTACCTCTGCCCTATCATTTCTCCTGCTGTGGCTTCCTCCTGAATTTTATGCTGAGGACCAAACAGCGTGAGTCAAACTAACCCAACCTGGAAGTGGCTAACAAATGAATCACTGTGGCCAGGTCACGAACCAGGAGGAATGAAAGGGGTTTATTGTGAGCTGGATGAAAAATATATAAATAAAGGAGCCCTGTACTGCTCCATATATCACATCACCGTAAGATCCAAGACCATCTATACTGACCTTGAGCCACGTGTTCAGCTCTCATTGATTTAACGGGAGCTCTGCGCACAGACTGAAGGCAGTCTTGTCTCCTTCTGCCCTCCGCTAATTATAGGTTTCTGATACATCTTTACTTTGGCCTGTCAAAAAAAGACCCCAAAGAGCGCATAAACAATGGAAGGAGGCACCTGATGAAGATACTGTTGACTCACCTTCAAGGCTCAGTTTTCCTCTCCTTCAGAGAGGATTATTCAGGAGCAAAGGGACAAATCTGAGGTCACCCATATGTTATTCCCGGTCAGAAGGTCAACAAACATGGCCAGCGCTTGAAGAAGATCTAGCTATCTTCTGTGAGGGGCCAAAGTTCCATGCATGCGCAACTCCGCTAGACTTGTGAACAAGGACACTGCTGTTACAGTGGCTTGCTTGCCTTCATGCTTTTAGAAGAGGATATGGCAACATACGTCTGTATCTGCAGTGAGATCAGGATATATTACATACCCCGTCTATTACAGATAAGTCATCATATCCGAAGAATTCATCACGTGTTTACGCAACTCCTACTGACAAAGCGTGAGTGCACACACACAAAGGGGATGCTTGGCACATACTAAACCTCAGCTGACTTTACTCCAGGTCCCTCTAACAACATCTTCCAAACTCCAGCATTTCAGATGCTACAGATTTCCAGCCACGCTTATTCATGAAGTGGCATTTGCAGAGGTTACAGATACACCAACAGAGCTGCCCTCAGCACAACTTTCATTTCTGAAAACAGCCACTGTAATATTTTTCATGTGACGTTTCTATTCCTTAGATACCCAGCTTAAATTTCTAGAAACAGGTCATATGGAAACCTCTACATGTCAGTTAGCAAGGTGTGTTGGGATTGGGTTTTGTGTTCTCGCCATGAGAATTGCAGCAAGCAGGCAGGCAGCACTGTTACTCATTTCCAGAGGCTCAACTGGAAAAATAATTCAATTTTATTTCAGTAGCTAAAATACCCCAGTTTACCCAAGCAGTCTGATAACAGGACTCCAGCTTCCCCAGTCACCATACTGTAACATAGATAATTTTTATTCTTTTTTTTTTTTTTTAAAAAAAAAAAAAAGGTGAATGAACACTAAAAGGGTGGTTGTGGTTTCACTGCTGGGCAGAGGTGCTCAAAGGGAACTGCTCAAGTGTCATCTCCCAGTGCCATAGCCCTGAATGGTATATCCTACTCTGCTCTGCGGCTCTCAGCCCTGTGGTTTTGTGTCAACATCATCCAGCCAACCCATAGCCCTTCTGCTACAACCAAGACAATGGGATGTGGGACATACACATGTAAAAAAAGCATATCCTTATTTCTCCCTGGCAACCCAGCAGGTAGGAAACTCCTGCCTTAACTGAAAGTCCTGCCCTTGACACAGAAGGCTCCACCACCCAACTCGCACCACAGACCTGCAGGCAGAGGTGGGGAACTGGCTGAAAAGGGCCTCATAGCTGCTCTTCTACCACCAGAATATGTGATATCTGGGATATCCAAGAGTTTGGACCCATACGAGACAGGGTCACCTCCACCTCTCAGGGGGCTCCTCCTTGAGACAGCATCCACTCCTTCCTGGAAGTGTTTTAAAAAAGTGAGTAACCTGGTATGGCCACCAAGGGCTTGGAAGAACGAACGCTGATGCTGAGCATGGTTTATCAGAAGCTGCATAAAACCACTGGGAAAACCATTTGAGCTCCCCCAGCCGTAACAGCCCTTCCTTAAATTCCTGACTTTGGCTCCCGAAGCCCTTCAGCTTCCACACAGCTGTGATGCTGATCCCAGCCAGCACCCTGGCGCTTCACCCAGCCCCGTCCCAGTCTACCGCCCTGGCCAGGAGGAGACAAACATCTACCTGTCACCTCTGTTTTTTTAAGACTGCGTTTCCTTGGGGCAGGGTGCTGCCATTCCCCTACGTGTACAACACCTAGCACAACAGGGCTGTGACTCAGCCGCCGTCCTCATGGGAGTAACACCAAAATAGCTCATTACATCCCTGCGTAACACCGCGGTCGAACAACCTGGGCATCCTGCAGGAAGAAGGCGAACACCGAGTCTACCTGCGACCGCATTTGGCCGAACTTTTTTTTTTTTTTTTTGGTGCTGGTTTCCTCTGTTATTGCTAATCGCCAGGTCGGAGACCGTGACGAGGAGTGACCAGCCATTACCAACGTCCCTGCCAGGCTGCCAGCACGGGGTGCGCTGAGCAATCGCTCCTGCGCTGGCAGACGAAAGGGCACGGCATCCTCATGGTGCAATAACCTCAGCATCGCATGCAAATCTCTTCCCAGTAAGACTATGTTTATACATTAGGATATAACCCTCCCGCTTCCGCAGCTATTCCTTAGTTTAGACAGGGCCCGGAACGCTCAGAGACTGCTTTCCAATCCCAGCAGCATTTTTCTTTGTTTGGGAGCAACACGTAAAAGCCGCCTGGTTTACGACGGTCACGTTCTGAACAGCACGTTCAATAGTTGAGCCTTGGGTTAAATGGGACTTTTCAACCTAAAATGTCCCAATTGCAAATTAAAATGTTGAAAGGTTTTGCAGAATTGCCTAATAAAAGTGAGGATTTTCAGTACTATGACCATGATGATGGTTAGTGAAAGCTTCAGTGGAAACAAGTGCGCAGGAGGGGAGATGTTTGGATGCAAACACCTCTTTTCAAAATTTAGCAATAAAAAAAAATCCTGTATCCTGCTGTCCTGCTCATTTTCCAGTTCCTTCCAAATGAGGAACCGCACAAAATGATGCATTTTTAAATGGAGCGTGTAAAAGATGAGATACTATCCACCTCAATGGCAAAAAAAAATTCTTTCCCCCCCTGAAAAAAACATGATTTTGACAGTTCCCCTTCAAGACAAGAGCACTTTTAGAGAAAAAAAACAAAACAAAACACTCCCAAACCAGCGGTCTCACACTTGATTTCCAAAGCGGCGGTGCTGCTGCTGCTTTCACATGCAAACACAATTTTTGCTGGTAACTCCTGTCATTTTCCTGCTCGCAGCCGCCAGCCGCGGTGCAGCTTAGCTCCTCAGACGCACGGCTTTGGCGATTCATTACAAAACAACAATTAGCACGTGAGGGGGAAAAGAAAAAACCACCAAAGCAAAACACCCCAATATTAATTCAACTTTTGAAAAGGGAAAAAAGCAGCCTGGATTCGTTCTGGGCGAGCGGAGGACAAGGGTTTTCGGCCCATCATCACCACCACGGCTTTAGCGGCTTCCCCGCAGTGGGATCCCTTCTCCGCTGCGTGCGCGCAGAACAAGGGCACCCTATATCGTCACCTATAGCTGCCATAGGGGGGGAGCGGGAGAGGGTGGCGGTGGGATGGAGAGGTGCGGTGGGGGACCCGCCGATGCCTTTGTAAAGTCGAACGACAGAGAAAACGCAGCACACGCTCCGCGAAGAGAGGGGAAAAAGGGAAAAAAAAAAAAAAGAAAACTGAGGAGGAAAGAGGCAAAATAAAGAGAAAAAAAACACGAAATAAAATAAAAAAATAAATCGAAATTGTCCCGCTTTGACGAAAATAAAGACTAAAAGAAAGAAGAGGGAAACCCGAGGGGAACAAGGGCGGAGCGCCGCGGGGGAGCGGAGCCCGGGGCTCA
>NW_009647731.1:4430629-4474469 GCF_000708025.1 Charadrius vociferus | reverse complement strand
GGGGAGGGGAGGGCGGGACGGCGGCGGCGGCCCCGTCCGCGCCTGCGGAGTGCGAGCGTTTAATATCAAGCAGTGCCCCCCCCCCAAAAAAAAACCCCTTCTCCGGCTTCCGTACCTCCGGCTTCATACTCCAAAAGCAATTAGTAAATGATTTTATTTATTAATTTATTTCTTTATTTAATTTTTTTTTTTTCCCCAAGCAAATCAGAGCAGGCAGGGGATGCACCCACCCCACTCACCTCCCCCTCCCCAACCCGTATCAGGGCCGGGCACAGCGCGGAGGGGGTGTTTGCCTTATTTTCCCCCCTGTTTTGCAGGCAGGCAGGTGGAGGGGAAAAAAAAGTAATAAAAAACAACCAACCCAAACACAACCACAAACGCCCGTGTCACCCTCCCCGTGGAGAGAGCGAAGGAGCTGAGCTGGACTGAGGAGGAGGAGGAGGGTGAGTCTTCGCACTTCCACAAACCATCTGCCATCTTGGCTCTGGCAGTTTTGAGGGGACAGCAAGGAGGGCACCCCGCTGGCAGCCCTCCGACACCCTCCCGGCTCTGCTTCCACCCGTGACGGCAACGCCTGAGAGTGAAATCCCGCACCTGCCCGGCCGGTCAGGTTGGTCTGGATCCGCCGAGGAGCCCTGCGGGAGCAGCCGGGGTGAAGCATCGCCCCAGAGATGTGCTGGGGCACGGGGACCGGCTAATGCCTGCCTGCCGTGGGGCTCTGCGGGCCTCGCCGGGCTCACCGGCCTCGCAGGGACCGGCACTGGCTGGAGGTAAGGAGAGAAGAGAGGTCGCGTGGTGTTTAAAAGATGCCATATTAGTAAGTGTTAATTGGTACCTGAAGCCCGCAGCATCACGGCGACCTGAATCACCCAAGAGGGGACGATGCCCCAGACAGCAGCACATGCAATGAAGTCCCTCCGGCTCCCAATTGCTGGGGGCCGGCAGGCTATTTTTGGGAAGCATGGCTGCAGGATTTTGTTGGTCACACGCCCTTCCCAGGGCACGTGCCAGAGCCGGGCCGGTCTCCGGCCAGCTCAGCCCAGCCTCATCTGTGGCCACGTGGCACCTCCATGCCGGCAGCACCACGTGGCAGCTGCCCCATCAAAGATGCCACCGCTTGTCCCATCACCGCGTTTGGCCAAGTGCTCTTACTGCCACCTGAACTGGGCTGGTGAATGGCGCAGGATGGACCAGGAGTTCCCGGAGATAGAAAGTCCATGGAAAATTAGGAAACAGGGGGGCACGAAGCATCAGCTGGATTTAGACGTGGCCTGGAGAAGTGTGGGGAAGGCAGAGGGGAGACCCCAGTGTGGCAGGAGCGGAGCGGGACAGCACGCTGCTGCTGGGCTGGGGTGTGCTCAGCACCCACAGGCATCTGGCCATGCACAAGAGCAGGATTTCGGCTGGAAGAGCAGGGCCTGACCAGAGCAGAGGGAGGAGGTAGGAGCCAGGGATGAGCCGTAAAGTACATCCAGGCAAGCAAAGGACTCAAAATATTCTTGGCTTTTATAAACTCCATTAACGAGCTGAGAAGACACGATTCCTGCTTTACAAGTGTGCATGGGCAAATACTCCCATTAAAACACGAGGCAGAAAGTCTCTGGCTTTCCGATTGCGCAGGGACCGAGTCAGGGACGCAGCTCTGCTCTAACCAGGCTGCATCCACTGGAAACCTGGGCTCAAGCGGCTGCCCGGCTCGGTGGGGCACTGAGGGCGTCTTTCTGTCTGCTCACCGACAGGGAGAAGGCTTTCCGTGACCTTAGCTTAAAGTACGGAGAAGTCGTTACTGAAAACACATCAAAGGCAGCAGAGGCAGCCAGCGTCAGATTGCTTAAAAATCACATGATTTAAAAATCTCGGCCCATCTCCCAGAAGCTGAGGATGCGTATGGTCATCTGGAGTTCATACGGTAGATCCCGCGCCTAAGGGCAGCATCCTCAGTTACCTACTGCATTTCTTGATCCTCCTCATGCGCCTGTGCAACCCTTCTGGGATTTTCTGAATGCTCTGTATGAATCGGTGCTGATTCAGCCATCGGTAGCAGGTACTGCTTTCCCCAGTGTGACATCCCCAAGGTTTGAAGTCAGAATAATCATAATTTTTATTCCCTTCCCTTCTGGATTAATTCTGAGATATTTTTTTTTTTCCTTTAAAGTTGCTTCGACAGAAAAGTGATCTGACTTGTAAGTCTCCGCAAACAGCTTGCCTTGGGAGGGTTTGAGCAGCTCTGCCATGGCTGGCCAGGCTGCAGGATGTCCCAAATGCCACTGAGAACTGTGGTGGGTCTCGCCCAGCTTTGAGCCCCAACTACCATCCCCAGAGCTCCTGTCTGGGAGGGGACTGTGCCCCCGACCCTTTGATGCTCTATTTCTTCTAATATTTTTTCTCTGGGCGTCCATGCTTGTCTGCAGGACACTGGATCGGCCTGGCTGTCCTCGTGCTTTGCTGTACCGGCCTCGAATCACGGCTCCCATCTAAGTCCTGGCAGCCTGTGGACGGCTGAGTCCTTGGTGAAGACTTGTTGGAGGCTGTGCATGGACACCTCCCATGGGGACGGTCCTTGTCCCCATGAAGTTTGTACTCAGAGACAGCCCAGGGCAAGGCACAGCTCAGGCTCCCAACTGTCGGTGGTGCCGGGAGGTGCGAGAACACTTGCCTGGCCGGGCTGCTCCCGGGACGGGGGAGGGTTACGGCTTGTGTTAGGGAGATACCAACATTTCCAAGGGCATGGTCCAAGGGCAGGATTTCCAAGGGAACTGGCTGAGGAGAAATGGGGTTTCTGGGGGATATGGGCTGAAGGGTACATTGCAAAAAAAGGGGCAGGCAGGGGAAAGCACACGGACAGCTCAGAGAGGCAACACAGAAGGAGTGATATGGGAGGTTTTGCAGTATTACCAGCTCCGCTCACCAAGCAGCCGTGGTCCAGCACCCTCATCCACGGCAGCCTTCTACGTACAGCCAGTTAAGGGCGTGCTCTCTTTATTTGCCTTCTCTTTTACTTTGCTTAACCTTTGAGCTCATCCTGAAGTCTTACCGTCAGTTTTTTTTCTCTGCAAGGCTGTGGGGCAGCTACTTCTCAGACAAAGGTGGAGGGACCGAGTGCAGTGCCGTGGCCCCACAGGAACGGGAGATGGGGTGAGCCGGAGGGAGCTGCCGGCACAACCCCGCTGCCCACGCTGTCGGCATGGCCGCCGGTCCCCGGGGCACATTGCCTAAAGCATCGCTCACCACGTGGGAGATCCCTGGACTTTTTATCAGCGGTCTGTGACCACATGCTGCCCTCGGTGCGGCACGGCACGGCGAGGGGACCGTGGCCCGGGGGTGCAGAGGTCGGGTGCTTGCCGCACCGCTGCCAAAGTCACACTCGTGGAAGTGGGAATAATATCCACCTTATCCTTTTGGGATCCGGCCAGGTAAGAGCTGAGATTGCTGGAGTGCTTTTGTTTTACAGTGCTCCGTACCACAGCAAGGTGTGGGTTTAGGTGCAGAGCTGCCCGGCGGTGTGAGATGCCATGAGAAACCCCCGGGTTAGAGAGTGAGCATCCCACTCCGCTCTGCCGTGGTTATCTCGTGTGTGTGTGTGTGTGTGTGTCGCCCTTGTTGGGCTGAAAAGTGCAAAACACAGCCACCGCTCTGGGCTCAAATGGCGAGTCCCCTTTGCTGGGTGTATTTTGACATTGTTCTTGTGGCATCGTGCACTCACAGCCGCTATTTCCCCGCATCGCAGGTGTTACCTGTTCACTTTGTTCCAGTGACCGCACCAGTGCAAATCACCCCCTGGACAGACCTGGCAGGTTTTGGAGAGGGTTTGAAAGAGTGGGGTCCAGGACAGCTCTGGATTTTGGTCTGCAAAGGCTCCTGGAGGCACCTGTTCTCTCGCCTTTCCGGCTAATCCCATTGTAATCCTTTTATAAAATTTCACCTGCCTTTAAAAGTCTGCTGCTGCCCTTTTGGAAGGATGAATCTGTTTTCCAAGTGATAATTGCGCTGCCTGTTATCCAAGGGCAGGCATTTCTCACTGCACAAGAGTGATATCAATATATTAAAAAGTTGTTTGGAGGGCTATCTATTTTTTTATGGACACAGTTGTTGTGGTGATGGGCTAGAGCTGGTCTGGAGCAGTTTTACCCTGGAGGGGGAGCAGATCTCTGACGTGCCCTGAGTGAATCCTAAAGGCTCGACTTTACAGCTGGACCCGGGAAGTTTATGAGCTCAGGCCCGAGCCAAGAAGCTGCTGCTGCTGCTGCTGCAGGATGGTTATTCCAGCAGCACTAGTGGGCACCGTTAGCCCTCGCAGCCCCTTTGGGTGCCCACGTAGGATGCCCAGCAGTGCCCCAGCAACTGCTGTGTGCCCGTCAGGATCTTCCCGCACCTCCACCTTCACTAAGACACGCTGTGGGTTGCAGCAGGGAAGCAGAAAGCCTCCATCCCTGCTAAGAAGCATGGCTACGAGGAAGACCATTTTGGCTTTCAGCATTTCTTTTCCCGCTGTGATAGCAGCCTTTTCATTTCTAAATATCCAGGCGCTCATTTTTATATTTGCGACCTGGTTTGCAAAAAAATCAGCCCCTGGACTTGGCACTCAGCGGTGTGTCGGGCCATAGGGACTTGCGTGCAGCTGAGCTCCATCCCAGGAGATGTGTTACTAGCATCGCTATTTGTGGTCAGCCGAGTGCTCCCAGCCCGATAGCGAGCGCAGGTGGGGCCCGGCTCCTCACCCAGGCACGACTTAATCAGGGTACAGAAATCTGCCAGCACCGAGAGATGCACAAAGCTCAGTGAAATCTTATATTTCATCTTTTCGATTTCCCATCTTTGTTGGAGACAATTCATGATTCTGCTAAGGCCACCGCTGAGTGTCTCCTCCATCATCACAGGTCCAAAGTGTGGTCTCTGTAGTGTAGCCAAAACCAGCCTCGGGGTCTGGCTGCCAACAGGTTTCGGCTTTAGGAGGTCAGGGAAGAAGTGGTCACCAGCGTTGGGCTTCCCCGCCAGCCTCTGTCCCCTGTGTGCCCACAGCACATCCATAAAGCAGCTCCCGAGCCCCCGGGAGAGGGTGCAATGGTCCATCAAAGCACCAGCATTTCTCCAGATGTTGGGGACGCAGCCACCTCTCGGACACTTCCCAGTGCTCCCTCTTTCCCGATGATGTTCATTCCCTCAGTGGGTTATTTATGGGGAAGAATCCAGTGTTAGTGATTGAGTATCTCTCTCGTTCAAAGAAAAAAGGGAAAAGGCTCATGGTAAGACAAAAAACTTGAGGAGCAGTTTAAAGATTTATTTCTTCATGTTCCAATCAGTCTATTTTTTCTCACTTTTTCAAAGCACAGATAAACCTCATGGGCTATCAAATACCTATCCTCATTTTGAAGAGGAAGGGCAGAAGAGGAGGGATGTTGCTATTTTCATTTCCTCTATGATATTTATCTGATTTGTTTCAAACTTTTAGATGAAAGTTTCCAATTCGACCCACGGATTTTGCAAGGAGTCAGCTGGGAAGTTTTATGGGCAACATTTTAATGGCCTGTGAGTATCTCTGCTCCTGAGCATCTTTCACTAGTCAGTAATTAACAAACCTAACTCTCCCCAGCACTGGTTCTCCTGCCAGGCCTTTGGCTGCCACCCGCTATTGCCACCTGTTGTCCCCGGTCCTGAGGTGTGACACTGGGCTGGGATTTGCAGCAGGGCCACATGTCCTTCTGTGAGGCAGGTAGGTGTTTGCAGCCAAGGGCTGTGTCTCTCCTTAGAGATGCTGTCAGAGCCCGAGTCTCGCTTGGATGGACCTGGCGTGGCGGGACGCATCCAGCCCTCTGTTATGAAGCCATCTTTCACATCCCTAATTGCTCCCTAAATTTAAATAAGAGATCGGAATGACTTGGAGGTGCCCCAGGAGAATGACACCCGTCAGGGTTTGGGGTGCCTGCTCCAGCAGCCCTCACATTGCTCCTTCGCCCCGTGAGCGGTCCCCACAGCCCTTTGCTGGGCCCTTGGGCAGCACCGTGGTTTGGCTGGGTGGATGTGCTGCTGCCCGAGGCACAGCGGGCAGCAGGGAAGGTCCGTCGCCTCTGCGATCACTCATTTGATGCTCGGTTTTTTTTGTGCGCTAGAAATAACAAAGCTAAGCTAGAAATGGTGTTGATGCTCCCTCTTGCCTGCTCCGGTCTTGCCCAGCCACGCTGTTTGTCTCAGGACCATTTATGCTGCTGTTGTTTACAGTTTTATCCTTCTAATACCTCTAAAGCTTCTACTTCATTCCCTTTGAAATCCCTCCTTCCCAGCTACCTGTGTGGTGCTTCCCGCTCTCCTCCAGCATTCATTAAGCAACTCTGAGCTATGATCTCTCCTTTTACAATAAGCATTTTCAATTTTCCCACCCCCTCAGCCTCCTAATTGCCCTCCTCGCTCTCCATCTTTGCAATTGTAGGTTTTCTGCCTCGGAGGCTGTGAGCTGGCACGAGCTCTTCTTGGCTCTTAGTAGTTTTTCACCGTTCATGCTTGGCCTTTCACAGTAGTTGCTACGCAGTACTGATATAAAAATAATAAAGAACTTTTTCATGCCCACCCTTAAGGGAAAGCACACATATGGTCTAAAATTGCGTTGTGCCAGCAGAAAAAAGCGCATCTCTTGGTGGGTGGATTCGCTACTGAATATTCCCGGTGGGTCTGGGTGGCTCTGTAAGGGGTGGATGGGATCTGCCGAGGCGGGTGGGAGGATGAACGAGGCTAAGATGAGGGGTCATGGCTTCAAACTGGAAGAAGGTAGATTTAGATTAGATATGAGGAAGAAATTTTTCACTGTGAGGGTGGTAAAGCACCGGCACAGGTTGCCCAGAGAAGCTGTGGCCGCCCCATCCCTGGAGGTGTTCAAGGCCAGGCTGGATGGGGCTTTGAGCAACCTGGGCTGGTGGGAGGTGTCCCTGCCCATGGCAGGGGGGTTGGAACTAGATGATCTTTAAGGTCCTTTCCAACCTAAACCATTCTATAGTTCTATATATGTGGTGAAAGGCACGAGATTGTGTCCCTGGTGAAATGGGCCAAGAGGAGGATCTAGTTCTCCAGCTGCTGAACTGAAAATTTAACACCACTCCTAGGAATACACCAATTCATCCTCAACTCTGGGCTGGCAGATAAAGAAAAGGTCATTTGACATTACTCCAGGCAGGAAGAACTTGTAATATTCGCAGTGTACATTTTTGCATGCTCTGTCTTTGGGTTTTTATGTCAAATTCAATATCTGTGACATCCAACACATCACTGAGATTTGTCCTTTCTGGGCTGGTGCTGAGTAGCCATCACGACAAGCCCTGCAGGAAGAGCATGGAAAGAGGGACCCACACCACTGATGGATGGTAGTTTGAACCTCTTCTCACTTTGGAATACCATGTCTCCCTCTCCCCAGATGGCCTTCACTGATTTCATAGCACACAACTTCCCAATCCCCCTGTGTGTTGATGCATTAGCTCAGGACGGGCTTCCCGAGGCGCTGATGGCTACAAAGCCACACATCCCTTGGACCATGCACAGATTTTAGCTGCTCAGGTGCCTCATTTTTCCCTTTTAACCCCCCGGGTCTCATGTCTCAGTGAGCTGGCTGCAGAAAATAGGCTATAGGAAGAGAAAGGCAGCAGTTTACGAGGAGAGACATCCTGGGAGGTTTCCAGCCGTTCTCCCACAAGATGATGGAGCGTGCGGAAGCGATGCTCAGGCATTCGGTGGGGCCGGGGGCTCCATTTCACCCTCCCGAGGGCTGTGCCTTCAGCAATACCTTATTTCTGCTTTTCCAAGGTTTTCAGTTCTTGGTCTCACCACACGGGCTGGATAAAGAGGAGATCCCAGCATATGCACAAGCAAGTTAATTTCCTTGGATTTTGCGGCTAAATTGGGTTTTACAATAGCTGGGGCTGGTGTTAAGGCGGGGAAATCCATCAGGACACAGCTGATGCTTGACTCCAGTAACGGCAGCAACGAAATAACAGTGAAAAATGACCCTCTGCCTGTCAAAGGGGCTCCCTGGTTATTCTGAATAAAAGGATGGATAAAGGTTTAATTTTAAAAATTAGTTTAATTTTAGAAAAAATGTCACGTGCTAAAGGGGTCATGCCCAGACCTGGTGTTATCGCTCATCTGCAGTCAGGAGAAGGGGTCAGTGCCCAGGGAAAGACTGGAGGATGGGCACAGCCTGCTGGGGTGGTTTGGGGGAACCGGGGGGGACGTGGGGACGCTGCTCTTGGCCCTGCTGCCAGGCTGTGGGGCAGGGGAAAGCAGCCCCCGGCCACGGTGCCAGCAATGGTGGAGACCAGCTGGGGAAGGGAGCATGTGGCTTGGAGGTGACGGCACTTTTGGGAGGAGCTCAGCTTTGGGAGGAACCTCGGGAGCAGGCGGTGCCACCAGCCACCGGCTCTGCTGGGTTAATGTGGGAGCAACGCATCGAGAGACAACTCATGAGTCTCGTGGTGTAATTATGGTTGCCTAATGATTTCCTTCATTTCTCACCAGCATCTCCCTCCAACACCTCCGTGGCCTGCGGCACGGCTCGCTGTGCCTCTGCGGGGCGCCGGCGGGCAGAGTTTGACCCCAGGGGCTGTTGCAGGAGGGATTCCTGGCACATCCCAACAACAGAAAAAACACAGCAGTGTTTGGATGCAGTTTTGCTCATCTTTACTTGCTTGACATCATAATATTCAAATACAAATAGATGAGCCCCGCTGTGACTCAGAGCCCCTGGTGTCATATGGGGAGGGCGAAACCAGAGGGGATCCGCTGGGGCATTTAGTCCAACTCCTGCTATTCTGAGCAGCCACGTCATATAATCCCCGTCACAAATTTCCCAGCCTCCCGGCAGCCCCCACCAGTTAATACCCATTTGTTCCTGTGCCAACGTTATCCGCGGTTTAAAAGCTATTCTCTCTCCCCAGTATTTCCCTGGGGCTTCCCCCTCTCGCTGTAACTAAGGAGAAGGCTCATCCATGCTCCCAGGTTGATCCCACCTGGCATCCCCGCCTTCGCCCCGGACATTGCACCGGCACCGCTGGCAAGTCGCGGCATCTCAGCTCCTGGTTTGCCACCTGCAGCCATGCCGCACTGATGGCTTCTGATTTCTTTCCAATCGACTGAGATCCCCACATCTCACACCCACCCTATCGCAGCAAAACCCACTGCTGCCAGTCCCGACGCCCCTTTTGTGCAGGTCCCGACTCTGCGGAGCCGGGGGTGACATCCCCAGCCTCTCCGCTCCCCTTGGCCAGCGCGTTACTCACTTTGCAGCTCATTTACTAATCCTCACCTGCTCTGGTTCCACTAACAATTTCGTGAATGGTGCTGTCAGATACGTGTCTGAAGAAGAGATTTGATCTGTTGTATTGCTTAGCCTAGAAAAATCACTAGTGTTAAAGGAAAAAAATCAGCGTGACCTGTTCATTGCACTTTTAACCCTTTCCCTGTCCTCTCCAGGCCTCTGACTGTTGTTTCCCCCAGAACCTCAGATGCTGTAGGATCTCCCAAAGAGCAAATTGCTTGCAGAGTAGTAACACCAAATAAAATGCCTTGCAGTGCCCCAGCTGCCCCCAGCCTAAGATGCAGGACAGGAGGGAGTGACGGTGTGTCCCTGGCAGGGCCGGCCAGGCAGCACCTTCAGCAGAAACGTGTTTGCTCGGTGTTATCGACTCGCTGCCCTGCGTTGGGTATTTCCCTGCCCGGGCACTCCTGTGGCCATACTTCATTCAGGGCTCTCAAAACACCCTACAGACCTGCGGGTGTTGACTCTCAGAAAGCCGGTGACAGAGAGGGATACAAATCATCTGCTCTGTTTTTCAGACTGCTGAACTCGGTGGCAGATGACGTGGTCCACACCAGCCAGTTTAAATCCGCGGCTGCAATGAGACTCCACACCAATTTTCCCATCTCCTGCTCCAGCTGCCGTGAGCTTCGCCACGAACACCACTTCGGTGGTGTTTAAAGATGCTGTTCGCAAAGGTACCCCTCTAAATCCACCCAGAAATGCTCTCAGCACCTGGAGGAAGCCAATCCCAGAGATCCTGGTTCAAACCTACCCGCATTTATTTGTTTAACACTGAGAAAACACTCCAGCCTGCAGCGAGATGGTCCCATCCCTCAGAGTGCTCACAGCCTCCTGGGAATGGAGAAAAAGGGATGCATTGGGGTGCCCGGGATTCGCAACAGGATTCGTTGTCTTCAAAACACTTGGGGTGTGGAACACTTCAGTGTTGGAACGTGCTGCGGGTCGTGGTGGGTGAAGCAGGATGGGGACAGCAAATCCCTCCTGGGGACGGCGCAGGGGGCTGGCGGCGGGATGGCAGCGGCACGAGCTCGGTGCCGGGAGCCGGGGGCACACGGGTGCTGAAGAAGACACCGTAGAAAACCAGGGTTAATATGATGGGCAACCAGGCTGAAGCACTGAGTTGTGCGAGGGTGTAGAGGACGTGGCCACCAGTGCCACCGCCAGCTGGAGCAGCCCACAGGGCTTCAACAGCCGGAAAGCATCCGGAGAAAGGCAGAGATGGGGCTGCAGGGCGAAAGCAAAGAGTCCTGTGGCCACCAGTGAGCTGACCTAGCGCTGCGCAGGATGGGCATCGTCGGCTGTTTAGGCTGAAGCCAAACCAGTGAAAACTCACTGGATCCAGGCGTCGCCCTTGCCCGCTCCCTGCCAAACCCTGCCCGGCGCAGGTTTCACCCAGCCGAGCTCGGTGCCGGGAGCCGGGGGCACACGGGTGCTGAAGAAGACACCGTAGAAAACCAGGGTTAATATGATGGGCAACCAGGCTGAAGCACTGAGTTGTGCGAGGGTGTAGAGGACGTGGCCACCAGTGCCACCGCCAGCTGGAGCAGCCCACAGGGCTTCAACAGCCGGAAAGCATCCGGAGAAAGGCAGAGATGGGGCTGCAGGGCGAAAGCAAAGAGTCCTGTGGCCACCAGTGAGCTGACCTAGCGCTGCGCAGGATGGGCATCGTCGGCTGTTTAGGCTGAAGCCAAACCAGTGAAAACTCACTGGATCCAGGCGTCGCCCTTGCCCGCTCCCTGCCAAACCCTGCCCGGCGCAGGTTTCACCCAGCCGAGCAGCCAGACGCGGCGGAGGTTAGAGCAAAGACATAAATAAAAAGGTTAATATTTTCCACCCGTCTCTCCCAGCTGCCGTGCAGATTGCAGCTGTTTCTCCCCAGTCACGTTGGCCGCAATACTCGTTGGGTTGGTATTTAATTGCCTCTCCCTAACGACGCATTAGGCAGGGTGTAATTTGCCAGCGCTGGTCAAACAATACAGATAAACCCGGGTTGCACACAAAGGCAGCGGAGCGGGGAAACTTCGCCGTCTGGTTCTGCTCCGCTTTGGAGCTGGTGGCTCCAGACATGGGCGGGATGTGAAGCGACGGACGTCTCGGCCTTCAGGAGGAGGAAGAAAAATGTCAAATAACAGGAGACACTCGCTTGCCCTGCGGCAAACCGGCGTGAAGCCCTGAGTGCCCCCAATGCCACCAGGGCTGGGATGCCGTGTGCCACCTCAGGGGCTGGCCACGGGTTGGTACAGCTCAGCGCATCCCTTTTCTTGGGCTTTCTTTTCTTTTTCCTGAATTTCAGATGCAAAAGTATTTTAAGATTTCTCTCTTTGCTATTTTTTAACCTTAATGGTGTGAGCACCTGTATGGGGAATGTCGCCTTCGCTCGCGCTTGGGAATCACCCAGCTGGAGATTAAAAACCCAACAGGTCTTTAACTTAGGAAGCAGAAGGGCTGCCATAACACCAGCGTGGGCCCTCGGTGTTTCTCAGGACCTTGGCTTCAGCAGAAATAGGTAAAAAAAGAACAAACAAGGGAAAGCTTCATCCCGCGACCACAGCTTCTCACCCCGGCTCTGCAGCACCGTGATGCTCAGAGCATCTCTGCCCTCCCCGGCTCCCCTCGCACCCCAGGCTCCGTCCAACGGAGGGGGATTTCACCCAGATGCTAGAAATAAGTGAGAAGGAGAGAGTTAAAAATTAGCCTGTCCTCGCAAAACAAGCACTGAAAAAGCAAAACACACCCTTCCTTGTACTGGTCCGGGGCACAGACCTGCGTTTATGACCACGTCTGATACAGCCATGTATTATAAAAAAAGATAGAAATGGGCAATCTCCAATATTGATACAGAGAGAAGGGCAGTTACACAGATCGTGGGTGGATTTGAGTGTTCCTTAAATATTTACACAAACTATTCTGCTAGTCAGAGTCACTTCTAAAGGACGGCAAATTTCCAGCATGCAGTAAGCTTTAAAATGCTCGGAAATGAAATATCGCCATTAAAATTAATCGGGGAATCACCTGCTTTTGGACGCATCCTGAGTATTTTTAGGACGGTGGGTGTGCAATCCTGCCTGCACAGCACGGACTCCCGTGGGTCACCCACTTCGTGCATGGCTCTGCAGGAGCCCAACTGCTGTGGCTCACCCTGCAGAGGGAAGACTTGTTTGGGATGGCACCCGGCTCCTGCATCCCATCCCTGGACCGCTCAGCATCCTCCTCCTTTTGCTAACACGCCACACGCACGCCATGAAACCGGCTGCTTTTGTTGCCAAGTTGCACATTAACGTCCACACCTACAAAGTGGGGTAATTTATGGGAGACTGTCAGATAACCCCGTCCTGGCGCCCGGCATCCTGGCACCTGGTACCCGGCACCCGGGGTGCGCCCGGGCACAGGGGACGCCACCGACGCCTGGTCGGACACAAGCTGGGAGGGAGCAAACAAACAACCACCGAAAAAAAAATAAAGGGGGGCCATTTGTTTGAAGCTCTCTGGAACAGGAGGAAGTCAAGGGCGCGTCAAAATGGAAAAGCACAAAGCCAGCAGGGAAACGGGGTTTATTTATAAACTCCTAGAGGACGGCTGTGAACAATGGGGTGGGTGTTTTTTATCCCACCCAGAAATGGAAAAGGAGTCCGGGTCTGTCTGCCACTGCAGGAGCTCGACTGCTCTGCCTCACCCTGCAGAGGAAAGACTTGTTTGGGATGGCACCGGGCTCCTGCATCCCATCCCTGGACCGCTCAGCATTGGGGATGCTGGGGAGCCCCGGCTGAGCGCTCAGCCTGGGGGATGCGGGGGGTGTCTGGGATGCGGCTCCGCTGCCTGTCCAGAGCTGTACCCTCGGCGGGCGGGCACGGGATGCTTGCCGGCTTCCTTCAAAGCTCCACCATGCCAAAAGCTCTGCGTTGGTGACAGTAAAGAGCTGCACAGGACCCACGGTGCACATTTCTTCCCTGGGGTGGAAGGGAGCACCCGTCAGCAGGCAGGTGTGGGGGTAGGTCCCCGCGTTCCCGTGCAGCAGCAGCACATGTCAGAGTGGGCGATGCAACAGCAAACCTCACCCCTGCTCATCTGGTGTCCGGGAGCTGTTTGTAACTTACCGCACGTCCTCATTTCCAACGATTTGTCTCTGGCGTACAGGGAGCGTACAGGTGAGCCACTGCCGGTGGCGAGTCACACCCTGCCGTTGTTTCCCAAGCGCAGGAGCAGATGCAGGAGCGGGCAGAGGTTCGGCAGCGCCGCCAGAGCAGCTCTTGTTCGCTATGCTCCCGGCCAAGGAGCCCTTTGCCCCTCCACCCATCCTCTGCAATATTTTAAAACAAGCCCGGGAGACGCGGCCAGCCACCCCAGAGCGCAGCGTGCTCTCCTGTGCAAAGTTTAAGCCGTGTTGGATGGTAAATTAAAGAGCACCTCATGAAGCGCCGAGGAATGAATTTGATGATCGTCTCAGCCCTGTCTTACCCTTTCCTTCCTAGCCAGAAGGAGCATCAATATATCTTTCAATCAAAATGTTTTTGGAAAAGCACCCTCCCCGACTCTCTAAGCTGGGGTTGTCCCTCCCCGTGCCCCTCGCTGCAGCTCAGCCCTCGGACAGGAGCTGAAGCAGGCGCCGAACCTGAGCCCTCTGTCCTGGCATCCCCGGGGACACGGGCTGGTGGCACGGGGGTCGGACCTGGCCAAGGGCTCAAGTGCTCCCTGAGGGGCAGTGGGCTGAGCTTTAGGCACAGGAGGGCATGGCTGGACCCCGGCAAATCAGTTAACCGTGTGTTTAAGGCCCGGCGGGTAAAGCCGAGCGCTCGGGCGGGAGCCCTGCAGAGCGAGGCCCAAGCAAAGAAAGTTTGTGGCTGCAGCTCCCTGCTGCCCAGGGGAATTTTATACACATATAAAAATTAAATCGATGTAACAGGGAAATTCTTCTACAGATTCCTTTTGCTTTAAAAATGTTCTTTTTGTTGTGTTTTTTTTTTTTTTTCTTAAATGACATTTGCACATTTTTTTCCCCAGCAGAGACAGCCGAGGAAGACAGCAATCCTGGAAAAGGTGAAATGAAAAATGGAAACGACCAAGATGTTTTTGCTGAGAACTTGAGAAGCTTCAATGCATACATACAGGTATCCACACATACGTGTATACACCCACCCCTATAACCCCACACCACTCCCATTTTTCCTGTTGACATTAAATGCTCTCTCTGATGATCGCAGCTGCCTGCAGCGTTAACGAGACCGGCCAGGTAACTCAGAGGCAGAGGAGAGACACCGTGCCAAAAGAAGAGCAATGGGATGAAAGGAGCTATCACAAACCCAGTGTTATCCCTGTCACCTGGCAAGCACAGCACTGGGCATCACCGTACCCCAGCTCTGGGTCCCAGCTCTCCAGTGAGGCAGCCGATGGGCAAGAAGGAGCATCCTTCCCGGCTGCTGGAGCTGGAGCGTGGGAATGGCCATCCCAGCCTCTGGCTACAGCCCTGGCAGCACTTTGGTTAACGCGGGAGTTAAGAGGTGCTGTCATTCTTTTAGGACCAGGGGAGTTACAATATCTGATCCTAAAATCAATTCATAATCATATCTACCAAATTAGAGGCAGCTGCCAAAAATGGCGGATACGTGTTATGTGTTCCTTGAAGAGCCCGGCTGGTTTCACGCAGCAAAAGCTATTTAATCCATAAGCTGGGCACAGGCTGACACAGGGGAACGCTCTGCTCATACCAGACCTCCTTCTTTTGCCTTATGCGAATATGCCCCATTTAGTCTAAATTTTCCAGATACTAAGCCATTTGTGGGCTACAGAAAGGTGGGCACTGGCGCAGGCAGAGCGGCCTTCGTGGTTCATCTGGCGGGGAAAAAGCTTCTTGCTGATCCCTGAATCTGAAGAATTTGCTCCTTGAAAACCCCTCTAACGTTGGGTTAGTTCTGGCTGCCTCTGCCTGCCCGTGCCCCGGCGCAGCTCGGGAAGGACGGCAGTGAGTCCAGTGCTCCTGATAGAATCATAGAATGGTTTAGGTTGGAAGGGACCTAAAAGATCACCTAGCTCCAACCCCCCCGCCATGCAAGGGCTGAGCTTTGGTGTCGGAGTCCGTATCAGCCACGAGATGACAGTGATGACCTGGTCATGGCAGCTCCTGCTCTAACACTTCTCCATCCGTCGCGCCGCAGCCAGGACCGCACCACTTTGCCACGGTGCCCAGGCAGCAACTGCACCGTGTACGGGGCTCTGCCGTCCCTGACAGCTCTACTGCAGAGCTCAGACTTCTGTTCAAAGTTATTTAATTACGGTAAGAATGACTTCTCCTCTCTCAAAGACTGCTGAAACTGGGACCACCACGCAGGGATAATTTCCAGCCCCTCCTTCAAGCACCTCCCTGGGGACGGAGGGGCTCCGGGTGAGCAGCAGCAGTTCCCTGCCCCACTGGGCGGGAGGAGGGCTCGGAGCCGCCTCTCACAGCATCCCCTCCTTCCATCACCAACGAAAGTCAAAGCACTAAAGATGGTCAAGATCACAACTTCGTGTTAAAAGGAGGCAGATGCTCCCGTGCGGGCGGTGCGGGCGGCACTCACACGGGGCCGAGGGAGCGCACCATCCCCTTTCTATTCACCCAGACGCCACTTTGGTTCCTTCTTGTAATATCAATTTCTCGGAGTAAATGTTTTTTTTTCTGAGTGTCCGGTAAATCAGGGGGGTTGACAGCCTTGGTTAGATCTAAATGAGAGCTGGGAGCATATTTTGGGGTCACCTTTGCTGTGGGCAGCAGTGCTGCCCTGCTGTGGGGGGCAGCACCCAGGGCGCGTCGGGATTAAAGGCCGAATCCTGGTCTTGCAGGGGGGTGATGCAATGTGTGTGGCTTGCCAAAATCCACCCCAAAAAGGCACTGGTGGTGCATGATGAGTCTCAGCGAGCTGTGCCATGCTGATGTGCCGGCTCGGGGCCTGACCCCCTCCAGGGGAGCCTTTAAGCAGCTCACACAGACCCTCCGCGGGTCAAAGGTTCAGATGAGATTATTTTCACGTAGATAAAGGTGCTGATCCCCTGCGTAAAACACCTTCATCTCTCCAGCCGAATTTGGTGCCTCTTACTACCCTGCGCAGCACGCGATGCTGTGCACATCGTGGCGTTCTCAGCAGCACCCAGGTGGGTTCAATCGGAGGAAGAGGCTGAAAGGAAAACTGAAGGCTTTCACATGTGTCCCGTGCTTTTACGCCTAAAGAGAAAAGAAATAAGAAAATCATCAAGAATATTTCCCCTTGTGCCCCCTGCTCAGGCAAAACTCATTTTAGATGAGGGGAGGGGACACTGTTCTTTCTTAAAGTATTGGTGAAAGGCTCAGCAGCCCCCAGCGAGGGGCTGGTGCCACCGGCGTCCTGGCCAGACCAGAGGGCACGAGGCCACTGGCAGGACAGTCTGGCTAACACCGACATAGCGCCTTCATCCTCGCCCTGAGAAGGAATTCGGGGCATCTTTCGTACTATAAAGCAACTGGAGAGGCGGAAGGCAAGCCAAATGGAGTAAGCCATCCCAAAACATCTGGTTATAAGAAAAATCACTCCAATAACCAAACACTCTCCCATTACACAGCCCACGGCAGAGCAAAGTCTGCCCATTGTGCCTCTTCCAGGTCATTTGTGAAGTCGGTCACATTCAATAAATCCAGTAAGGACCAGCTGCTCCAGCTGAAGGTGAATGGTCCCATTTAGGTGACACGCCAGCCAGGAGATCAACGCTTAAGTGGATGCGATTACTTATTAGATGTAAACACTGTTGAATAAATCTAAATAAACTCTAATTATTTATAGAGCATATTTCTCATGCTGGTTGAATGGTGACTCTTACCAACTTTAAAACAGAACTGAAGCCAGGCAGGGTAAATGATTTACTGCCTCTGTAGATAGAATTAGCATGTGTAATATGTATATACAAATATACATAATATATGTAATTACAGGTATTGGTGTTTGAGAGAGATGTCTAGCCAGATGGAAAGAGTATGTACAGACAACCTTTGCTACTACCTGCTAGAGAGGGAAGCGTGTTTAGTGACTGGAATAAGAAATTGGTAGTTGATAGTTGGGTGAGGGAGTTATTGCCCCACGTTCCCCTTCTGCGGAGTGGATTTGGCTGCCAACTTCTCCCTCTTGTCCATCCACTTAAAGAAGAAGCAGGGCTGGAAGTGTCCCACATCCAAGGGCATAGCACTGTGTATGGACCGCGGCTGCTGCAGGGTATTCACACCATCTTCATTTTTGGCATCCAGTGAAGATGCGACTCAGGAAGCGAGAAGGCTTTGGCCCTCTGGAGCATCTCTGAGACCCCAGCCCACCTGGGAACACGTCCGCAGCCCCCACCCAGGAGATAAAGCTGTGTTTATCCTCCCCCAGAGCCCGGGCTGTGCTTATCCTCCCGGCTCTGCTGGGCTCCTGCTTGGCCCACAGACCCCTCTGCGCAGGTCGCTTGTACTGCAGATCCTGGAGATGCTGTCAGACAACCAAGCCTGAGAAAGGCTTACCTGCCCCGACTGCCTTCCCTTCTCCATCCCAAACACCTGGCAGGTGGTGCACAAGGAGCGGCAAGGTAAACGTCCTCCATTTCATGACCCCTCTGGGCTTCAGGCTGGTGGGTTTTAGTGTGGGAAAGGCAAGAATTAGAATCATAGAATGGTTTAGGTTGGAAGGGACCTTGAAGATCATCTAGTTCCAATCCCACTGCCATGGGCAGGGACAATTAATCCTTGTGCCTGGTCTTGCTGAGGGGGAGATACCAGGCAACTGCTTGTGTGGCTGAGGAACATGCAACTGCCCATATAAAATGCGTTTATTTTCCGGTTTTCTCTTTTTTTGGACTCTGGTGTCCAAGGGAGTGGGGTTTCATGCCCAAGAGGCCTGCAGGCAGATGGCACCTCAGCACACAGAGGGACATGGGGACGGCCTCCGACATGCAGGCAAGAGCGCAGTGGGAAGGCAAGTCCACCCCACTGCCTCAGGTTAGAGCTCGATTTCTTTATCAAAAAGTATTTAAAAAGCAAGCTGCATTCACAGGCAGGCACAGCTTGGGACTATACACAAATTTAACCAAGTTTTGAAAGTTTGCAGAACCTCTGTTATGCAGCCACCACGACAGTGGGGAAAGGAAGGAGGAGATGTCTCACCAGCAGCTTTCTCGCACCGTGTGGCTGTCGGCACAGGGACTCAAAGTGTCCCCAAGCCTCAGCGCCACCGTGCCAAGTACCAGCTTGCAAAACACAGCGGGGCAGGTCCCTGCACTGCCATTAACACTCCAAGACCCTTAATACGAAGGCACGTTCATTAATGGTCAATTAGTTGCTTTCAACACCCCGGGGACAGAAAACCCGCCATCTGCAGCAATCTCCCCTTCCCCGTCCCCGCGGGGGCATGGAGGAGAGGGAAAGGGCTCGGTTGTTGGGATGTTCACCGGGAAACTTCATCCCCCCGAGGTCCTCAAGTGCGACAGCCGGTCACCACGCTGCAGGCTTTTGGGGGCTGCTTCCCCCGCCCCCCGCCGCAGCTCAGGGGTTATTTGATGTATCAAACCAAGGGCTGAACAAGCAACTCGCTCTTCTGTGGCTCTCCCGGCATCGGCAAGTGTGCTCAGCCCTTTGGGAAAAATCAGGCTGTTAATTCAAGCACCTCATTTTAGGTAATGTTTGAACTCCCCGTGCCTTTCAGAGGTGAGGGATGAGGAGGTCAGAGAGCAGCCCGCAGCTGACGTGCCGACGGTCAAAACCAGCACGAGCTGGCAGCCTCTGCCGGGGAGCAGAAGGGCCCCGCTCAGCGCTGTGCCCAGGACAACGCCGCCGCCCCAGAGCGTTTCAGTTATTCCTGACGGGGCTTATCTACTCACCGTCCTGCTATCCTGCAACCCCAGTTTTGGTTTTGCAAATAACATTTGCAAATTAGGAATTTGCAAAAGCTACGGCGGCCTCCAGAGACACACAGCTGTACCTAGCTACCGCTGCAAATGCAAAATGAAAGGTGTCTGGAAATTATGACGCTGAAACAGGCAAGAGAAAAAGGTACAGTGTCCTTTGGCACTGGTGGATACGGGGTATCTCCCCCTGGAGAGATGTGGGAAGGGCCTTCAGTGGCCCCTGACTCCTCTGGCCGGGGGAGGCGAGGGGCTGGGCAGCTCTGGCACAGTTGGGATGAAATCTCTCACATCAGTCGCTCCCTGCATCCCTGCGGCATCCCGCCAGGCACTAACCCGAAACACGGGAGGACACAAAGCCGGGAGGGGACATCCCCGTCCCCACGCGGCAGTGGCAGCCGTGTGCCAGCGATCCCGCTGTGCCCAGCCAAAGCCCATACCTCCGCTTTCCCCGGCCCCAAAGCCCTCCAAAACAAAAGCTCCCCCGGGAGTTCGGCAAAACATCGCTCAGCGCAGACCACGGCCATTTCCACGGCGAAATTTAAATGCGAGAGTAGGTTGGAGCTCCTAAAGGATGAGACTGGTGAAGCCCACGCTCAGCCCAGCACTCGGCTCCGCCACGCGAACGCCGTGGTCCCGGTGGGCTGCGGGGGGTGTCCGGGATCCGGCCCTGAGCGCCAGCCCTTGGCTGCAACGCCGGCAACGCAATCACAAAAGCCCTCTCAGAAACTTTGGTAGCATCCGAACGGTGAAAAAGCGAAGCGAAGTGAGTCTGAAGAGACACTTGCGGGGGAAGCACCGCGCCGCACACCCTGTGCAAAGGCTGTGGGAAGCTTTTGTGTCCAGGCCAGCAGCGCATTCACCTCCCAATTGATTTTTTTCCTCCCCTTTGGCATTGATGAGAAGCAGCCGCTCTCACACAACTGTAAAGGACACGGCATTTTTCACTTAAATTCTTTAGTCGGAGAAGACAGGAGAGAGAAAAAAAAGTTAAAAACCAGTCCGACAGCAGAGATCAGCCCCACAGCATCAGGGCTGGGAGGGTCCTGCAGTCGGCCTGGGCAGTGGGATTTGGGATGAATTTCCATGGGTCTGAATGGCAGGGATGCTGTCGGAGCTGACACGTGCCTCCTGGGTTCCAGGCAGCCCGGCCCAGCTGGCAGAGCAGGGTGGGCAGCGAATCTCAGCCCCACGTTTTTTTGGCTGCCAGACTTTATCCCCTCCCTCTTCATTTAATATATCCGACCTTCCCGGTTCGGCCGCAGCAGTAGGTCTGTGGCACAGCACAGCGTGATTTAAAGCGTAAAGCTGAGGATCTGGAGTGATACAGAGGCACTAACGTCACACCTAAACGTAAGATCCCAGAGAGGAAAACACCTGCATCTGCCTGGTGAGCTCAAGCCTCTGATTTTCTTAGTTTGATCCAGTGCAAATGTTGACCAGGGGAAGGAAGGAGAAACTAGAAAAGCCAGGTAAGACAGACCGAAATGGAAGGTCTGCTGAACACATGCTGCAAATGCTTCCAGACATTATTTTCCCTTTATGTGCTTCATTTACAGGCAGATCCCAAGTAAGAAACACAGAGACCACGCTTTCCATTTTTTTAGTCAGAGGTGGTTTTTTTCTCTCTTGGAGACAATTCAGAGCAACTGTCCCTTTCACCATGACGTATAAGCAATATAATATAATAATGTATCTATATTATGTATCTATAATATATATTTAAAAATGTATAATAATATATCTATCTCCATTCTCTCCCTCCGTTTGACTTTCCATGCACAGCAGTTATGAGCACAAACAGCGATGTCTTTCCTGTCTCAAGTTTGACTAATACAGAAAACCAACTGTAGCAAATAAGAACGAAGGTCCAACTTGCCCAATATCCCATTTCCCACCAAGACGAGGGGAAGACACTTGGCGAAAAGAACAGGGCGAATGTGCAGCGATGCTTCCCGAGACCTTGCCCCCCCTGCACACCTTCCACCAGGGACTCCTGTCACTCCCACCCCAATCATCCCGAAATGCGGAGAGCCCTCTGGCCTGTGGGTCAAGTTTGCTAAAGAGAAAATATTGAACGCAAGGATATTCTTTTGCTCGGTGGAGTGAGTTTACAAGTGAAAAAAAAAAAAATTTAAAAAATTCTTAACCCGTTGCGAAAGCGCGAGAGGATGGAGGGCAGCGGAGGACTCCTGCCTCCTGGACACAGCCCCGCTCCGCTGCTGGATTTTGAAATGAATCAATAAAGAAAATGAGTCCAACAGCCAGATGTCTGCTTTCATCTCGCTGCGCTGGAACTGGAATAAAGCCCACAAAATCTCCACCAAAATACTTTCTTTGAAAGCTCTTTGTTAATGGCTTTCCGGCTGCGGGGAACGAAGGCAGCAAACGTGACGGGCTGATGCCATCTAACGGCCGCTCGGATTCCCACCGTTCCAAGGCTGCCTTCGGCTTTGGGACTCAACCGCAATTTCAGTGTGAACCCCTGAATTTACATCACTCCCTGCAGACAGAAAGGAGAGAGGCATAACCAGTTGTAAAGGGACTTTGAGAACGCACCCGAGGAAAGGTTTCCCGCCCCCCGGCTCGGCATATTTGCCGTGTGCAGCTCCTGCCACAGTTGAGGCAGTAGTGTGTTTAAAGGATTAAATATCTACAGGGGTGATACCAGCGCCGGGCTGCGCGAACAGGGCTGGAGGCGTAAACTGCCCTCCAGTTCTCCTCATCAGCTTTTGTTTTGTTTGTTTCCAAGTTGATCAAACTGGACTGAAGCTTTCCGTGCTGTGCGGTGGCCCAAGCGAAAACTGCTCGGCTGTCTTTGCACGTACTGCCGGCACGCGTAAAATGCAAAGCTAATGTAATCAAACCTTTCCAAAGAAGGTGGCTGTAGAAGTTCCTCCACATTACGTTCTGGCACTCTTTTCTCTTAGAAACCCAAATTGCTGCTGCCTTTGCAACTGCGATTAGAAACCATGGCAAAGGGCTGAGCAGCCTTTATATTAGGGATGCGCTTTCTACTGTTCCTCCCAGAGTCTGTGTGAGTTTGGTCAATCTGCAAGCGTGTAAAACCAGACGTTTATACAGGCTCTGTGGCGGCTCAAATGTCAGAAGCGCCCATCTCCACGCAACACCCCCTGAGCCGTCCCCGCCGGGCTGCGCGCACCGTTTGAGCCACGCACGTGGCAGTGCCCACAGACAGGCTGACTGCGCTCCAGCTGCCCGCACGCACATCGCCAGGCGGTTTCTAATTAGTGCTTTTCAATGAGTCCTCCACCTCATTTAACATACTGGACCTCTGAAAGAACAAACACCAACCCACGCACCAACTCCCTGGAAGGGAGAAGAGATACAGCAGCGCTCACGTCAGAAATTTCCATCAGACCCACGTGCCCAGTCCGGGACACAGTGGCCCTTTCTCCCTGTCCTTGGCTACTCCACAGTGCATCGTATTTGAGAAGTTTCCACAGGCTGCAACAGTGACAACTCAACAGTTTTGCAAACTGGACCTCCAGAAAGTAGAAAACCCTCAACTACTGAGCACCAGAGAAAACGGTGTACAATAACTCAAGCGGCAAGGCAGGAAAATATTGGTGAAAGTGGCCTATTACAGCCTTCGGCGTGACATTACCCCATCTCCTTGCCACATCTAAAGCCCTATGTAAAGTATACCACATTCTGTAATTTTTGCAAATCAAGCTAAATCTGGTTTGCCGTGTAACACTCATCTCCAGAACAAGTGAGAGTCTGTAAAAGAAGCCAGCAGGTGATCAGCTGGATCACTAGAGATTTTAGTATGGCCACAGAGACAGAAGTGGGATAGAGGGACACACAGCTTTACAAATCCTTTCTTTTCCTTTATAAGGCTCTTAGGTGGTAGCTTGCATGTAACTCCTCACAGCACACATTGCTGCTGCTCTGCATTGCTCTTTTTTTTTTTTGGGTTAAGCATCCTAACGGTACTAATTAGTTCCTCCCGTGTCAGCGATCCATTTTGAAGGTTGTCTTTCCAAGGGCTCCTACTTCCCAAGATTTAAGCCTTAACGTATGTTATGCTTGCTGTGAAGGTGTACTTTATTCTCACGCTTTGGCTTGCAGAATCTCAAATCCTTCTTGTAACACTGTGAAACCACGACCTAAGTGAAAATAAAGGGTCTGCTGTGGTTCGTAGACCCTTGGGAATAAAGAGAGTTCAAAGAAGAAAACTATAGACGCACTTAGCCTTACGGTGTAAGCTCCTCCACGTTGCTATAGTGTCTACTTTCATGTCAGTGCAGCACTAAGCAGACTGTAGATGCTCCTGGAGACAAACGATATCAAGAAGATTACTTGAATCTTGGCTAAGATTTATTTAAAATGCTGAACCAAAATTATCCTCCCACATGGGGACTGAGTTCACAAAACTGCCACCAGCCTGGGAGGGCTGGATTCTGACTTTCTTGTAAACAGAAACAAAAGGCTGACTTGTGGAAGGACAATCAAAATAAACATTTCTTGAAGTCCTTAAAGACCTTTCACAGAGCTGATATAGCTATAAAAACATAACACTGCAACTTCTGCAGCCTCAGAGACTCTGAGGTATACCATATGCCGGCAGGGCATGACACAGGTGTCTTCAAATAACTTCGCATTAAAAGCCTTCCTTACAAAATCCCTTTGTTTTCATTAATAAAATGAAAAAAAAATATAGTTATTTCCCCAAGCTATCTCCCTGCTCTGTACTTACACAGCACTTAAATCCCCCAAGTCCTATGTCTCAGGCCAGCACACGTAAACCCGTCCTGCAGAGCAGAAGAAAGAGACCAAGAAGATGGGGAAGTATTCCCTGGGAGAGGAAAACCTGCAGCGCAAACTCAACCAGGGTTCGGAGCAACTGCCTGACAACACCGGGTATTTCACCACGGGCCCATCCTCTTTCATCTCCAGGATCTGTGACAGAGAAAACAACTGTTCTCTAATAAGATCAGACAATTTTCTCGCATAGCTTTCAGAATACGCAGAAGCAAGAAGCCATCTTCAGCATAAATTCTTGAGAAGTAGTGTGCATAATCAAGGCATCTTTTCTCCAGGTGTGAGCTATAAGGGCACTGTATAAACAAAAGGCTGCTATACAAAATCCATCTATTTAAAATACTGTTTATTTGTGATTTAACATTAATTAGCATTACATCTATGAGCAATTTCAGATAACATTTATATATTTTCCACAGGACACAAGAGTTGGCTGGCTCATTCTTTATGCCAAAGCAAGTAAATAGAGGCATTAGCAAAAGGTGCAAATAGTTCACGGTTGCATTTTTAAAAATATTTATGCACATTGCATTCATTTAGATACATTTTTTTAAAAAGTTATGAAAAGCGTAGTTCACAGGTTACTGTTTCTACATATGTTGTAATACAACACAAATAATGTAGAACATAAAAAACAAAGTAAGCAACTGAAAGTTTCCACTATGATTAAAAACACTGATTCCAGTATTTAGTGATAGCTAGAAAATTGTTTCCAGGATCCATTCCAACATTGCATTATCACACTTACACGGTCAAAGCTAACCAGCCCCCGAACATGCTATAATCAACATTTTTGCATGCCAAACCACTCTCCAGCCATATTTAACGATTATATATTGTATAATATTTCAACCGGCAATTTGGGAATCACATGGATCTTTAAAATGTACGTCCTATTGCGATGACTGATTTACAGACGATTTGACACAGCGAAGAAAACCCTATGTTAATTTCTATGTTTAGTTTGTATTTACAATACAGTAAAAGTACTAAAATGACAATATCAGTAAAAATGAGTAGGTGGCAGTACCACCCTTACCCATGGCACTAGGCTCCGATTTGTTCTGGGTTCATCCAAAGGACAACACAGATTCATGAGGCCCTTTTACAATTCAAATGAAAGTGAAGAAAAAACCCAAAGTGTTGCGCTCTGTATGAATCCACACAAATTACTTAAAACGTCTAATATGGAAATGTCACTTTGCTGATTTAATAAAAATATGCCACAATCCATATCATATATTTAAAAAAAATAATCACCAGACTTTTACTTTCTTTGTCTTCTCCTATTTTCTTACTATTTCACTTTCCCTTTTAACAGTTTTGTTTCCTTCATTTGGTTATGTTAAGAGATTATTTTTCTTCATTCATTAGCAATACCATGAGAGAAAAAAAAACACCCACAAGTAATTTTTAAACATGAATCCAGTTCAATTTTATCTGCTTTTATCTTTTGATTCCTAAGTCCCTGGATTCCTGAATTATATTTAAGTATACTCTAAACCAAGCATTCTTAAATACACTCTACTATTAAATGCTTGGTTCACATGCTTATAATACCTTTATACTGAATGGTATACAAACATTTGAACATATAAAATCTTCTTTTTGTTTTGCCAGTTAAACTAAATTATCAATGTTAAGTGTATAAAATCCCCTTTCTTGAAAAATAAGGGTTTCCCTCCCCCCCCAACTGATAGAATAAAAAAGAAGTCTTCAAAAATTATATTTCACTAAAATGAAATATTTGGCAAAAAAGTTATTGAAGAATGGAATTCTTTAGACATTTTGTATAATTCCAAATAAACTTTCTCTTACACAGTTTTTCCCCTAATATTATGTGCCAGTGTATAATATTTCTATATGATCTAATCTTAAAAAAGATTTAAAGGTGTGCTGTTAATATGCACCCACTCAAACAGGGGTACAGAAACATAAAATATATGGTCAAAATCACAATACAAAAATGTGTGATCTGGTTACCAAATGAGACAGCAGTTTTAAAAAGTCATATGATCACTCATCAGTAACTTTAATAAAGACTTTAACTGTACTGAAAAGTTTAAGGTCTGCAAAATACTCCAAGCAGAACTTGCTGCTGCATACTGTGATGGTATTCGATCTTGCTATGACGGTAATTGAGCACCTGCCAGTGTAGTTCTACATGAAACTAATGAGCGTTTCCAACCCTCATAGCAATTTTGGACACAGTTAAGTGAGAGATGAATTAATTTTCAATTAACGTGAAAGTGGTTTTTTTTGTTTTGTTTGGTTGTTTTTTTTAAAGCAAAACCTCTTCCAGTTCCTTTTTGTTTAGGTTAAAAGTCCAGTTACTGCACACCCCTAACGCTACGCTGTTAATGGTCAACTTAAACGTTTAAAATGTGCAATGTCTCCTCACAACAGAGCTGCACTTATGCTTCCACTTTCTCCTTCTTTTTACTCTTTTTCAGGAAAGATGGGGTGCGGAATTTCTTCTTCTTCTTTGATGGGGATTTGGAAGGTGACCCTTCAGGGGACAGGGTCTCTTCTATCTTTTCAGAGCTTTTAATCGTAATCTCTACGCTCTCCACAGTACTCGTGGTTAACTGACTGACCCTCTTGGTGAGATCTTCTTCCACGTCATGTGCATCTTCCTTGCCGTTCACCACCACAACTGGCAACTCCACGGATATTAGGTTAGCATTCTGGGTATAGAGATCTTCATGATTTTCTGAAAGAACAGATAATTTTGCAATTATTTATGTACGCTATCCTGCAAAAAACCCCGGTATTGAAACAAAGTCTGCCAGTCCGGACTGTGATCCAAAGAATGAAACCTGAAGTGCTTAGAAATGTCCCCCCCCCCCCCCCCCCCTCCCTTTACCTACACTTGTTGTAAGCAGACAATACTGTGAAAACGTCATTAAAGGAAAACAGGCTGAAAAAGCTAACCTTATTTCTGCCAGGTACATACAGAGCTCCAGCTGTATATAGTATATACGAATACAGTCTACACAGCATATAAGTATACAGTCTCAAGCACAGTCAGCATTATGCTTTACTGCAAGAGACTAATTTATGAAAACACTGCCATCCCATACAGAAGTCTTTGGAGAACTGGCCTTTCAAAAGCCTTCTTGGACTCTGCTGAAAAAGTCTTTGGCACGAGAACTAATCTTAACGCTTCTAGTAAAATAAAAATATAATATCTATTTCCTCCACCTTATTAATATCTACATTTCAGTATGCCCTGTGTTGTTTTCTGTTTGTGAGAATTATGTATTAGAAAAAATTGGGAAAAACAGTTTTCTGGACAGAGTCCCACTCAGACTTGGTAAAAGAGGACTCTTTGGTTCAGTTGACTTCATGCAAGTGTAAGAACGCAGCAGAAGAGTGGATGACTCCGGTTTTCAGAGCCATTGGCATTGTACAGAAATTGCATGGAATACCTTCTAATTTTTCTGGGACATTTTGCGGGGATTGAGTTTGTGACTGAATTTGTGACACAGATGAACCGTCATCTGAGAATAATTCCTGTTCAGCATCTGCAGGACAAGATTTGAATTAGTAGCCATGCAAAAGTAAAAATCAAGCAAGAATGTCAGTGCTAGTGCTATAAGATTTACAGCTCTGCTAGAATTGCATCGCTCACGCTGACAACATCAAGAGGTTACAAGACACAGTTTAAACTCTCTAGAATTATGTATTTACGCATTTTATCTGCTAACAATCATTATATATTAGTTCTTTAATAGAAAGCATTAAAAAGGGTGGCAGAGTTGCATTCCAAGGAGCATGCCTTGTAGTTTTATCTAGTCGTAAGTCACGCACTGCTGTTACAGCAAGCTATCCTGCTATGCCCTGAATGTGACACACAACAAAATAGTTTTATTACACAATATTAGTGAAGAAGAATGCATAGTAAGTGTTATTGTTAAAAAAAATAAAATTAACCTGCAATTAGTAATTCCCTATGGAAGAGTAGCATTGGAAGAAAATGTAAAAAAGTGAAAGTAGATGAGTCTTGCACATTCGGAGAATAGAAGAAAAATTGAAGAAGCCAAGACCAATCATCTCAGTAAACTTTTGCTCAGCTGGGCACAGACTAGGTGACCTTCACAGGCTCTTCCAACCTAAGTTATTCTATGATTCTGACAAAAACAGTCGTTATATTGAAGTGTGTTTTTGTCAACCCCATTTCTGTGCAGACCTTTCACTGCACTAATTTGAGCACTAACCGAAGTGAAAAAAAACCAAAACATTTAACAAAAATGTCTACTGTCTTGAGGAATGATTAGTTCTAAAGTAGTTGCCAACAGTATATGCTAATAATTAACATGTATATGTTTTTTTACAGCAGATATTCTGAAACTAAGAATGAACTCACTGATAAAATGTAAACCCCGACATTGAAAAACACACCACTGACCTTCCAACCCTTGCTGCTTGCGCTCAATTGTTTTCTTGTACTCCTCCAGTTCCTTTTCTGTGAGATGGCTGAATGGGTTTGGTGGTGCTGGTGGTGCGTGCTCATCATCTTCAAATTGCATTGGCTGGAAAAGAGAAAACCACAAAATTTAACAGTTAGGAAAAAAAAGAAGCAGGCAAGCAAGATATACATGGTTAATGTGTTTTTTTTTCCCAAAGTTTGGTAACAGCAGATTGGCAGGGAATACAGAGGAAAAACATAGAAGCAGCCAGATGAAAATTACCCATTTAACAGGCATTCACACAGTAACGGATACTGACCACTGAGCTGTAAATCACCATCCTTTCGCAGCAGCACAATCATTATTTAAGCTTTTTTCTGTTGTATCAAAGGGGACAGCTTCAGAGTAGATACCTGCCTCAACAGCTTACACTTCAGGGACTAACACACTTGTCAGAGAAGTGAAAGTTCTTTAACAACAAGGATTCAAACATAGTGTTTCCCATATTTTCTCCAAATGGCCCAAATTCTAGGAAATTTTGTAGGAATGTCACTGTGCATGTGCTCCAGTTTAAGAACCTAACTGGAAGAGCTCTTCTGAGATGAATCTTGCCGTAACAAAATTAAAGTTATTTTCATGTTGAAAGAAAACTTATTTGGAAAATACTGGTTTTGCCTGAAATAAATAAGCAAACTCAGCGTTATCTCAAAAGAATATCAGAAACCAAAATGAGGAAATAGAGGTACTAACCCATGGATGGTTGGAAACTCTTAGAACTATAGAATTCCAATTACAATTCATCACAGTTTGTTGGATAATATTATTAGGGGTATCTGTACTGTTTTCAAGTAAGTCTATTCTATTCAAGAAAAGACTAGTGTGGACAGGTAAGAAACTGGAAACCCTCCCTCCCAATAAGAAGCCTGTTTCTAAGGAAAGCTGCCTTCTACACGGTCCCATCCTACCCTTTAAATTCAGCTATTTCTGGGCCTCAATCATTTCCTTTAGCAGCAGCTCCACAGACTGATGAAAAGATTATTTTTGGCACCATGCATTGCAGAGTTCATCACTGTTTAGCTTAAATGGTCTTAGACAGGAGTCTTACTTAACTAATATTAATGGCAGGCAAACTTACCATGCAAATCTCCATTTGAAACTAACATTTTCAACCTCTGAAAGGGTACATGGGTAAAATGTATCACACATCCAAAATCTGGCATTAAAACAATCAGTTCTAAAAAAGCATTTAGAAAGAAAATGGCCCAAACTGGTGTTTGAAAGACAGGCAGCCAAATAACCCAAATATTTGTAAATCAATTAATTGTGTCCTACTCACTGGACTTGGCTTTTTATCCACAACAATCCCAGCGAGCAGCTGAGACTGTGGTCCTGCTGTCTTTAGGTCATATCGGTTTTGCTCCCTTATCTACATAGAGAAAACAAACCAGGTTAGAAACAGACATTTCTCTTCAACAAATCCTATGCCCATCAGCTTTGCAAAGCCAGTAACACAGGCAGCAGCGAATGGCTGGAGGATCAAGCTCTATGCTGCTGCAGCTACAAATTAAGAACTCTCCTTCCACCTCTGAATATACAGCGTATGTTGTTTAGCCCTTCGAGTACTCCTGAATATTCATCCTAGTCTCGGTTCCTGCACTTCATGCAAGACCCTATTTAGAAATAAGCTCCAAGGAATAATATCTCTCAACCTGTCCTCTCTATCTCCCCAAATAAGTGAACTTTGTTAAGCCATTAGAGAGAGCGTTGTGATCACAAAGGTTGGTAAAGTTTTTCCTTCTGTGAATACCTCATTGTTTTCCCCAAGTCAACAGTCGCAGCTCCGCATTATCAGTGCTTAAGAGATTGACAGATCAGATATAAATATAAATACAAATACACAGATCAGAGCAAAAAAATTCTACAGCAGTAAAAAAGGAATAAATTATCTACGGAGACAGGGACAGGCATGAATTTAAAAATCATTGTCTGGGACTTGTATTATTAATCTCCAGATGATTAGAGAGTGCCTTTCCAGTTCTAAGGAAGGGAGTTGCTCCTTCTGACTCCAGTTCAGTCCCCACGGATACTGATATGGTGCTTTCCAAGAAAGAAAAAAAAAAAGTAATCAAATGGAAAGTGTCCTGAATATCTGTTAATATAGTTATGCCCAGGGTGGAGTATGTCAGTCTGACAGTCAGCGTCTCATGTGCTGGAAGGGAAAAGCAGTGAGATATTTGTGTTTACAGAGAGGTCCAACAATAATTTCCCATTTTCTTTTTTTTTTTTTTTTACTGCCATTAGGAAGCAGACTAGACCATAGAAACTCCAGCTTAGTAAGTGCTAGGAGAATTAATACAGAACAGAGTGAGATTACAGTCTGAGATTGAATCATGCTGTAGATGACGCACAGCAATTTGGTTCATGCTGACACCTAGTTATCCACTAAGTATAATGCTAAATAGCAGGGACTACCATTCCCAACCTATCATTTCCAGAGTTAATACTCATCCTTCAAACTATTGCATTCAAAATTTATATATATTTTGCATATGTATCTACAGACTTCATGTGTATCATACATTTAAATACATGCTTTTTAGAGCCAAAAATCACACACATTGTAAGAAACTTTAGTAAAATAAGAACATTTGAAAATGTTATTTTACTGCTGTGTTAGATAATTACTTGAACATATAACTTTATTTGGAAATGTTACAATTTTCATTTCATTACACTTCTTTTACCTTATTTCTCTTTTCCAACACTTCACTTGGGTTTGTGTTTAGAGGAACAAATTGGTTTGGATCTTCAATTTTGATTGGCGTTCCTCCACTAGTCTTGGAGGAGTCATCAGCTTTCATCCACTTAAAGGGGGAGAAAAAAAAAAAAGCTAAAAACCCCAGCATGATGGGGAGGAACAATTCTCAGTGTTGTCTCACTGTTAAAGTGGAGATACAAAAAAGGACTTTCTGATTTTATTCTCAATTCCACACGACACCCACAAAATAATTCCAACTCCTTACAAGTTTTTATGTTTTCCCAAGAGAATTTAAGTTGCCTTGAACACGTACCATCAGGATTACTTTTTGTAAACACTGGAAGACATTCCTCAAAAACGCAGTACTAACTAACTGTGTACTAATGAAATCATATTTAGAAAGGATGCCTAGTAACTGGTATATAGATCCACCAGCTCCATAGCCCTTGTTCATGCCACCACTTCTGCTAACCACACATTTTGTCTGCAACTTTTTTCCTCTGTAAGTAAGATTTTACATCCGTTGCTGAGGTTATTTTTCTGAAACTTAAGTGTAGAAACTCCACAGTCTGCCAGCAGGAGGAGCTGATGCTCCAGTTGTACCAGCAACTGGGAGTCGCCCCAGAGCAAATAACATGTTTGGTAGTCCCATGAGAGCCACCTCTATCCACGCTGGACACACAGCGGGAAGCATCTTGGTAAGATGAAGGAGGAGGGAAAATCTTGATCATCATTAGAAGTCGTAGAATGAACAGAGTCTTCAAAGTCTTTTTTCGGCAGGCTCACAAACAGGGATAGTTAAAAACTAGAGCTTGTGTCTCCCTTGTGTAGAGAACCACCCACGGGTTATTTAAAACCTTCCTATATTTGGTGGATAATTAACAGCACAAAAAGATATGGTAGAAAAACTGTTTCCTACTTCAGGAATCAGAAGAGCTAGTAACAACAAGGAAATCATTGCTAAATTTTATCATAAAATGTTACTCTTCCAAACAGTGAACCTCCCCTACCCCAAACAAAGGGGACCTTAGTACTAATGTCATTAAGTCTCCCTAAAGCTTGTTTTTATTTGCTAATCCTGTTAAAGATTTCCTGAGATAAACAGTGCACAATTTACTTTCTCTCAAGTGTGAAAACTAAGCAACTGCCTAAAGTATCTACCTACCGTGATCTTAGTCCTGGGACTGGTTTCCCCATTCCAGGACTCCTCAGGCACATTGACTTTCAAGTATGTGTTTGGAGAGTTCAGCCATCTTGTCTTTTCCCTCTGTTGCCTCTGCGCCAGGAATTTCAGGGGGGAAAGTGGGACTGTATCATCTTCAAAGGAAAAGGCAGTCACAGTGGCTGGGATCTCAACGTCACTTTTATGTCTGGGCTTTTCCCTGACTAATGGTTGCCTGTAGGCATAGCCAGTTCTGTATCCCTATGGAGGAGGAAATACAATGGAAAAATGGTTTAAAAAAAATTAAAAAACCCCCAAAACCCAAACATACACAAAATCAAAAAAATCAGAAAAAGGTATCCAAAGAGAGTCATAGAAGTTTTGGACTGCTCTATATGCATTAAACAGGTCCACTGACCTCTAGAGAGAACGGGCTAGTGGTGTTGTTCATCATCCATAGCATTAATATTCAGGAACTCCATTTAAAATACCCTGTACAGTAGCATTTGAACAGGACCCCACTCACACTTCACCTTCCTCCAGTCTTTGTGAATGTGTGACCAGATGACCTGCTCAGGTTGTGACCTAGGTAGCATTCAGGAGGACATTTATCTGACTTGCACAACAGCACATCCTAGCTCATGACACTCTCCCCTTCCTCACTCTGTTTTTATTAAAGGCTGTTCCAGAATTCATACTGCAGTGAAACAGACATTTCAAATAAAAAAAAAATAAATTATTGTCTTCTTTCTTAGTAGTACAGTTGTTAACAAAATGTAGAGGTAATATTCTATGTCTATTTACCAGGGTGTGATTAAAATTTATTATTACTGTGAGGCCACTATAAAGAACAAACACATTTGTGAGATGGGTTGAACAAAATTTAAGTTCAAAACATTATAAATTCTTCTCAATACAGAATACTACTGTCAGATACACTGACATAATAAAAACTAAACCAAGCAGAAGAGATTTCATATACAATAAAAGTTACTCCATCTTCATTTTCAAACTCAGAAAGAAACCAGCAAAAAAAAAAAAGTTTGCTTTACAGAAGCTAATCCTGCACTCAGAAGCTCACAAAGACTGTATGGACAATGCCATCAATGTGCTCTCACCAGGTTGTCCAGCATCCGCATGAGTGCCTCAAATTCTTGCTCCCCAACTTTCCATTTTTGTTGCGAAGCCATATTAACTCCACCTCCTCCAGTTGCTGCCACAGCATGTGTGGAAGGCTTGAACTTCTGCAGATCCAGTAGTAGAAGATTGTCTATCCCACCTGCTCCAGCTAATGCATGAACCTAGAGACAGCAATGAGTGTATTTCATTTGTGGAAAAGCTTTTGGATTCTCTGCTTTTCTGAATTCACAGGAAAAACACACTTAAACACATGCCGCAGTTATTTCTCATGCTAGTTTTCTTCTGTGCAAAAATGTATTAAAATACATAGCAAGTGATTCTTAGGGAAAGGATGATAATATCTGCTAATAATTGCACTTCAAAAGGAATAGACTCAAAACACTAGTTTTCAAGAGTACCTTAAAAAGGTCCTTCTGCATCACCAGACAAAACACTTTTCATTTATGTTTCAAAATGAATGAGTGATCAAACTCAAAACGAATGGCAGGCGAGGGAGGAGAGGAAAGGAGTGGGAGACTGCCATTTGCACCTCCAAAGACCTACCTGGGAGGCCAGGACCACTGGGGAACTAGTAAGAGCAAAGCGATAAACTTTCTGGGCATGGGCTTAGGAGTTATGGAAGGTGAGGACACTTTCAACGGTCTCTCCCCACAGGTTATATATAGATGATACCTAACTAGGTAGCTGAAGTTAGACCAAACGGAAACAACTCATTTTGGGACTCAAGTTATTTTTAAATATACTACCCTTTACCATTGCTCCAAAGACCTTTTGTTTATTTGGATTTACAGATCTTTGTGATCATAGGGAGAAGCTTCTTTGCTTGTCACAACATTCAGCTTTGATATACGAGCTGGATGTTGAGAGATCTTAAGTCACACAAATACCATTGAATCTATCATCTGACAGATCCCCTGCCTGGAGCTCACTCTTCACAGCACGGAACAAAACCTGTACCCTTCGGAGTGTAACACCACCCGTACCCACTCTAGGAAGAATGACACAGTATTTGTGCTGTTCCTTCTATGTTTTCCCCATTACTCCAATTTCCCTGACTTTGATCTGGCGTATTATTACCGGATTCCACAACCCCAAATATTTTGTAATATTAGAGACCTTCCCATCTGGGATATAACCTATAATTCAGCAGCATAAGCATTTGAAACTAAATACAGATAAATTCTCTCTCACCTGTGTTTCACAGGCCAGTTGCACATTGAAAATATAGTGGAATGCTTCTTCCAGTGTTTCTCCTAGTGCTACCACACCATGGTTTCTCAAGACTAATACCTAGTAAATGAAGACACTAATGTTAAATGGTAGAAACTGGCACAGTACATGAAAATTATTTATGAAGAGCGTGAGTGAGGCTGAATACCTTGCAACTGGGTCCAAGAACTTTCTGAAGCTGAATTCTCTCTTCCTGTTCATCAAGAGATCCCTGGTAGTTGTAGTAAGCAACATCTCCCAGAATCAGAGCCTCTTGTGATATGGGAAGGATGCCACACTTCATAGATGAAACCTGTTTCAAGAAAAGGAAGTACTGATAATTAGGCAAGAATGAAATTCTTAAACCCCACGTCTCAACCACCCAAGCCTTAGTAGGCTGTACGTTGTATCTTTGCTAGAAGAGAGACAAACTCTCCATAGTGAAAGCTGAGAAACAATACCTTTTTTTCCCCCCAGTCTAATTTGCAACAGGGTGACAGAGCTTCTGGGACAGAGTCATTATAAGAAAACACAAATTATCCCAACTAAGTTAATTTTTGTGAATTTTATCCACGTTTAATTCTCAGCATAAGCCTACTTAATTGCTTTTCCTTCTTTCCCACATTTATAACTTCAAAAAGCTAGTATAAAAGGCATTCCTTTTTTTGTCTGTAGTCAAGGAATGCACGTATATGCATTTATATGTAAAAACAATACGATTTTAATTCTTTCAAGTCTCCTTACATTTTTATCATTGTTATACAGAGCATTTTTAACTTGTATGTTAACTATGACTTTTTAATAGTGAGGTAAATCCAAATTGAACATGTAACTACTAATTAAGCCACTTAAAAATTGAGCTGCAAAATGCAAATGATGATGTATATAGCACATTATACAGCCTAAGATGCTATAAATGAAGCCTGTGTAAATTATATGCTTTACAGCTGCCTCAACCTGAGTAGAATTGTATCTGAGCATAAGTTTATTCCTACCCATTTCACTGCGGTGGCCCAATCTCCTACGCTGCTTATTTGATAACTTCACACCTTTTTTTACTAGTGTAGAGTCAATATTAAAAACAAAACCGCTGTGAGCAGGGATTCAGATTCAGAAAGGTGATCTAAGATCATAAGGTAAACCTGTTTTCTTTCACTTTTTATGCTAGGAGGGGGAAGACTTACAGCTGCTGTTGCAGGGGTATGTATGTGTATTACACATCTGACGTCAGGGCGTGTGGAGTAGATGGCCACATGCGGACTGAATCCTGCATTGTCGATACTTAGAGTCGTACTTCCCTGGTCAACTACATCTCCTAGGATGTTTACCTTAACCTGGAAAAATCAAATAAAAGGAACAATGTTCAAAAAGTTTGCGACAACTGCCATTATCTACAAACCACTCTCCCTTGGTGCCAAATTTCCCTCCACATGTTTAGGGCTCAGAGTACGAAAAAAGGTAGGAGAGCAGCCATGAATCCGTGTGTCAATAAACCATCCTGTTGTCCAAGCCCTTAACAGTTGTCAGAAGGTCAGCCATGGAAGAAGCAAATACAAGACCCTGATACAACATATTCCTCTTTGGTCTAGCTGACCTTTCCTTGTGTCTGACTTGCAAAAATGAATTTTGTTAACATTTCCTATATTTTAAATATGAAGAAAATTCACTCTCTGTGAAATTTCAATAAGAAAACTAAACGCATAGGGAATTTTCAGTTTCATGGGAACATTAAAATAGTAATTCCAGGATAAACAAAAAACAACAGCAGAGTCATATCAGGTCTTGTTCTCATGTTTGTATTTCGGTTCTGTGTTTGCTAGTGTAATGCGATCAATCTCAATCTGCTACCCCTTCCAACTGGATGTAGTTTCTTTACAGATACATACTGACATGAAGAACATATGGTAGGTTCTGCACCAAAAGATACGTGATTTAGCAGCTACCATTGCTTAAATGCCAATCTGTAACTTCACCCAGCTCTTTTGTTAGGCCTGGGGAAGATTATTCAACTTTATTTCCCCACTTGTAAAGATAAGAGCTGATTCTACTAACACTACTCCTACAGAGTCATTTCATATGTATTACCATATTGTCAGGTTATAAAAGGTTGCTGTCATACTGTGGCTATTTGATGAGCTTCAGCAGACAGGAAAACAAAACTTTGCTGCTCCACATTGAACAGAAGACAAAGCAACAGAAAGCAAAGCTAAACCCAAAAAGAAATGCTGAGGACAAAGGACGCTAGTATCTAAGTAGTTAATCAGCTTTTCATCTGGTGGGTAAACATTAAAAAACAAATAACAGCATGATTATAGTTCAGAAGTCCATTTTAGCAGTCACAAAAGTCTTTCAGAAAACAGGTTGAGCCTTGCTGGTTATTATAGCAGGTGAATCACATACCAAATTAGAAGCTGAAGCTTCAGAAAAGGACAGACCTCTTGGAATGATTAGAATATGGTCATGCTCTTTGCTTACTCTTACCTGCAAGGAAGGAAGAAAATGGATTACTGATCTATTTTTGAATTTATATTATTCAGGGGGAAAATTAATTTCCAAATAAACATTTTTATTCTTTAAAATACTTACTGTGATATAGGTATTTGGCAAATGTGCCCACCCGAACAAGTCAGCCAATCTATATAAACTGGCTAACTTGCAACGAGTGAGTTTTTCTCCCTTAACAAACGAGGAGGTATCTACCCCAGGTAGATCGTTGATGGGTGTAATCATTCCATGGCCTGAAAAACAGATAAAAAAAGATGTTGGCCAGTCAGACAATTAAATAACTTCTAGCTATGCCATGATCTTCCACAAGCAGGCTATTTCAATTTATAGCATAGCGGTACCAGCAATTATTAGGCTGGAACTGCACTGCTAGGATTTCCAAGGTCTTTACTGAAAACTCTGTTTAAGACAGTAGGAACCATACTCCAAGTTCAAGTTTTTATCCCTCTTTCAAACACCAGAGAGGTGAAAATACAGGTTTCCTTTGAAGTACCACTCGGATTTTGAGCTCTCTTCTGATTCAAGATCCTATATAGGACTGGAACTGTGCTTTAAGACATTTGCCACTAACGAAGTATTTTTACATGTTTGAAAATTACAGGAGAACGTATTGCTGCTGGACTTCCAACACCAATATAACTAATCTGAAGTCTCAATCTGAGCACTTTAATTTAGTCCTACAGAAGAAATTAGGATTAGTGCAAGAGTTCTCAAACTGGTGGACAGAAGAAATCACCTCTTCACAGACAAAGCACAAAGATCAATTTATCTCTTTGGCTTGTGACCACACAAACATACACTTCTCCCCTTCATGAATGCATGACATCCCTTTGAGAGCTACAGCCTTTGCTTACAGGGAAAGCTGAGACCAGAAGAGGAAAAATTGATTTGGGTTTTCAACAAAAAGAGTATGTACTTTGAGATTAATCGTCCTGTCAGAGTCCCTGGGCAAACGCAGTAGAGACAGCAGTTGGACCCCCAGTCTCCCTAACCAGCCAGAGACATGGAGGTAAGATTATTTGGGCTCTCTGTTGTTCTCTTCTTCCACTTGTTTTGTTAAATGAACTCTGAAGAGCCATTTTCATACCAATTCTCAAAAGATTCTGAACGCTGACAGCTGCCACTGTACTTCAGGCTTGCGAGCTCCCGTATGATGGCCACCCACAGAACTTACATCGACTTTAATGTTTCAGTGCTTTACGACTTGGGAAGAAAAACTTGGGTGTTAACTGGAAGATCCTAGTGACATCTTTATAACTAGAGTGCATACTGCAAGCTGTTTTTAACTGTTGGGGCTGTTTGTGCAACAATTCAGTTTGCCAGGCTAACCTCCTAACCCCTTTGTTTTTAAACAATAGTTTATAGGCAAGAGTAGAAAAATAAACAATCTAAATTGTTACATATTTCACATCTCAGTTTATGCTCACGTTAAACTGCTAATAGTAACAGGGCGCAGCGTTTTGTTCCTCATCTCAGTTAAACTTTTATTAGAAAATTCTAGAATAACTGAACGTGAGGACTCCAAACATTTTGGATATCATGATATATATCAAAGAATTTGAGGGAAACAAGCCTAAAAAGGAAAGTTAAGGCCACCATCTGTACTACTTTACAACTGAAGCAAGACAAAACTTTTATTCAAAGAAAAAGGAGACCCTAGGCATTGCTAAGCCCTGGTGATAATAAAAAAAGAAAGAGAAAAAATGCTACTATATGCATAATTCACTTACTGAGTGAAGATGAGGAAAAACCTGCAAAAGAGCTTGCTGTAATGTAATCAGCAATTTGCTGTAACGCAAGCAGTCCAGTGGGGTTATTGCCCTTCTTCATCTGTTCTTGAATAAGGCATTCCAGATCTTCTCTAAAAGCCTGTAGAAACATTTGAGAGTCATCAAGGAAACCTGGCTTTGATAGAAAGACGACTATTATAGGTGGGGCTGGTAGCTTTGCGTATTATTAATGTTACATGACACTTCCCCTTAGACCTTGTTTTCAGCTGCTTATAACTTTGCCAAACTTTAACCATTTGACCTAAACTTTGTATGGTAAGCATTGGCAATCTGGGGGGCAAGAGGAAGGAGTTTGGTCACATAGGGTTAACTATTTCCCAGGGAAAAAAAAAACAAAACACCAAGATAAAATGTATTTTTGTAAATGATAACATCCCCCCCTCCCCCCATTTTTATCAAGAATTAAAGAGTTCTCCGTATTTTGGAACAGGTACTTGAAATTCGATCAGGATGTGTTGCTTTTAATGCTAGATATTTTTTAATTCTGTAATTGCTCTCAAAATCCATCCAAATTCGATAAAGTTATAAACAACTGGAAAAGCTGTCATCTCCCCTCTCTTTCCTTCTCTCAAAGGGAAAAAACCCTTCCCTCTTCTCCTGTATAAAATGTCTACAACCCCAAGAGATAAACTCTTGCAGAATATATCACAAAAAAAGGTTTTCACAGTATCAAATTTAATAAACTATGCACTGTGGACAAAGCTTCTTCCTTCTAGATGACAGACATTAACCACTACACACCACAAACGCCTGTCCTAGGACTATTTCAATCTTGACATATCTAGACAAAGGAAATTCTGTTCCTTCAAACTTCCCTTATAGGTTATGTTTTCAAAGCCTCTCATTATTTCACGGCAGCATCTTCCAGCTTTTCTCTGAACCAGCAGTGCGCAAAGCTGCACACAACACAAGCTGAGGTGTGTTGTGAATGCTCTTGCTGGTTCATTCCAGACAGACATTTGGTGTCTTTACCACGCAGCTGACTCCTATCATAACTCTGGGCTATTCCCTGTATGTAATTGCTCCTTTCGTTTTGCCTTCCTTAGTAGAGTACTTGCTCTCAATTAAAAAAGAAAATAGTTCTATATCGCAAATGTAATTTCTTCACTGAATTTTAATTCAGTCCTCCAAAACACCCACTTTTTTTGGTAAATATCCACCAATCTCATAACACAGTCTGTTCATCAACAGCTTTGACTCTAAAGGAGTGTGCTACCAGACCTCCCAAAAACATCCTTAAGACTTCTACTTGATGCGGCCTCTCAGCTGGGCCACTGAGCATCTATAACGACACCTTAATTTTCAAGTTTTCAGACACCTGTTCTGTTCCTTACAGTAACTTTGTCAGGGTCGCGTATACCTGAGACTTGCCAGATTTCCATGAGTAAAGCCTCTAAAAACTCATGTGGACTGACCAGGCAGAGGTCTGTTACGTGGATCTCTCCGTGCAGACCAGACTACGCATGCAGCATCCCCCAAACAACTGAACAACCTCTCGCTAGCCTGAAGATACATGGGCAAAGTCAGTTTTTTCTCCTTAGCGGCTGCTGTAGGTAAGGTCTGTGCAGCAGGGGAAGGGAGCAGATGGGGAAAAAGGAAGGAAGAAACAGGGAACTGAGTGAGGAAAGGAACCTAACTGGGACTGGGAGAAAAGAAGTGGAGGTATGGGAGGTGGATCAGCACTGGAAACCTGTAAGAGAAACTGATAGGAGGTGATTATTAGGAGGTAATTGCCAGAAAGGCAAACAAGGATTTGTGGAGAGCCGCAACTGGTTGGAGAAAAAAAAAAAATCTTGACTCTCATCCCTTGTCTGTCTTAAGATGACTGTGAAACCCACTCCTCTTGATTTGATTCAGCTCCGAGGATGGCCATAATCATCATGACTCCACGTGTTCCAATGGCAACGTGGGCACCATCCTTACTGGCAAAACAACAAGTTCAGCCTGGAACCTGAATGTGGCTGCAAGCCTGTACTGCTGGAAGTCAGACATGCAGATGATGTTTCTTTGCCCCCCTTGCACGCAGACAATAATCTTTATGCATACCACAGTCACCTTGTCCCCGTGCCTCATTTGGCACACAGTGGCTAGTTCTCACTAGAAAACAAATTCAGTACTTTTTCCTCTTCTCATGACCCGGCGCGTGGCCCTGTGCTTTTTGTGCACCCTACTCACACTCTGTTGAGAAGACAGTTGTTATTTATCTGACAAAATTTCCTCTGGGCAGATAATCACTATAAATCCAAGTGCTTCACAAGCATTAACTTACTAATGCCCGAGACATGCCTTTAAGGTGCAGCAGGGCCCCGTCATCGTTTCCACAGAACAGCAGCGAGGAGGTTGAAGGCAGATGCTTCCACCAACTTGGGACATTCATTTCGAGAGGCCCAGAACTCCATTTGCAGAGTACTAGGCAGTAAGTAGCTTCTTCCATACTCAAAGCACAACTCGCAGTGAAAATTCAAGTGCAGCACTGAGTGTTTAATGCACTGCCATACCTCAGGGTAACAAGGGGGATACACAGACAATCATAATCTGAAAATCCAGGAAACAAACAATTCAGCATCACCGAGAGCCCAGTTTAAATGCTTGAGGTTGGTTAGTGCCTGAATCTGAGCATCTCTCACTACAACCAAAGCAGTTTTCAATACAGTTCAGATGCACGTGATTTATACAAACCCCTGTAGAAGACACAGGGATTTTTCACATAAGTAGAAGAAAGCATTTTGGTGGTCAAACAGCTCACAAATGCATAGGAAAATGAGCCAAGGTCCAAACCTTACGATCTACCAACCTTCTCGAAAGTGCAGAAGATGTAAAATAACAGAGGTACTTCCTTGGCCCTTTGAACATCATATCCCTCACATTACAGAAGGCTTCCCCCCCAAACCCCGCTGTAAAACCCCCTCAAAATGCATGAATCAGACTTTCAAGCACCAGCCATCCCAGCGCCAGCTCACTTTTCTGCTAATGGTTCACCATGAACCTATGGTTTTACGGCACTTCCTCCTTCTGTTACTATGATCTATTAAAGATTGCAGAGACAACTGGCGAATATATTTCTTCAACAACCTCTACTAACACTTATTTTCAAATTCCATCATTCCGAGATATTCAATTACTTCTCAAATATTCCTGAAAGAGGCCCCTTGCAAGAAAGCTCTGCCATTTCACACTCTGCAAGGCTGAAATGCTTTTTCAGTCTTGTTTACAATCTGTATATAAGGAAACTGCACATTTGTAGTCTCCCGGGGGCCATGTGGAAGACAGAATTCACGAAATTTATGGAAGTATTTGCTTGGGAGGAGACGGAGAAAAACAGTTATCTGTATTACATTAAATCACTCTCACTTCAATTCAACAAGGACTATAAAAAGGATCTGCAAAAACATTCACAGTAAACTCTTATTAGTCATATTCAGACTTTTTTTTTTTTTTAAACCTGTATGAGTAATGTTACTTCTATAGCAGAAAAAAGGTAGTGTAATGTATTTTAGGCAATTTTTGACAGAAAGATTTTTCTGGTTTATTTCTTATTGTGTTTTAATTCTTCTGCTTTCTGATCGTGCTGTTCTCGCTCTTCTGAGCTTAGTTTTGCTCTCTGATGCTCACAGTAGTATATTATACACTTACTGAGGCTACTACAAATGAGGATTTAGTGTTGTACTAACAATTTGTTAAACCAAGTAATTTCAGAAATAACAGAAGATAGGAAAGAGCCAGGGCAAACAGCAAATATGGGAGTTTGGGATGAGCTCTAAAACAGAGGTGAGGATATGGATGAAGTGCATAAAATAAAGTACGCCATTTATCCACATGCCAGTGCGCAACAAGGTTTTCTAGCAGACTGCAGCCTTCTGTGTGTCAAGCACATGACTCACGCGCATTCCTTCATGCATATTTATGAATTTTTCAATATGTTTCATTCACTGCTTACAAACCTTTAAAACTTGGGCCTGTATGTCCTTAGATAGCCATCCCACATGTGCTAACACAACCTTCCTCCGTTTATGATAATTCCGGATGGGCTCATTTGAGGGGCATCACCTTCTGGACAACAATTTACCTTACATATTAGCCATTAAATAAATGATATTTATTGAAGCTTTCACTGCACAGCACTGATTTTGTAAAAGCACTACCACGCAGGCTTCCAGTTTTGGGATCTGACCCATGCAGCAGCAAAAATCTGCTTCCGAAAACGTTACTGCAGCCTGGAGACCAAGTGGTTTGGTTTTGCTTTAATTCACGACTCTAATAAGGCATTACACTGCAACTGCCCACAAGTGACCAAGTGAAAATCATGCTTGAGAAAGATGTTTTCAAAAAGACGACAAAGACTCTGCTCTGGCACAAAGCAGATATTTTTCAAGCAGAAAGGTCACTAGTAATTTCAGATGTAGTATTTGACAAGAAAATGCTGACAAAGGAAAAACTGTACTGTCAGATGAATGAAAAATGATGTTATTCAGCAGTATGTTCAGCATTGCTCAATAAAGAGAAAGTTTCAGCTCTGGGATTTAAACAGCTCTTTCCGTACATGTGGGGTGGTTTTTTGTTTGTTTGTTTGTTTTTTGTTTGTTTGTTTGTTTTTTGTTTGTTTGTTTTAAAGCACTAAAACTTTAGACATAAGATGATACAATAAGAGCAGTGACTTTTTACATTGGGGTACTGAGTCCCAAAGGAGAGAAGCACAGCATCTCATGGCTGCCCATCAATACACTCGCCCCATCAACACAACTGCATCACTTCTGGACTGGGTCAACCTGCCTGTGCCCGCACCAGTGCTACAGCATGGCTGCTGCCTGCACAACCCAACCCACCTTAGCTGAGAATCGTTTCCTGTTCGCACAAACATCCTTCTGCCTTCAGCGAGCTCACGCGCCCAGCCAAGCACCAGTGTCCCCA
>NW_009647731.1:4370324-4430576 GCF_000708025.1 Charadrius vociferus | reverse complement strand
CTGTGGTATGAAAACTGGGCCCATGACAGCTATTGGTAAGGAGGTAGAGCAACATTTCAGACAAGATGCACAAATAGGAGGACGCCAAGTAGAGCTTTTATGCAGCTGGCAGCAGACAGCCACCTAAGCAAATATCCTGAACCTCAGTCTGCAGCAGGCTGAGAACTCCCCTTCCACTACTGCCAGCTGAGGTTCTCTTCAAAACTGCAGTGAGCTGAACTACGCTAAGTTACACCAGAGAGAAACGGGTTTGCATTTACACCATGAACCAAAGCATCCCCTGCACAGCCAAGCATACCAGCGGCTGACCTGACTGCCCTGAGTTGGTGGTATCACTGCTCCACCTCCATCTCACCCATCTTCCGAATGCCACTCCACTACCATGCACCGAGACAGGATTTCCCCACAACTCACCAGTAAAACTATACAGGGCAGCTCAGCTTGCTCCTAAAACTGTTTCTAGAAATGCCCTGTTTCTAAACTTTCTAACTGTTTCTAAAACGCCAGCCAGCTCCTTTATACCAGCTCAGACAGCCTTACATGGTACTGCAGCCTGCAAAACAGATACAGCTATTCTTGATAGAGTCATTAGTTGCATGATTAGGTCAAGGTCTTTCTGACACCATAAAACTGCTTCTCCAAAAATATTTGCAATCATCTTCCAAATACACACCATAAACTCAAGCAGTTTAGATGCAAAAATCTTTAAACTTAGAACTGCAAGGGCTCTCTGAAACTCAAGAGTGAAATTACAAGCCTCAGTTCTGACTCATTTACTTCCATTTTCTTTCAGAAGGAAGTCTACGTGTGAGCTGACAGTGTAAATTTGGGCTTTTAAGAATCAAAGCAACATTTGCATGTACCAGTTGAGAACTGGTATTTTTCAGTCAACATAAGCAGAAAAACTAGAATAACCAACTTGTTAGAATAACCCATTTTACATGTATACACATCTCTGTATAGCACCGAATAACAATGTTGCTAGAAAATTTGGTATTAATCTCTTCATCTTGGTAGGCAGCTTTCTGAGGATGCTAAGTAGTATGCAGGGTCATAAGTATTTTGACTATCTTTCTATGCTATTTGTTGACCATTGATTTTTCCATATCCTTATCCACTCAAAAGAAGTAGAAATAAAATAACAAGAAAAAAAATTTCCCCGTAAATAGACAAAACTATATATATGTATATATATACACACACACACACAGAGGTCATCTACAAATACTCCACACCATCACAAACCTTTAAGAGGAGAAAGCACGTGCTCACATAAGGACTAATTACAGTAAGGTCCAAACAGTTTGATATGTTGGTCTACAGGAAAGTAGCTAGAAAAGGTACGTAAGGTCCTACATTCCACAGCAGGGCTGCTGTTCGCGTGAGAGCTACAGAACTGCACAAGAAACCCCTTCACCCATTTTTCACTTTTGTCCGGTTTTGATCAGTTTATATATATCTTAAATCCATTTTTCAAAAGGGTCTACTTCAACTTATCTACATATAAATGTGCCCACAAAGAGCCTCTAAGCCAAATCACCACCACTGAAGAAAAGTTTCAAAACTTAACTGGTATTTTGTTCTCGAGAGCGAAGAGACGTTAATTTTAAGTCCTGTGCTGTAAACGGAGCTGCCTGCAGAGAGGAAGACCTTCACTGAAACAGCCGATACGGCTTCGTAACAGGCTGTTTCAAGACTGGAGTTTAGATACAAACAACCTAAGTGGAAAAGGGTGGAGTTAGCCACAAAAAAACCGCCAAAGAGTTAAGGCTGGCGGGGAGAAGATAAGTCACAGAAAGTGTTTGCTAACACCATGAAAAGAAAAAAAGAGAAAAGGGAGCTTCTGTGTTAAGACAGAAAGAAATAGTCTCCGTATTAAATATGGGGAATTAGGTAAAGTTATAACAATGTCTTCACTTGCAGTGAAGCGTGGGGGTATCTGGGCTGGATTCAGCGATTCCATTGACGGCAAGCTGGTCCCATACAGAGTTCAGCCTGTGCCGGTTTTTCCAGCTCCTCTAACCTGGTACACACCAACCTTCCTCCGTGAGCTGAAGCGATGTGTTTACTTCTGCGATAAGCAGCTTAGAGACACCCTATGATTAAAGCAAAACCTGAAGCACTGAACTCCTTTGCAAAGCCCATCTTCAGCACACCCAGCTCCCAGAGTCCCGGCGCCAGCAAACCCCAGGCTCACCACACAGCCACTGCTCTGAGTGGGGGGTCTGGGTCCCTCCCTCGTGTTTCCTCGTGGAGTAAAGCCATGCTACACATCTTGCTAGATGGAATACAACCACTGAAATTTAAAATGCTAGAAGAAATCATATTCCAGTTTGTCAGGGGTCCTACATGTTTCCGAGAACAATTAACTGCATTTTCAGTAAGCGCAGGAGTAGGGAGGGTGGGAGCACAGGTGGTGGAGATGCACCAGGGCAGACGATGGGCAGAGCTCTTGGAGGGCGTTCTGGATGCATGTGCTCCTCCAGCCAGGGAGGAATGTCATCAGTCATGACTTTCCAGGATTTTCCAGGCACTGTTAAGAGCTTGTACTAAACCAAAGGATTATTCAACAACCACAAAAAAAAAAAAAAAGACTTAAAAATGAATACTGATAAGTAAGTCCTTTTGTTATTCATTACTTGTATGAATTAGTTCATACCCCTCTTCCTGCTCTCACCAGACCAACTCTTGATGCCTTTATTGGACAGAATTTACAAGACTGGTGAATGAAAGAAAAATGGTGGATTTCTTTACAATGCATTTTATTTTCTATCTCCCTATCACTTTCCTCCAGAATTAATCCAGTGTTACTTACAATTAATAGCTTCAAATACATATAGGGCCATAGGAAAGTTGTCAGGCAAAGGAGGATGGATCTGATTGTTTAATGATTTGAATAATCTAAAGAACGTGGTCCCAAAAGTACAACAGGATCTGCAGACACTCCCCAAGATGACAAAACCCCAAACCCAAGCAGTTCAACAACCAGCAGGAAGATTAGAAATATAGATGGGAGGGAGTAATTAAATTTGGAAACTGTTGGCATTTATATCTAATGAAAACCACAGTTCAAACTAAATGGAAAGCAGAAATCTGGAAATAAGACAGAAGTTAAAGGTAACTTTCATTTTTAATGTAAGAAAGCAGGGAACAGCACAAAACTCTCAATCGCACTTGCAGTGCTGGTATGCATCAGAACATGGATACGAATGGACCCCGTATCACAGCAGCTGTAGAAAAGGAATTTAGGCAATGGGATTTCTCGGTTTCTCATTGAGATCTAGTGGATGGCCTTGAATTAACACTGCACTACCCCGAGCACGCATTTCCCCCTCACTTAAAACACTGAACTTGTCCGGCCCCCTGGTCTGCCTCAGGCTCAGTGGGATATTGTCATGGCTCAGAAGGGATCTTTTAAGAGAACTTTAAGAGACATCTTCTGACATGTCTTAAACGATGTGCCAAGTTGAGCTCATCTCCCCTGTGAATGAAATGCTGCACAGGTCGTATGATGAATGCAAGTGATTAAAAAAGTCATTGCGCTGAGAGGAGGGTCATGACTCCCCAGCAGGAAGTCATGAAGATGTCAGAGAAGACCGAAGCCAGAGGAGGGAGCTGTGATGCGAGAGGTCTGCCCAGTGAGGAGGTCTCCAGGGGACGTTTGTGAGCTCTTCCCAGCCAAAGGGTGATGCTCCCAAAGGATCTGAACAGCTTTTGAATTTGTGGGGAAAGAGCAGTGGAGACTGAAACGTGTGAGGAACTGAAAGGACTTTGATATTTTAAGAAAATAAACTGCTCCAAAAGGGAGTGGTGATGTGAAAATACTGCACATTCACTCGATACAAAACAAAGCAAGCTAGACAATTGCAAAAGCCAGGGAAAAAAATAATCAAACCATCCTTCATCTCTGTCCTGACGGTTTGAAAATAACGTAGCCAGAAAAAAGGAAAAAAAAAAAAAAAAAAAAAAAAAAGAAAAAAAAAAAAAAAAAAAAAAAAAATCAAGTGTGGGCGGGTTTGCTTGTTTTTGAGAAGAAAAATCTGCCTGTATGCTGCATGCTAAAGCAGACCTCTGAATAGAGGAGTTGCTAAGCAGGACTGTTATCTCCCCACTTCTTTGGGCAAGACCAGCCGGCGTGGGAGGCAGAGGCGTGCGTGCATGCATAAGGCAGGAAGGAAGAGAGGCACGGGAGAGAAGTACATTTTTAACCTCAGCATAAAAAAAACCCTCTGATTTTGCAATCCAGATGGTTAGACCTGAACCAGTGCCCTCATGTAATGGCAGCGCCAAGCCAGAATCGCCCTAAATGCCCTGCAGAGCCACATGGATCGGTATGCACTCTCTTACCTCCAACATGAAATTAAAGCAAAGCATGATGAGATCCTGCCAGCAAAGTGCTCGACTTAAAATCCAACAAGTTCTGGGTGTTTTGTATGTAAAAATGGCAAGTACATGCTCAATGGGTCTTGGGAAGCTGTGCAAAACTTTCACTGGTAAATTCAAAACATGAACCAGGCATTTAAATTCCAATACATGGGCATTTTTACGTTTACGTATTTCATCTGTTCAACTCATCACTTTATATATAAATTTGACTCCTCCAACTTTTTCTTACATCAGTAAAAATCATGAAATATAACTCATATAAGAGTGTATTATGTATAAAGCCAATAAATGAATGTATCCTCTCCCATTTCCACTCTGACCTGTAGCTTTTCTTCACATACAGTGAGACAAAGTGGATATAAGGTGTTCCACAATGCAGTTTAAGCAGTGCTCCTAATGTCCTGTCAGGTTACACACACAGTCCTATTAGCTAAAGCCTGCAGTTAGCTTTCCTGCTGGTTAGATAATTGTTTCACAGGGTCTCACTTCACTGGAAGCAGCACGGCACTGCTGCCTGCCCACAGAAATGTCCGACACCTTCCCTGGCTGCTCCGGGAGGGCTGCAGGGAGTTTCTCCCCGCTGTATGTTCATGCAGCTCCCTGATGCTGAACTGACTGTTCAGTCTTCACACGGTAACTGTGCAACCATTGCTTTTCTTGGTTTGTTTTTTTTTTTTTTTTTTTTTTTAAAAAGTGTTTTTGAAGCTTCTGGTTGCCATGGTGAGGGGACCAGAGAAATGTCAGAAGCAAATGAAGGCCAAGAGGCCTTGCATACCTTAACTGAAATAAGGGGTTTGATAATACAGCAAATAAATGTTTACTCTTTGAAAGAGTTAGTTACTCTGTGCAACAAGCAATATGATTGTTTAGCATGTAAACAGACAAAACTATTTTTCATTTCAGAGTTAAGTTGGAAAATCTAAAAATATCCCCCATCTTTTCAAATTTTGGATATATTATAGATCAAGTATCTCAGACCCAAAGTAAAGCAATAAAATTAGTCCACTGCACAAATGTAGTACCTTTCCTTTAAAAATAACAGCGCTGTACGTGAACCTTCTGAACTTGCAAACATTACTGAAATAAACTTCAACAGCTGTATCTTAAAGATTGGCCAGCAGTACCTCTGGATGCGATCAGGCTGCTCTGACCCTGCTGATATTAATTTCTTTCCACCTTTCTAACAGACACAGAACAACAAACATGCAGGTCCTACCAGATTCTCCAGGCCGTCAGATGCTCGTGGGTTACATGCAGCATTAAGCAAACATGTCTGAGAATTCACTTATAACATCAGGACATTCTTCCTGGGCAGCGGTCATAAAACTCCTATAATTTGTTTAAGACTTGTTATGAACAGACTCTAAGACATTAGCAAGCATCAGAGGTAATGGGAATAGCTTTTCAGTAGCTTTTAAATTATTTAATTTAGGAAAGGGAAATTGCACATCAGAGAGGAGTAGTCAGATTGCACATCAATATGTGCATCAAATGGCACATCAGAGAGATGCAGCAGTTTGATGTCTGCAGATGTCTGGTCAGGGCTGTAGCCCCTCTCAATAACACGCACTGCACTATACATACCGTGGTTCCTGAAATATATTCTCTAATTTATTTTCTTGCTAAAGGATTTATATTTTCCTACTTGAAAGAAAGAAAAAAATCTTGTTAATAAAATAGATTAAATCAGTACCTCAGTTTCCTAGTATATGACAGGGATTAACCCTTTAGTTTTACACCATAATCCTCTGCTCAGAGAAAGTGCACGTCCAAACAAGCTCACCTCAAGTCTGTACATGCTCGTCTATTTTAAAGAAAGGTATTATCCTTGCTGCATACACTTCAGATTTACTAATACTTGCCAGAAGATGAGTCAATGACTATTTCTCTCATCTGAATGCATGTATCAAGACTGGGTGAAGATATGAATGCATATATCTAAGACTGGATGAAGATCTACCAGCGAGCAAACTCTTCTTTAAAATGTGTCTGATAACCTCTCTTCCGCTTCTTCCAAACACCTTCAAACTACTTCCTCCTTGTCAATTGGAATAAACCAGCGAAGCAACAAAGCTTTATGCAAACAAAGCTCTATGCAATGTAATTCTGAAGCTACAGAACCAAACCATTACGTGCAATACTTATTAATTCAATCCTGAACCTGTGTTACACAGACTAGTATCAGCAAAATGCTTTCCGGCCCTTTTGTGACAAATATTATATTCAGGAGGAGACAAGGTAATCGCTTTCAGTCCTGACTCTCGAGAACACTATGGCACATGGCAGCTGGAACCTGGAAGAAATAATGCAGTTTCTATCCCCAAATCCGTTATGAAATTTGCTTGATAGACATTCAGTCACAGATACTGTATTAAAAATGGTTTTATTTCCTCACATGGGAAATCATAACAGGGTTCCTCTAAGTTTTCTATTTCAAGAAAAGAGACAATAAAAGGAGATACTTAAGTGAGGGGAACTGGTAGCTCAGACACCTCCTCTTCATGCCTGATTACACGCTCAGCTCCCACGTCCCCGTTTCTCCCTGGTAGATGCCAAGAGCCGAGCAGGCGGCAGGCCCCTGGCTTATTTGGACAACTGTTCCCTTACACAACAAAAACTTGCAACTTATTGGCAGCTCCAAACAGTCACTTTATAAAAAGTGCTGGGCTCAGCTTCTCTTACGGCAGGACACTAACAGCAGCCCAGCAGCGGCTCTTTGTCCTCCAGCCTTCTGTTAAAACAGTTACCTAGACTCAGGGGTTGCTCCTCTTCATCCCCCTTCCTAAAATCTGCATGCTGATGCTGCATCTATGAAAAAAATTCTCAGAGGTTGCAGCAAAGGGACTTTTATTATGTTTGGCAGATTTGGCAAAAGATCCCCCAAAATATTAAGAAAATAGTTACGCTCATCCGATTCAATACTGCCATCAAAAGGACCAAAAAACAACACACATACAAACCCAAACAAGGTCTCTAACTTATTTTTATCTGTTAGTCTTAAAATCTAGTCTTTGCTTTGAGTCCTGGCTACTCATAATGTGAATATTTTAACAGGAAGGAGCAGACTCCGATCACATTTTACAATCGAGTGCTTAACATAACATTACCATGATTAAAGCATTATGCAATACCTCCTTAGTGTATTTTCTTTATAAAAGAGCTTGGCTGCAAAACCAAGCTTGCACAAATTGACTTGAAAGTAATAAATTCCTTAGTCAACAGGTTCACATTATACTCAGAGCAACACACAGATCCAAGAGGCACTCCACGACAACACTTTAGCAAACAATCCTGTTATTCATGGATGACTATAATAGGGTGATTACTAACAGCTGTTTGCAATCTCATTACATATGGAAAAGCTTCAAAAAAAATTACAGAAGAAGCACCCCAACTTACAGAGGAACTGAAGAGAGAAGGATCTGTAAAACTGCTTAACCCCTTCCCAGTCCCGTTATCCTCATTACTCACATCGCACCCCACCACCCCCAAAGGCTCACCCTCGCACAGTCCTTACTCACGCCCTATATCTTCAAAATACTCAAGGCAACAGTATTACGTTCCAATGTACTCACCACGTTAAACTCAAAGAATGCATGTATTAAAATATAAATTACAACTAGTATAAGAGTGGTTCAACAGATCTAATAGTTTTATATGTAGCCTACACAAGTACTAAACTTACACAACCAGTAGATGAGTGCTAATATGGCCAAGTATGGGTATGATGACCCCCAAGGACATGAAAAGAACATATAGTCTGGCTTTTAAACAAACTTAATCCAATTAAACATGTTAATTAAAGCATTCCTGATGCAAATGATAGGTTAATATTCAAACCCAGAAAGCAGAACACCATGTAGTGCCCTAATTTCTTCCTATTTGACCGGTGACTCCTTCACTCTCTTTCCAGCCCCAAAGTTTTAATTAAGTGCCCTGCAGCCAGCCAGATCTTTTTGTAATACTGCAATGAAGCGTACGAATATAAAAGCATTAGGAGCAAAACCAACACAATAAAGGCTGCTTGTTCACAGACTAAAAAACTACGCAAACAAAATGCTGTTCAGTGACTCTTCTTAGAAGATGGTCCGGAGTTATTCTAGCTAGTTGTGATGTAGATTTCTTTTTTTGAGTCTCAAGAAGTTTATCAGAAATCTCAGAAAATAACACTCTTTAGTTCTCATCCCCCCCTTAATCCCACTCACAGGGCTCTGCAGTATTTGAGTGACCCTCTTCCTTTGCTCCATCATATTGAAGTCCTGTCTTAGGTCAGGAGACATGTTTCTTTCCCGAATATACTCTGGGTCATTCTCATTGATGCGATCAAAGTACCGCTCTTTGTGAGGCATCGTGGCCGGGGGAGGAGTAGTGATCACCACCTGACTGGCATCAGTACTCATGCTTCAACACCTGAAACAAATAAAAAAGAGGGAAGAATGATAAACCATTAAAAGCAGGGCATTGAATGTAACTTCCAAGTCTGGACACAAATAACATTCTTTTTCATCTCTGCAGAACAACATCTAAAATGAAAGAAGAACGGAATAGTTATCATAACCAGAAAACTAAGGAAAAATGATAGACAAGTGTTTAAAAACCATTAATGAGTTCTCTGATAGTGCATAATCATCTCTATCAACGTTCAAATAAAAACCCAACAGCATACAATTAAAAATTATGACATTCAAAATGACCATAACATATTTTACGACCAACTTTCCTGTATTATTTTACATTGCACTCATCACCCCCAAAGGTTGGGGCTCTCCATCCTATCATGTTCAACCAAACGCACCCAGAAGACGAAGCCTGTGTTTAACATCTGCTCAGAGCTCATCTCCCAACTCAAATGAAGACATTCCTCAATTACAGCATTTCCCAAGCATCTCGTAACCCCAGCTTAAAGACGAGACGCCAGGCTGCTCGAAGACTGCCAGGGGATCTCCGCAGAGCGCAGGCTCGTGCCTGCACTTCCAGGCGACCCTCAGAGACAGCGAGGGAACTGCAGAAAAGGTTGGATGTTGGGTTGCACAAGATTGAGGCTGCGTCCACGGCATATAGCTGAGTTTTAGCTCTTCTCCTCTAGTGTGGAGTTGTATGCAAAGATTCTCACTGATGCTCATTACATTAGCAAAAAAAAAAAAAAGCAAAAAAAACCCTTTCATGTCGTGGTAGAAAGCTACGCTTGAAACCTCATTAAAAAACCTGATAAGCATTCGTAAACACAAACAGAACTGGATCAAAAGCAAAAAAGCAGACACCTGAATTTTCATACAAAGAATCAGGCTCAGAAACATATTCAGGAATACTGTTCCTCAAACGGGTACTGAAGAGGGACATTTTCTCAGGTTTGAGGAACAAAGAGAAGCAAGGTTTATAGGAAGAGATAGTGTATTATGAAAATACATTTTAACATGCAAATATCTACATTCAATAATATATTTAATATAAATATATTTGCATGCAAATGTATTTGGTATGTAAATAATTGACATCTTTAGAGAAAAAAAAAAGGCCAAACACGAAGGAATGAGAGTTGTCGAGCAGTATTAAACAGTGTGGTTTGACCTTCAGTGTTTTAAAGTGTCCTTGCTCCATGGCACAGTTCACCCATCCCTCATCTGGGTCAGTGCAACTGCTCTTTGAGGTATTCTGTGAACTAATGTGGAGCATCTGAACTCCTCCAACTACAACCTCGCCTATTTTCCAGACGAAACATCTGGAAGCTCTGTTAAAACCAGCTTCAGCAGCCCAAGCTCTCCTCCTGCCTGCGACAAGCCCTTTCGGTCCTTGTGCTGCATCCTCTGCGGTGCAGCCACGCCACGCACCAGGCTGGCAGGAGGATGCAAATTGGTTTTCAGCCAGTTTCCCACACTGACACCCAAACGGCTTTGCTGGCACGCCGCAAGGGACAGCACGAGGCTGACATGCTGGGGCACCGCAGCCCTGCTACCAAATACGAAACGCCAAACGGAAAACAAGACAGATATCACCTACAGAGCTGCAAAAGTATTAGCAGATAAGGTAGAAGAAAACCACGTCTACAATTTTCTTGTATACTACAGATTATGATCAAATTTGGGATTGAGATGAAATACAACTAACACCCTTCTAAAAACAATCACTACAAGTTGTAATTGTTTTTGTTCTTTATGTGGGTTTTTGTGGGTTTTTTTTTTTGAAAGGGAAAAAACACATTCTGGGATGCAACATTATCCAGCTGCACACCCAGAGATTTCAGGAGGTACATGGCATGCTGGAGAACGTATGATGTTCTGGGAGGTATAATCCGCATCCTGGAGGCAAGCTCTATGAACTCCGATGGCTTCATTACGGAGGCTGTGGAAGCACACTGGTGAGTTTTGCAATTGCTGCTTACATGCAGTCCAAGTTCATTCAGCTTTTGCTTACTGACCACCAGCAAGTCTGTTACGTGTAGTCAATTTGGGGATGCTGGGGAGAAGGCAAGGGGTTTGTATCAAGGAAGTGGGGGTTTGGGAAAAATCTAGTAGTATAAAACGAGCTTTGCTAAAGAATGAACTATTTTATTTTCCAGCTGGGAGCACTGAAGCAGAAGGGTAAACCTCTTGAGACAGCGTTTGGGAATATGATCACAGCTCACCTTCCCTCTGTTCAGGTTAGAAGAGATACCTGTATACACATAATCATGCATTATGTCTCTCCTTCCCTGACCCTCTCCAAAAAATGGTGGGGTTTAAGATGCAAAAGAAAAAAGCATCATGAGGAAACACAAGACCATAAACTCACTCTCCAAATGCGACAACGTATGAAGAGCTTGAGACCAGACCTCTCAACCTACACTGTTCTCCATCTGCGTTGGGGTAAATACCTCCACCTGAGTCAGAACAGACACCTTCCAGCACCTGCTGATAACTCAAAGCAGTCTAGAAATGCAGATGGCAGGAGCCTTGCTTGCATCGGCAACCAGCTGCGAGTCCTGCTCTTCAGTTACTTCTTCCCAGGAGTTGCCTTATCCAAATGTTTTTCTGAAAACGCTCCTGAATCCTGTTAACCCCAAGTGACAAACTTGCTCAGCTGCTGATCCACTCGGTTGGTTGGACCAACTACACGCATGTCTGAACTTCAAAAAACCTTTATTGTTATTATTATAGGTTTACAGGACATAATTAGTTCAAGTCCGTTACGTTACAATTCATTCTTACAGTGACAGAAAAGCCCATTCATCTGTAAAAAGACACAAATGTGGCTGGCAATACCGAAAATCTACAAAAGCAATTTTTCTAGTTGCTTTGGACTTCATTTCTTCCTCTTTCCTTTCAGGCTGGTTTGTTACCTCTAGCCATGAAGATTACAACATTAAAGTCCTTGTACTACAAAAAAACCTCCATTACTGAACATAATACGGGTATTGGGTCCAGTTGTTCTTATTAGGTCTGGTTCAATGCACGCTCTGTTGGGCCCAGGCTGACTCTCATATAACCCCTACTGTTCAGCTGGAAAATTTTCAAACAAATCAGCCATTCTTTTATTATTTATTTGTATCTTACACTGATTTTTTTTGTTTTTTTGTTTTTTTTAAAAGGGACACTTGTTAAAAATGTGCTCAGCATTTGGGGATCTAAAAATCTGTACCTCCTTCTCAGCACAGGATTGGCAATGATATAGAAGTATTTCCAGAAAATCCAGATGTCAAAAGCTATAAATTGTGATAGAGGTTTCTCTCCCCCTCACCATTTTTTTGGTGAGATTCTTTTGCCTAAAAGAAAAATCAGCCTTGCTGTAAGGCTACTTTGGGCTTCTACCCCTTTCAATGATGTCCATGAATTACAGAAAGTTAGCGATGATCTTCCTGAGCCACACTAGCTACTGTTTCTTATGCACGCTATACTGTGTAAGTATAAGAGGTTCCAGAGACTGAAGCAGAGGTGGAAATGAGAAGCCGTATGCCCCTACAGCAACAAGACACTACATCTAGACTGGTCAGAAAGGACAAACACACAGAGAGAAATCAAACCAAAACTAGGACCTGATTTTGTCCTGGTGAGAGCCATCAACCTTGCTCAGCTGAGACACATATTTTAGACCATATTTCAGCTTAACGTGCATACGCTGTCATGCCAAAAAGAAATTCAAGGTATACAGAAGAACAGTTTTCCCACCTAAGGGTCAGCTACTCCAATGGGGGGGCAAAAAAAACTAAGAAGAACAAGTCAGCATGTAAAAGTTTTTGCTACACAGAATCCCCGTCTCTGCTGAAAATACTTTTAGGGATCTGTGAAACAAAGAGGCTCAAAAGCCCTTGATACAGGGTAACTTGTTAATCTAACTCTGCTTCCCCCTCTCTAGTTATACCCTCCTGGTTCATGCTGAACTGAATTCTGACACTCCTACAAAAGAAAACAGGTCATGTCCTCCTGTGCTTTGATGCCTTACATAGCTCATGGGTTTGGCCTTCATATTCTGTTCTATGTTTTATACCTGTAACTGGGCTACAGAGAGAAAATAGAACATTCCACCCCTGTCAGGAGGCTATGCATCTCTCCACTCAGAAGGAAGTTTTATTTACCAAAAGCTTTCAATTTATTCCAGGAACTCAGGACTGATGATCTTAGGCTGCAACACTGAGTCCTAAGCATCCCCATCTGACACTTAGTAAAGTCTAAGTAACACCCTGTGCTGCTTTTGTTGGAGTAACTGTTTTCAATGTCAAATCACAAAAGCAGCTCAAAAATAATAACGAGGTCAGGGAAACAAGGAGTACTGAAATTAAAAAAAAAAGAGCAAAGAGACCAAACGCAAGGAAAATTTATCTTGTCGAAGAACGCCCCAGAGAGCACTGACTTGATATATTCATATCTTTCATAATGTACAGAACGTATATAAAAATAAATACCACCATAAGAGAAAGACAGAGCAAAGGAAAAGAGATGAAATCACTAGATCACCTAGCAAGGAATCATTAACCTACCTTTTATGCTGATTTTCTATGGCTGGTTTCAGACATCCCTATTTTCTCTATGCAATACAATCCATCTGTTTGAGAGCTTCCAACAGTACAAACCTGCAGCGTGTGCAGCGCATCCTTTACTGGTACAACTGATTTCAGGTCTGGGCACTGGAGCTAGACTATACTGCATCTGAGCACTTCTTTTTTAAGGAGCACGTTGTGTTATTCTGCTCTTGCTATTTCTTGCCTGCGTGTTTTTAAGGAACAGTCTGCTCCTCCTTCTCCCCATCCGGTATCCTGTCTGCCAGGAGACTTGTTGGAAGCAAACTGGGTGTCTCTTGATCTCAGTTCCAACCTCCCTATGAAACAGGCAGGTTCCAGTCTGAATCAAAGCCTTGGCTTTAGCTGACACTGTCAGCTACACAAGTAAGCTGGCAGAAAGAAACACGCTTAAGGAATATAAGGGAATGGTTAAGAGAGGCAGGAAAATATGGACTGAGAGGAGAGTCACCATTGCTGTCTTCTGGCATTAAAGTAAACTGTCCATCTTCCCTCCTATAAATTTTAGTGATGACATATAATTGAGTAACCACATCTGCTCTGGTGCAAAAAATAATTATTTGGATAAACATATCAAAATTATTATTATTTTTTTATTCTCCTGATCAGGACATCAAATACCATAAACATCTGACAATGTGTTAACAGATTTTTTATTTTTAACATTAAAACAGGTTTAGGTTTCATTTACCAGTCTCACCTTACACACTGGTAAGATGAGTAAGTTCAGACATTAGCATTTTCTAAATACAATTTGCGGAGCTGAAAATACTTATGCTACACTGGATAGGTAGCATTTGTTCAAATTTGTATGAACCGATTTTACTAATATGCAGTAATGTACACTAGCGCTCAAGTCAAACCGTCAAACTACACCCTTAAATTGACACAAGGGAGTATTTGTATTAAAAAATAAAGCCCATCACACCTTCTTCTAACCTTCCCAGCTATTCAATCTTTCTCCCTACATCATCTCTTCAGATTCATGCCAGCAGATGTTTGTAAGGTCAGATGGTGGAATGGGTAGGAGAAACTACTCTTTGGCCGAGTTGAAGTTTTTGTTTTGTTTAAACTTGGGGTTTTTTAAAATGGATTTATTTTCAGCTGTATCAGTTCCCTCAAGCCACTTAACTGCATATCTACACAAATGTTTGTTCTGAAACACAGTGATACAGGGGTGTCTAATACCACTTCTTCCAGCAGCAATGCAGGCATAAACAATTTGTCATACTACAGCCCAAACTGGTTGCAAAACAAATACTCTAATCCAGCACTGAAAATTTAATTTAAGTCCTTCCGCTTTAAACAGAGTAAGTTAATGAAATAATCATCATCTCCTTTCAGACACCACATTAAAGAGACTGTGGCGGCAGTATATATTTTTCCTAAGAAATAAGAGCTTGAGCGTATTTGAACATTGTTTTTGTGCTTCTGTATTAAATCTAAAGCATTACTTTTGCCAATTATATAGTGCCATATTAAAGTTAACAGAAATATTCAAGCTGTGCAACTCACACTTTATTCAGTGTAGACCAGAACCGAGCCAGCTACTTAGTGGGTTGCTGACAGCCACCTAAAATATCAGGGCTATACCTTTACCTTTAACTGACAATGTGACTTTATTTCTCTGTTAAAGAAGGCCCCTTATAATGCACCCAGACTGTAGCAGGTGCAGCCTGCACCTCCACGTTTGCAGGCCAGCCTGCCAACATTTTCCAGCACAAGCAGTGGACAGGAAAAAAACCCCAAGCCTAGAACGATGGTTTGATGTATCCAATAGGCTCTACCACATGGCCATAAATGCTATTCGCATGTGTTAAGTCTCATAAATGGACTTGTGTACTTAACCCTGTAGACCCAAACTACTTTCATCATTCATATTTTGGTATTCCTTCACTGTTGCGTGACAGTATGATGGAGAGAAGTTATCCAGTTACGATTATACAGTGACACAGTGACAGAAGACAAAATCAGTCCCAAAAGGACAATCTCGTTCAGATCCAAGGTCCATCTTTCCCAGTATCGAACCTCCTGTGCTGGGGAAAGGCTGTATGTAACTGGGCTGTTTCTACCACTGCATTGCATGACCCTTAAGCAGTCAGCAGCATGGGGGCTTCTTTGCTTCACTCCATAAAATAATGTTTTCTTGTTTCACTAACAAATTGTTAAGGTTGTGCAGACAATAAGAACATTTTGAGATTAAACAGTTCTTTATACAAACATTCAAGCCAGAACAAACCCAGTCACACAAACTGGTTACGGAGAAGTTAACAGAGGAGTTCAGAGTTTCTCAGTGAAATGATGCACACAGGTGCTCCTGCACTGCACCACGAAGGGGGTGGCTGCACCACAAGAAAACACTGAGATATCAGAGCAGAAATGGGGGATTCATGTCACACGTTGATTATTCACTATAAATCCTCTTCTACTGCTGGACACAATTTGCCACACCAGTTATCTGTAACAGTATGATAGAAACAAATATGAACTATTAATTTGTAACTTTTTAAAGAGACACAATAGATTCTACCACTAAAACCTCACTTTAATAGGAGGTCAGTCACCCACAGATATCACATTGGTTTGTTTTTTCTGTTTCCCTAAACTTGTTCTTTTACAAGAAGATTTTCTTCGCAGTAGTTGTATTTCTTCCTTTTATTTATTATTTTTAACAAGTACCTGATTCACTGCAATTTACCAGAAAAAGTTTTAAAGCTGAGTTATATTTTGCTCACATGTAAGTTTTATTTACATATGTAAGTGTATGCATATGCAAACAACATTAAGCTGCACTTTGGAGTGCTGATAGTTGTCACCTCTGCTTGGGTACACAGGGTGAGTGGTCCTATGAAATAGTATGGAGTCTATGGATGGGGACTATTTCCAAGGCAATTAGAAAAAAAAAAATCACCTCCTTAAATTGAATAAAAACAGAGTAGCTAATAAATGAAATTATTTGGTGAACTGTAAATAGCCTCTGTACTTACTCGACTTGAAAAGCATGTGCTCCTTTCCTCACACCCACTTTTCCTCTGTTTTTCTTTCATCTTCTATGTTATACCCAAGTTCATGAAAAAGCACAGTAAAAATGAGCTCTAAGATGAGAATGTAAGTTTCTCTTCATTTAAGCTGTTTTTCTATAGCAGCATTAAATTCAAATTTCACACACAGGATATGAGACCACTCAAAAATATATGAGCACTGAGTTTAAATAACCTACTTCTATCCGAAGGCAAGACTGCTGTCTGGGAAGCATGTCCTTACTGCAGCAGAAAGCTAAGGAGACGTACAGGAGCTGCCAGGGAAAAGAAAACCTCTCCCTATGGCATATGCAAAAAGCTGCTCTCACACAAAGAACTGATGCGCTGAATGACAACAGTGGAAGTGAAGTTACCTGCCCCCCTTCAGCATTTTTCTGCTCATTCCCACTTTGCTCCAGGGCAAAAATTCACCTGCCGCTTACAGAAAACCCTCTCCCACCTCCACTGCTCCAGAGTAGTTGGTAAGAAGCAGAGCAGCATGAATTGCTACTGATTTTCAAGTTGCAAGCTCTCTGAAGCTGTATTCCCTTGCAGCGTTTAGGACTTCTGCAAAGGAGGATCTGAACGCAGAAGACCTCTGGCAGAGGAGCCAGCCAGCACAGCGATGGCAGTGGTGCCGCTGCTTCAGCGCAGCATTTGCTCGTGCCCACCCTCAGCCAACTCACGGGCAGCAGCAGGAGCGCTCGACCTGCAAGAGTTCAATCAAGTGTTAAATCTGGAGGTGTTTTTTCTTTGGTAAATTCAAATGAAGACATAAGCATTGGCTCTTTCCCAATGCCACCTCGAAGCTTAGACATTATTGAGAATAAACTATGCATCCAAATTTAATCACTTGTAAAAATATATTAAGAACATCGCTATTAAAATCAATTCTAAACAGTAGTTCTAGATGATGAAAGCACACAAACACGTGCATAACTCCCATGTACCGGCACGCCATGGGACCACAGGAAGGTCCAGGCACTCTGGAGCAGCTCCTGGCAGCACAAACGTGCCTCGCAGAGCCAGCTCGTGTGCCAGCGCAGCCCTGATGGGCTCTCCCAGACTGGCAGTGTACTTTGGATCTCATTGACCCCATTTTATTATCTCTCTTTTACAGATGACAGCGTTTACCCATCCCATGTCGAACCCGTTTGGATGCTTGGAACAAAAGTCGTAAGTATTATTAGCAAGCATTTACATATTTCAAAGAATCCATCAGTGATCTCAGCACTTACTGCATATGAATATCCTGTCTTTATCGATTCCCGACACTAACTGATACCCTGCGGAGTTACTATCAATATGGGATACAAGTAAACTATAATTGCACAGCAAAAATCAGATTATTTGTGTTTGACGTTACTTAAGTCAGGCAACCCCCCAAAATAATGTCAGGGAGCTTAAACTCCAAATGTGTATTTAGGTTTGATTTTAAAACCTGCAATAAAGATATAAGACATAAACATCAAGTTTTCAACAGGAATGACTGCTTGTCTTTTTTTGTTTTTAAGGATTCTGATGAAATGAAAATGCCACAGCAGCAAAGCAGCTTCAACTTTTGGTTTTCGTGATCCAGCTCTTATTCATGGCACAAAGAGTAGAACACAGAGGACTGGGGGGACAGGACAGGACTGTATTTAGAATTCATCTAGTTTCAGAGATATGTGGGATATTGGTAATGAAAATTAAGGCAGTATTTTTCAAAATATTGTAACTTTAAGACAATAAAAAGCTTTTTAAAAAAAAAAAAACAAAACAGACTTATCTCTACTTATCTACATAATCACTTGTGGCTAAGTTACCTAAAAATATTTCACGAGTCAGTAGACAACAGAGAGCTAAATTAAAAGATTACGTTCTGTTAGTACTTATCCGTATTAAGCCGTGAAAGTACGCAAACACTACCCCCCCCCCCCCCCCCAAGCAATGGCTGAAAAATCTCCCTAAATCCTTTGAAAAAGATGAAACCTGGGTTCCTGTACAATATAAATCAAGAACTTATCTGTGAGAAAAAACATGTAACTGGAAAAGCTGATTGCAATCAAAACCTTTCACATTTTGCAACACTATTTCTCTCCCTTTCTCGCAATGCAGAGCCTTCAACTTCCTCTGGTGACTTTTTTCTTGGGCTTCCTCTAAACTGCACAGATGCAAGGGGAAAACAATTTCACTCTTCATGCAGACCTACATAGAGTTATGGAGTAAAAGAACCACGTTTGTTATGTAAATATTTTTTTTATAATCCCACTGATTTACACCAACCTGGAAAGCACCTCTTGGAGTAATCAGGGCTACTCCCGGCAACCCGCAAGAGCCCTCCTCGGTCACTGGTACAATGTGTGACATTAGATAGCAGGGAAAACTCTTATTGATCCCAGGGTACATCAAAAGCCTTCTTGATTTATGGCAGTTTGATTATCCTGAGAAATGTCATGGCCAAAGCAGCTGCCTCCTGGGTTTTGCTGGAGGGTCAGAGGCTGCGATGGTGGGCAACCCAGATGATCGACACGAGGCAACTGCTGGATTTTACAAATGTTTACACGAACGACCCATCTCGTGTATGGCAGCACGCAGCCAAACCTTTTTATAGCCCAAACCCCTGGAGTTCCTCCTCTTCACATCGAATCCTGACCTTTACCACCACCACCAGCTCAGTGCAGACCCCATTTAAGACCACCACCATGCACTGACCATCAAGAATTGCAGCCCTACGCTCTTCGTAACTTGTAAGCGAGGAGTGGGAAGCCCAGCCAACAGCTAATCTCAGAGCAGGGACATTTGTAACTAGAGACTTGAAGAAAAGATGAAATTGTGCCAGGCCTTCGATCATAAAGTCTTCAGGACAAATTGTATCTTTATATTATGCACCACACCCTGCACGATTCCCTCCAGTTCATCTTGGGATCTCTGAATTACTTTACTATAAATTTTAAATAAGGAGCAATAACACAAGTCACATTAAGACACCAATATCAGCTTGATCATGTCAAAATAAATTGGCTAGCTTCTCAAAATAAGGAATTTTAACATTTTACTGACCTGTACATACATTCTCACATTACACAGAAAACAACGGCATTTCAAAAAAGCTGATTTTTGATAGTCATAGAATGCTTTAGATAGAACAACACAATTGCATATATGGATTTCACTTATGAAGAACAGGCATAGTAGGAAAACTGTGGTTGTCTTAAGGTTTTAAATAGTAATATTAGAGATCAATGGAAGTGAAACAAATGATGCCAGCCAAGCCCTGGCCGACTGTGCAGCAGGCACATGGCCACTGACTGGCCATGAGAAGCATGGGAAAAAACCTCGGCATCTTGAGAAAAAAGCTACACATTTACTCTAGTAAATGCTCCAAAAAAGTAACCTACAAATTGAAGTGTAGAGGGAAGGCTCTGTTGGTAGGACTTAAACAGCTTATATCAGCCACAGGATGGCACAGAGGACAAAAACCTGTAAACCACTATTCTTTGCTCTATTTGTGAACATAAATGTTAATGTATGTTAAAATATAACATGAAAGAAGTTAACAAACATGCAGAAGTTGATTGAGGTTATGGTCGCGTGCCTAATACGTACAAAATTATCATCTTTAGAGGACTTAAACACACCTTATGCTATAGTTTTTTGTGTTTTCCTGGCTGGCTTGAAGCAATCCTGCCCCTCTGAACTCACATGTTTCAGCTCTCCACCTCTCAAAATGCCATCACCAGCTGTGCCAGCACACCTCTCCATGAAGCTAGTGTCCAAACTGGATACACAGAGATCTGCGTTAAAAATTTGTGGGAGGAGGGCAGGGGAAAGTGCGGAGCAGAGAAGGGCCACCTGGAACTTCAGGGGGCAGCCGGGCCCTGCTTCTTGAAAGTTTAAAAGGCAGCTACTTAATTAACTGCGTTCAAAGCATGTTGCTTTAATTATCCTTCCCAAGGAAATCCCTAAGATTCACGGTCGTACAGCAACACTTTTTCTGTGTTTACCCACATTGCTAGCATTGTCTTCAGAGCTTGCTTCAAAATAATTTAAAAAAAACCCAACCAACTACCTAACTAGTAAATACAAAAAGTTTCATTTGCAGTCTAAGTTTAACCTATATAAATATGTACATTAATCTCAATTGACTTGGCTTGCATTTGACCTGCTTCTCATCTCTGCCACCCTTTGCTCATGGTACTAGAAATGCAAATTGAATTTAGAGAGCCAAAGGCCTTCTACACCTTCAGGACTGGAAAATTACTCCACTGAATTTCAAGCAAACCAGTCTGAAGCCAGAGGGTCATTTTGGACTTAGCCACAGCACTGAACAGAGAACACACCCAGAGCAGTAGCCACTATGGCCCTGAGCAAGTGCTGAAGATTTCCTAACAAAAGCTTTGGTAGGACACAGTGAGAGGTATTGCTGAGTCAGCATTAAGCACAGTAGAAAGATTCATTTTTTAAAAGTCAAAAGCAGAATATGTAAGTATTTCATTATTAAGGTACTATTATTTTTCAATGCAAGCAAGCAGTTCTCCACTTTTATCCCGTAATTCTCCTTCTCCATCATCACTTGTAAGCACTGAAAGTCTGGATAAAAGAAAAAACACTCCACAGCAGACTGCTCCAGTATCACAGAGCATGGATGCATCCTGGCATGTTACACAAAATCCTGGGGATCTGCGATGGTTGTTTCTAGAATGCAAAAACCAGACTGACAGCGAACATTTCTCCGTAAGATTTAAACCACCGTCTCTATAGTCCCAAGCATGAATAAACTGGCAGATTTTCATGTCCAATGTACCAGGGACAGAATTTCCCAGCAGCCAAGGTCACACCAACACCATCCACCACAGCCAACTTCAGGAGACACTTACTTTCTACTAAAGCATTGTCATGCAAGTGAAGTAAAGCTTGGTTTCTCTTCCAGGAGAAACAAAGGAGGCACTTGAATGAGTTGCAGCACCAGCGACTCAGAAGACCAGTTGTGAAGACCTAGGTTACAATTCTAAAGGCACATGCAGCCTTTCATCAGTCACACATGTAGCATGAAAGACTCTCCCTCAAGTTCTTGCCCAAACAATTTTTCTGGTTTTGACTCCTACTGGGTTTTTTTTTTGTTAATAATTTCAAGAATATTCTTATGCCAACAAATCTATTAGATGAATATTTTTATTAGATAAAACTATTTCAGTATAATGTATTATACTGAAAATTAATGAAGTGACATAAAAGTTGTTTTATTTGAATTTCCAATGCTCCTTTGTAAACCTGGACTGAAAGTGGCATTTGCCTGTTTGCAATTAAGCCTGCTTATGTTTATATTGAATGTAAGTATCAGACATGTTACCACCCACGGGCTTGAGTTCGGAGTCTGAGTGCAGAGATGGGGGGGGCAAATTTTTCTCTTGCTTGTATCTTTGTGAAGCAAAAGCAACCAGATTACAATTGCTGTAAAAGTGACATGTTCTAAGCTTTGGTGATGTTTATTTTTGAATATTTTGATAACTCATGGAAATCATCCTAGGTAAAGATGGTATTTCAGTTTCTACCATCAGAAAGTTACTGATGATACAAAAAAAATTCTGAGGATACACAGATTACATCTGCTTGAGGAGTGAAAGTAAATCACATCTTTTCTATGTTTTTCAGTTATCTTGTTCATTTACGTGTTGCTTTTGGTTTTCTTTGTAAACATCTGTAAAAATCTAACACCGTTCAAGGAATTAAAGATCTTGGTATTAACATAAGAACATGCCAAAAAAATACCACAAAACTTGATTAATCAAGTGCTGAATAATAGGTGATTAGGGGCCCGCCAAAGGCTCATTCACAACAGCTTCCACAGACATGCTGGAATGCTGCGGAGGACAACACTGACCCAGGGCAGCCAGAGCTCTGCATTAGCCACAGTGGGGACAAGAATGTACCGCATCTTTTTTGAACTCACTTCCTAATTAAAAAAGGAAAAAATGAATCTGCAGGATGTATCTGGCCTCAGGAGTCTGGTCTCAAAGGTTCCTGGAGGAGAAGCAGTAGATACTGCTTTGAGTTGGGCAGTATTTAGATATTTTTTTTTTCTTCTTTAAGATGCATTACTCTAACTTGCTAATTTATTGCATTATTTTGGTCAGAGAGATAGCTGGATTCCCATTTTTTAATCTTAATTATTGAATGATGCTTCCAGTATGCATGGGAACAAGCATTTAAGATGTCATTTGTAGGTTGCTGTAGGGTTTGTTTTGTTCTTTTTAATTCTCTGGCAAATTGCTATGGGATTTTGATTTCTGCCTGCCTCATCAGTATTATGTTATATCTCTGTGATAAATTATCAAAACTGAACAGAGTTCGTACTGCAAAGCAGTCAGGAAGAAGTGGTGAAAAGCATGCAAAGTTTTGTGCTGTTATGAGCAGACTTTTTCTTGAGACTTCTGGCTTCAAATTCAGAAAGCTGGAATTCAGAATGAAAAACACTCCTACCTGGTGCACAACCCTGGTCTCTCACAGAGAGCAATTATGAAACTTGAAGATAGGCTTTTGTTAGGCCTATCGTGTGCTCATTTTTATGTTATATTCAAAGTGTTGTTTGTAATCAGGTAATATTGGACTGTAAGACTAGTGGTTTCTAGAAGACTAAAATAGATGGAGCTATTCCAACTGGTTTATTTTTTAAGTTATTTTTAACTGTCACATTAATAAAGCACTGACTACAAAGCTTTTAATGATACATCCAATATCTAAATAACAACACACCAGAGAGAAAGATAAAGTGAACAAACAAATCTGTCCCTTCCTGGCATGGTGCAGCAGGTTAGGGGCATGTCTAGCTGCCCAAAAGTAAGTCAACAGTGTATTTCACCTTTTCATTCTGTATTAGAAACTATTGCCCACCACAGTAAGTACTTCAAGTCATCTGTTTCATCCTTGTATGGGACATACACAGAAAGTAATTACTAAGTGCTGCTTCATGTACTGTGACAGCACAGCCGCAAATGCTTTCAAAAAATATGTTGTTTGGAAGTTCAACTAATGCCTCTAGATTACTTGTCTATAGTACATAGATCTTACCTAACAGTTTTTTGTACTTCTTGCAGCAAAGTATAAAACACTTTAAAATTGAGAATTTAAATTATCTCTTGGTTCTGCAAACTTGATCACAAGTTCAATTAATCATGTAAACTTACACTAGACATTTTTTTTTTTAGTCTTTGCCCTATCATCAGATGGAATGAACAACCTGTACCTCTGTTCAGCCTCAGCATCAATATCCTACATCTTTCTCCTCTAACCAGACATCAATGTTTGTAATGTGCAAGAGAATCATTTTTTACGTTTGTGCCAAGTTTGCCTTAAAGAAACCAACAGGTTCCAAAGGTAAGTGGCAGGGGTGAATACGTGCATAGTGTGATCAGGCAAGATCTCATTTTCATAGAGCAGTAGGTGAACAACAAGCAGGTACCTGGACCTCTCGCTGACATGCAGCATAAGGCGAGACATGAGTGCAGAACAGAGTTCAGTCATTTAAAAAAAACCTCCTATGATAATTAAGATGAACCTATGAACAAGCACTATTTTGCAAACAAGGACAGTCAAATGGGAAATCAGATAATCGTATAAAGGAGCCAACACTTCTCTTTCTTTTAATAGTCAGTAGCGTTTGTGCCCATGGTGGCAGTACTTCCTGAATCAGGAACAAACAAAACAACAGATATGTTTGGAAATTTAAATTTGTAGTATAAATTTAAAAACAGCATGAACTCTCAAAGCATACTAAAGACTAGCCAATGTTAAAACTGGTATCTATAAATAGCATAGGCTCACACTTTTGAGAGGAGACAAGTATTCAAAATTCCCAAGCAAGCATCAGTGAACGATGACCTGAGAGAGTCAGTTCTACCTGAGCAATAAAAGTACTCAACAGAATTGGGAATTGTACTAGTTGGGGTAGAATAGCTTGAAATTTTTTCTTTCACGTCCTCTTGTTCCAGTTCCAATTGCATCATTATCACTAACAAAAAGATAAATCAATTCAAATCATGACATCCAAGTGATTCGATGCAAAAAAACCAAACCAAAACAGAAAAATCACACCACCACATTTTCCTTGTTAGTTTTGCAGCTCCGCTGACCTCCTTGGTAAAACTGTGACAAGTGCTCAGTCAAGGAGGGGGGAAAAAAAAAGAAAGCCCAAACCAAAACAAAAATCTGAACAAATTGTTACATAACTCAGGGTATCAGTTAAGAAATATAGCTGCTCTGAAACATTTAAAGAAAATACAAAAGGGCCTCTACAACAGTATAACCTTTGCCTCTGTCTGCTAGCATCACAGTTTACATGGTTTCCATGGAAACCCTCTGCAAACATATGAATGTTCTTGTTGCGTTAGATGTCGAACAGAAAATCCTTTGTGGCAACTCTGGAGGGCCATCACCAGTGCCAACCTCCCAGCGGAATAATGCCCTTCACTATGCCTTGCCCAGCAGGCTCATGACACACTCGCTCACATGGCACAGCTGCTGCTATCACTTGTTTTTTCTCAAATAAAAAAAAAAAGAAAAAAAAAGAGGTGCACTTTCACTTTTTAACTTTTAAATATTTCTTCCCACCTGGAGATTCTGCTTTGCCCTCTGTCAAACTGATGGCAGTCTCCGGTACTGGACCTTCAGATGCAAGCCAAAAGCTGCAGAGTGAAGGCACTGACTGGGAGGCTTCCAGCAGGCTTCCACTCAGGGTGCTGGGGAATATATTTACATAATGAGCAGACAGCTACCCAGAAAGGGGATGCCACAATTCTTCATTATTATATATTTTGAGAAAAACACATTAAAAAAACTACATAAAGTTCTTAGGATGTGACAGGTACACCACTCCAGAAGAGAAAACTATTTTATCACCTTGTTGTTGTTCATCATGGAAAGATCAACGGATCAACAAGTAACTCACGTACCAGATGGGCTCCTCCTCCAGCCATGGAGGCAGGAGAGCTCTATCCAAGGAGTCTGAAATGTCATCAGGAGGGCTGGTTTCTTTTTTGTTGTTATGGGTATATGTGCAAGTAAAAGCTAAGGGACTAAGAAACTTGTTTCTGTTTTACAAACGAGAAGCTACTGGCAAATAGCCGAATGTTGTGTCCTGTCTGACTTCCCTCAAAATGCATGTCCACTCTTCAGCTCTACATATTTTACCAGCATTGAAATAAGAGTGCTTCTAATGAAAGCGCACCTTTAAGACTAATGGCATACACAGCTGGAGCACACCTTCTTTGTAGATTAAAGTATTCCCCTATATCGTTATTCCTCTGAAACAACAAATTCCTAGTACAGCAAGTTTGACTCTGATTTCTGAGATATCAATGGCATAATTTATCTAATTGCTTACAGATGTGCACAGTCTTGGCAAGGATGACAACTCCAAAGGCTGCAGTCAAGACAAAATCAGGTCTGCAGACTCTGCATGGGAGGTGAAAGCCTGCCTGTCCCATTCCACGCAGAAGTGGAGAAGCTGGCACCTTTTTGCTTATAACTGGACACTTCACCTGCAATTCAGCTGTTTCCAGCCACTCTTACAGTCACAGTGACAAAAATCAATGATGTAATAGTTTTGTCTTAAAAGCTGAAAAACGAAGGAAGACAGATTTTTGTACTAGGAAGAAAAAGCAAACCAAACACTTACTTTGCCAATGCTCTCTTCCTGTGTTTATTTCCTTCCCTTTTGCTGGAGGCAGCCCCAAGGGGAGGCCCTCCACACTCCCTGATGGCCACCCTCACCTCACACCCACCACCAGCCCAGGCCCTCAAGCACTGGCCGCCAAATTAGCTCTGAGGGAGGCCAACCCCTCTTTTTAGCCTCCCCCGTATGACAAAGTAATGAGGGGCTCATTTGTTCTAATACTCTAATAGCCCATTGTTCTCTTGCGGTTGCATCGGCAAGATAAAACACAAAAAGCCGGCGTTTCCTGAGGGGAAGTGAATTCCCACCATGCGTCGCAGGACATTGGCCAAGAGCTCGGCTTCACAGGGGGCCAGCCCGCCCCATGACTCGACTCGGCGGGGAGATGGCGGGTTTGTTTTTGTTAGCAGGCGGTTTGCAGGAACATCTGCTCAGCAAAGCAGTGGCGCAGCTCTTGCCCATCACCGCCCACAGGCCCTTCCCTGCAGATCTGTACAAAACCATGTTTACTCCCTCCACACGCGGCTATCGCTACACAGATACTACGCCGACAATCCCACAGCGAAGATTTGGCTCCTACCTGATCAATGTTTATGATCTGCTCCCTGCCTTAAGCTGTAGAAGGATTGAAAATATACTAGTTGCTACTGAGCTGCAGTAAGTTTCCAGGGAGAGGGGAGCCACGGTGTGGGCTCAATGCAGAGCAGCCCGACAGCAGGGCTGGAGCACCCCTGGCTCCAGGTCACAGGTAATAATGTTTGAGTACTGGGATGGAAGAAGAGATGCAACAAACAGAAATCAATTCAATGATACAGGAAAGGATAAGATCGAGAAGTCACTCACTTTATATTTTCACATCCTCTTGTCCAATAAAGAAGTGCACTGAACATCATTAATGTCCCGCTAATGAGACATCCAACTGCCCAGAACACAGCAATAATGAACGTGAGGCTCTGTTTCCACCAAATCTACCAGAAAGATTTGTAAGGGTCCGCTTTCCCACTGACACAAACACATGACTCCCATTAGTCTTAATAAAGGAAGAGTGCATTCAGTGGGAGAGAAGTTTCCCAAGGTTGCGTAACTGAACAGTGTCATGCTGAAAAGACAGTATGGGCTGCTAAGAGAAGTTAGCCATCCCAAAACTACTGTGACAGGCCAAACTTTTTCTTAGTTTTCCTATTAATTTGTTCAACTTTTGTCATAGTTCAGACTTTTTTGCTTTAGGCCTGTGAAAATACTCAGAACTTTTCTCCTGCCAAAATGATGGCAATGCAAATCAGATAGTGGGATGCTTAGCTCCTATTTTGAGGCTGAGAAAAATATAACTTCAGATATGCACTTTCTTTATCTTAATGCATTGTCTCTCCATACTATTCTTGACTCCACGGTATATAAATTCTTTACTTCTGTAACAATGCAAATTTGTTGACAGGATGATAGGTTAAAGTTTATCTTTCAGGCTGTTTCCCTTGCACCAGTCAGAAAAATCTAGTTATGTCAATTTATGTCCCTTTCAGTGCTCAGTGAGGCGAGGAAATCGAGTGGAGTGCCAGAATGTGGAAACAATGCGAAAAACTAATGCCAGAACCGAGTACCTGACTCCTAGGCTAAGCTCTGTGTGCCCTCATAAAACTTCGGGATTAATACCACACATCTTAAAACTGTGTTTAAGAAAAACCTTAATTCCAAATGTTGAAAGCATGATTAACTAAAAGTTAGAAGCTTTTTCTTGATCTTTTCTCTCCAGTTCAAGCTTATGTATTTTAAAAAAACCTGGGTGCTTTGATGCTTTTGGATGGTTTTGTTGGGTTTTTGGGGGAGGGGGGTTTGATATGAGAAAATAGGAATTTCACAGGCAATTTTAAAATAGTTGGTCATGTGTTTATCATAAGAGATCTATCTGACGTAATCCAAGACATTCAATGCTATTATAGTATACGCTAATGAAGGCTACTTCACGCATTTTGCTATAGTTATAAATGAGAACAGACTTCTCTATTATCTCCCACTGCAATGACTAATACAGGAGAATATCTAGCCTGCTACTACTCACACACATGATAAAAGTCCATTAGCACACATACTCACAGAAGTTGAACTACTTTGACAGAATAAACTGAGATAGTGAACTACAGATTGCTCTGTGTGACTGGTGCTGTGCTGTGTTTCAGAGCCACGTGTGAAAACGTGTCTTCCAAATTAAATCGAGATTACCTACCTATTTGTGCTCAGCTGCAAACAAAAACCTAAACCAAATCCAAGCACAAACCAGAATCAAACATATTTGATTTATTTTATTTCACAGAGTTAAAATTAAAACCCCAGAGGCCAGTACAGCAAATCACGGTACTGCACCACAGCAGAATAAGCCCTGTGCCTGATACGGTTGTGCTCACATTAGCTGCCAGCATATACTCAAGGCTGTGAGTCCAGTCCTACCGAGGCCAGCGCTCTCCTTGGCTTAAGTAGAAGTCATGTCAGATCACATTTCCTAAAAAACAAAAAAAAAACCAAAAAAAAAACCAACACCAACCAAAAACCCAAAAAACAAACCCCACCCAAAAAACCCACACACCACAAGAAAAAAAAAAAAACCACAAACCAAAAAAAACCAAAGCAAAACCAACCAAAAAACCAACCCAAATGTAATATGCAGAACAATTGAGGCAAACAGAGTAACTGATCTATAGATTACACAGATACTAACTACACTGGAAAACCCCAAACACAGAAATTGTAACTCACCAGTCATGTGACGACACTGAAGATAAAAATCATGCAAGTCTCAAATAGAAGAAAATCAAAATACAAGACAATTTTCTGCAGCATCCATCCCCAACCGTTCTGTCTAATACACAACAGCAATAGCACAAAGCATCTTTATGACAGGAATAAAAGGCTCTTTAAATGCTTTTTTTATTTTTTATTGAATGAACCCACTCTTACACAAAGTTCACGCAACGATGTCTCGAGCTTTAGTACTGCCAAATCATGTATTTGATTAGGCAACTAAGGCTTGTAAGTCACACAGAGAACAATCTGAAATATTTATTAATTGCGTGTAATTACTTCAAGTAGCAAGTCAGGTGGTTAAGACGCTGAATTTATTAGTATGAGATATGTAGTTGTCAGGAAGATTAAAATCTTTTCAGTGCTTTACCATAACTAACCAAACACTTCTCTGCTCCGAGTCACTGGCAAAACCCAAAGGGAGTTAAGAACCAAAGCCACAGACTCCTCCCAGCTACAGTATTAGCATCTGTGTGGTTGACTCTTCTCACAGAAATAGTAATCTTTACTAACAGTGTTCCTCCCTCCAAGGAAGGACATTGCACCACACCTCACAATTGTTTTAGAAGTACATATATACAAAGACCATAGTTGAAAAAGATATCATCAGATGTGGTGAGTCCGGAGAAATCTTGTCCTAAATATTTTTCAAGTTTATTCATGAGAAAAGGGTGGAGAAAGAAACCACAGCTACAAAATTCACGAACACAAACTCATTTACAGGTTTGCAAAGCAAATCATGCCACCAACCTATCATGTAACCCATAGGAAAATTCAGCTGCAGACTCTCTGGAACAAGATATTCACTGTTAGCTGAAATTAAATTGCCCAGCTACTATACAAGTTCTTAAAAACTGGTTGGGTTTTTTTGCCACTTTTAATCTCTCAGTCAGACAGGCAGTAGATTAGGAAATAACATGAAGCCAGAGCAGAAATCAACCAGTTTCTAAACCTTAACAACTTCTTGCACTATGGGGCAGTTAAGAGCCCTGTTCTCATATGTTTTTTAGTGCCTTGAAATGGACACAGTTGGTTACCGGCCACAAAAACAACTGCAGCTCTGTAATTTCTTAAATATTTACTAATAAGATACACCAGTGTACAAAACCCAGAACTGTATTCCTGATATCCAGACCTTCCTGTAAAAACACACATTGACGAAAAGACCTTCTGGTAAAAACACTCCAGAATGCTTTTACACTTTGGTTTTCAAGTACAGATCTGTCTTTCCCCCCCTCTAACAAACACCACCCACTCTTCCAAACAAATAAGTAATCCAATGTTGCATAGGAATTTTAATTGTTTCCATAACTTTTGTTACCTGCCAAAAAAGTACTTAGCATGACATATACAGGACAGGGTGCCTATGATACATGTATATTTAAACATAAAATATGAACATACAGATATATACACACACACACGTATGTATAACACATGACTTATGTAATAGCTAACTTTTGTATAGCTATAAAAACTAGAAGCCTTTGAAAGAGGCAGCCTTTATTCTTTGAAGTAACAGCCACAGTTCAAGCATACTGACTCTCTGGCTCAGATTTACAATCGAGTTACTACGGCTGAACTTCCTGTGAGATTTACAATCAAGTTACTACAGCTGAACTTCCTGCATGCCATGTGAACCAGGCTTGGTTTGGTGTCTCCTTGTACGATATTAGCCATGACAGATGCAAGTTCGCAGCGGAAATCCCTCGCATGAAAGGCTAAACTAGGATGCACTCCTTTGTATTTGCTGCAAGTACAGTCACACAGATCTCTGCAGCGGTCTCTACACGAGTTTGGCTGCTGTGGGTGCTGTGACTGAAAGCCTGGCTCCTTTCAAGAGTTGTGTAACTTTTTTTTTTTTTTATTGAAAAGATCTTGGGTCTGTCAACCCTTCCTCACTCTGCATAGTATTTCTTACCACAAATAATGGCCCTGGTTTCAGTGGGACCTTTGAAATACTCATCTTGTGGTAGAAGTAATTGCATAACACAAGCTGGTGGGGACATTTTCAGCATATTTGTACAACTTCATTTATTTAGTTATTAGGACCAGGTCTTAAAACAACAAAAACTTTCTCTAGCATTTGTTTAAATAAACAATTCATTCTAGGTATCAGACTATTTATAAATATACAATATGCAATTACTGTGTATCAGTAAAATCCCTAGGAGAGTTGTAGTTATTTTAGCAAAAGAGCTTATAGATGTTCCCTGGAGTAAATTGCATGGCAGCATAAGCCTGCTAGTACAGGAGGCCTAACAATTTCTGTAAAATAAAAATGCATTTAGAACAATTTAATAATCAAGGGGAAAAAAAATATCTGTGGGACTTACAGGGCAGAAGCTAGAAAAATATTATCTTCAACAATAGATACTACACATTTTTCCACTGATTTTACAACTAAAGCCAGCACACTGCAGCTTCTGACACCATTAGTGGTCAGAATCTACTTTTGACAGCATTTTTTCATTTGTGATGGGTGGTTTGTTTTCGCATTGTTATGGGCTGGGTGAAGCCTCGAGGCAGACATGCAGCCCTGTTGATAACATGCGTATTTTCCAACCTCGTGATAAATTTCCCATAACTGCTGGCCTGAAAGACTTTCAGCAACTTGACTGTTTCACATTTCGCTACAGCAGCATCAGTCCATTCGATATAATAGCTCTAAGACTATAGGTAGAAGACAACCATTTTCAGGATGTATTACTTTCAATGCTCAACTTCAGACTGTTTTCAGAAAATACTGTTGCTTTCAGAAAGCCAAATCTCCCCTAATAGATCTTTTCCAAGCTGGAAATCCAGAGCCAGAAATTACTTTTGGAAGGTGCAGTTGGAATTTGAATACTGGTGTCAACAGTGCTGGTTGTTACATCTTAGGAGTTTTATTTTGTATGCAAATCCTAATAAGTGTACCTATTTCACTACTTTTGCTGAGGTCTGCGCCGTTTTCAAAGCCTAAAAAACTCGCCTTTCACAGCTGCAAAGGAAATGACAAGAGAAGAAAAACACAGCCAGTGTATATCAGCAATTAATTCCATCCACAACTGCCCAGCTGTTTGCGCACAGAGGAACCGGCCTGTTTCCTCTCCAAGCTTTTGCCACTGAAAGCTGATACGGCGCTTTCAGAGACACGGGCTGTTGCTAACGCGTTAGGAATGCGCGCGAGATCGCACGGAGCTGAATAAGAAGAAATGAAATCCAGACCAGTGCACTGCATATCTGTGTTATGAGGATAAAGTTATCTGGGGGAGAGGGCAGCGGGATGGGGGGACAGGGATGGAAAGCTGCCGACAGAGTCAGGCTTAGCGTGCAGGATGGACACGACTGTCACTTACTGGTAGAGACAAGGTGGGACAGTCTCAGAAACCCACATGTCTGTATCAGCTCTGCAGTGGTGTTTTTATATTGGCTGATGCAAAACAGGTAGATTTGGGGGCATTTCACAAAAGCCATTACTTTTACTTGGGATCAGCGCTTTTACAATGAGGTTGCTAGAGACTTGGCTCCATATATACTAGAGTAAAACATATTGGTAAGTGATTACTACTGATTGGTAATTGCTATTTATCGGTAAATAATCTTCCCAACACATGCAGCCCTGAAGCTCCAGATATTTAGACAGAATTCAGCTCTTTAGAGTCTTTCCTAAGAATATAATCCCCTCGCCACCCCCGAAACCCCTGGGTTTCCAGGAAAGACACAGGGTATATAAAAGGAGGATGCTATGGGTAACATCTACAAACCCCACCCAGCCGAGCGCCTGGAAATTTCATCCTACTCTGGAATAAACTCACCAGGCTACATGCACAGCTCATCTTTTTCCTCTAACACCCTGAAAAAACAAAAACAACAGGTATTTTTTCCTCCCTTAACCCAAGCCAGCCCCCATTTAAAAATTCCAAATTATCCATATGGACTCCTTTTTGCTGGGTAAAGCCACACACAGACACTTCTAATGTCTATTACTGGTATTTTTTCCTCAGCTCCAACACCACCAGTTAGAAAGAGCTCCTTTGACCTTTAGTAACAGCATGTCACCTTTCATTTGCTGGTCCACTCAACCAGGCACAGCCTCTCAAACTGCACAGGTAATCAGAAGAACCCTACTAAGAAGAAAATACTTGCACCTGACAATTTTCAAGACCAGTACCCTAAGGTAAGAAGTAACTATCCAAGGGCTACTCCCTTTACAGAAAGGCACACCGAGTATCATCTTGTGTATTTTGTTGAATAAATTAGGTTTGCTAAAAGGTACAGGCTTGTGCACCAGTGTGTGGAAAGAAAAACATTCTCCAGAAATAAGACTGTGATATAGTGTTTGTACAGTGATGAAACAAATATAAGAACAATATTCTTTTGTCAAACAAGATTGATTAAATATTTAAACATTACCTTTTAAAATATGGAACTCTAAATTTCAGACCTATGCTTCAGGAAGATTCACATCATCTCTGAAACACCTACACAACGCCACAGTATTATCCCTGGGAAAATACAAAAGAGGACTCCAAGTAATTTACAGTTTTCCAAGGAAGGTAAATCTAAATCTTATGGTTGACTGGAAAGTATGAATTTGTACAAATGGCTTAAACTACCTTCTCTTTTTACTCCCTTGGAACCGATGACTCAGTAATGGGTAAGCAGAAACAAGACAATTTTTTTTTTTTTTAAGATCAGAAGTATAGCACACTTTAGACTGCAAGTAATCTCACCATATTGTCACAGGAATAGTTCCCACTACTGCTTGAAAGAAAGAACAGCACTCATCATTCTTCCAGAAATTTCACTTTTAGTTGCTCAACATTGGGGGATGATACATTACTTACTGTCTGCCACAGCAAAACCTGACTTTCTCATATATTAGAAATATACACAGAAAGTTTGTGTTTGTGATCACTCGAGTTTTACACTGGGGAAGAAGGCTCAGTGGAGGGAGGTGGAAGCAAAGGCACACAGCAGCAGTTGCACTGAGCAAGTCCGTGACCTCCAAGGCACACAGGCCAGGTCTTCAAGACAGTTAGCTCTTTTCACATGAAGTGCTGCAATTCAAATAATAATAATAATAATATATCTTTCTTACACATTACTTAATATATTTTTTTTATACTAAATATGGTGCGATACAAGGCAAAACTATATTTAAATAGAAAAACAATGTGATGTTTTTAGTCTAAAAATCCCAGAGGGATTAAAGGCTTTATTAAGACCTACCTCAAAACCTAAGCTGTTTTGGCAGACTAAGGGATGGTGACAGTGCTGTAGCTGCCTCTCAAGAAATTACATAGCTTAGAAAGGACTCTCACTCCACCCACAGTTATCAGAATAAGTATTAAATCAATAGCTATCAATTTCAACACTGTTTCCCAGGCTCAGTCTTCAGTAATGTTTTAATGGAAGGCTGTGAAAATATTGATAGATGTTAAAAGTGACAACAGAGTAAATTTCACTTCATCAGTAAAACTCAGCTGAGCACTACAAATAGAAATCATTCAGCCGTATCTTGCAGGTGCATGTACGGCAACTGACTAACCAAACACAACTGTTTGCAGACTAGTCTATTCTCTTACTCCTTTTTCTTCTCCAAAGCAAAAGTCTTTCTTTCTGCAGTAAAACCTATCCAGATCTATGCAGCGCTTAAAAGCATGGAAGATATGTCCCAGAAGTAGATACACAATTGTTCTGCTCTTAAGGATTTAGCATTTAAATTCAGGTGTGATGCTTCAAGCTTGAGATAAATTTAAAGGACTAAGGCTAAAATTCAGATGCAGAAAGGGCTCCAAGCCTGCGTACCACTTACATCCCAAAATAGACTTACGGGTGAGTAGCAGTGAAGTTTTAAGTGGTGCATAACTCTCAGATTTGCTACACAGCAAAGCATTTCACACTAGAAGAAAGCAAAAGGGGTTTAGAAAATCCCTAGTTTTCACATTCAGCCGTAGCACGAGGAAGCTGCATTTACTCATGCTGAGAAAGTGCCCACATGAATGAATAGCCAATACGTATCACATAGATTTGAATAATTACTGAAATATGGAAGGTGCTTGATAGTGCCTAGAAATACTTACATTACATAATGGTTAAGGACAAATAGCACCCATCTGAACTTGCAAGAGGAGCTCAGTGTGTGAATTACCACATTTCATACTTTATCATTAAATAATGTGAGTCACTTGGGATGATTTAGGTTTTTGTCTCTCTGGAATTTGAATCAGGAACAAAGTTGCCTAATGTCTAAAAGTTCCCAGTCTGAAAGGAAAATTCCTAAGTCCTAAAGTAATAGTTTTCATTTATCATTCATATTATGTATGAACTACTGAAACTTAACATCTTCATGTTCAACATTTGTTTGTGTTTATGCACTCATTAGGTCATACAGCGCGATTCTTTTTGCCTGACTTTAGATACATAACATTTCAATTCGTTGTCTAATTAAAGACTCTCCCTCGGATGAAGTGAGTCATTTTCTAGACTTCATTGGCTGCCCTGTAGACTTATCGTGATTGCAAGAGGCACATAATTCGCAAGTAGACATCCATACTGCAGACATCTTGAGTTATACAAGACGCATGATGCTCTAAAACACTAGCAAGCTATGTGCAAGACTGACAAAACACGTAAGAGATCACTTAGCTATTTTAAATACCAAGGGGGAAAAAAATGGCAAATGGTGGATTTAAAAAACAAGAGTCTACTTACTAAATTCTTGCAATCCACACAGCACAACAGGTAGCAGATTTTGGCATGTGTTTTTTCTATTTGCCTCATTAACTTCAGAGGCAAAGGGGTCTTCTACATTTCTCCAGTCAACAAGCCATATCACATACTAATTTTCTGCACTGCAGTGCAACACAGCATAAAATGAGTACCTAGCGGTCCCGAGCAGATACCAAGATCTGGTAACAGTAGTGTGAGCGTAGACTAAAATATGCTGTGAGAAAATGTCACCAGGCACAAACAAGCTTTCAGAATACCAAAAGCAGGAGCTGCTAACATAACAAACATTAAATGAAAATACACATGTCTGATTCCTTAAAACACATATAAAAAGAGTCAACACGCAGGGAATGGAGCAGGAGGAAAAGTGAGGGGAAGAGGAAGAGGTGAAACACAGTAGATTTACATTTTATTGGGTTTGTGAGCAAAATACAGATTTACTTGATTAGGAAAATGTACGTCCTCGGAGACCACTATAAAGCAAACAAATTTAAGAGAAAATGGTGTTTAACAAGTTCCATAAAAGATTTTTAAAGCAACAATAATGCTTTCCCTCCCGCTCCCAGTAAATGCTTGAAGCTAACGTACATCTCAAAAGACTGTCTACTGTATTTTATTACTGCTGTCAACAAAGACAAATGAGCCAAAAAGTTCGCAAACACATTACACAACTCACACTTCTGGACATCAACGTGGTACTAAAGTCATGTACATTTCACTGTTAGCATGACATGTAAATAAGCAAAGTAGTACTTTATACTAGAAATCCTTTAACACTCCACATTGAAAGTTGAGTTAAAGTAACAACAAACCCCTCGCATCCATCAGCCCCCTACAAGCACCTAGCTATACACACTGCAATACAGAGTTTATTGCAGTGAACTGTATTGAAGGTATTGCACTGAAATGTATTTGGTAAAAGCTAATTTTAGTTCACTTCCTTGTACGGCAGCTAGATGATCTGGGGTTGAATTGGCATGATTCATGGCAAGCATACAACACTAAGTTACAGTGAAGATGAAAGAATTTTTTAATACTTTTCTAAATCATGCAACCTTATCAGCACCCACCTACAAACATATGCTTTCTTCCATATGACACAACGTGTGCAAAAAAACAATGACGCAAACTTGGTGTCTTATGCTTTAAAGAGAATAGCATAAATTTATGTACCATGCCAAAGCCAGGACGACAGATCCCATCAAAAACAAAAAAAAAACCCAACACATTTCAGTGGAAGTGACCAGACCTCTCTGGTAACCTTTCCTCATTTTATGATTCCTTGGTACCAAATTGGTAAATAGCTGGCAGATGCAGCAGAGGGCCTTTTGGCTGGTCTAGTAAATCTGTTTCACTTTAAAGCTATTTCACTTTAAAGCTATTTCACCATCATTAAGGTACTATTTATTTATTTACACAATTAATGGTGGAAAAAAACACCTTAATATTATCTTTTCAAATATTTACAGGTCATCAGCAACCTAATACACAATTGGTGAAATGCAAGTTTCTCCTGCTTGCGATGACAAGTAGCTGAAAAAAAAATTTAAAAAAAATCCTCACAGCACACAGCTTTATTGCTTTATGTAACTGTTTACTCCTTCCAGGGAGGCATTAATCAAAACAAGTGTATCAGACAGCTCACTCTTTTGAGCAGGTATTTTTCTCTTTTGCAGAAAAAGTGAAGTTCATAAAGTGCCATTTCCTCTTTCAGTTCATGCATTTATATGCTTATGATGAACTAGTAGGAAAAAAATGGTATTTAATTCCAGTGCAAACTTTTTACACTGAAGAGGCTGTACCCATGGAATAACTTGCACAAAGCCACTATGAGTCCAAAGAATCTTTTCCTGAAGCCTTGTATCTGAAGCCAGGATAACTCTATACCTTATTCATTTTGTACCCTCTTACCAAGGGGGGTGTGTTATCAGCAATGTAAAATGAAGTCACACACATGCAGTCTGACACATGCCAGTCACGTATGAAGACAACAGAAAATTCAGACTTGGTTGACTTCATAGGAGTTTACTTACTGACCATGCCACATTCACCACAAACTAAGCTTCACCTGTATCTCGTGGTCAGAACCTGGCCAAAACTGAACAAACATTCACATCTAAATTAATGTACGTCAGCAGTCACCCATTTTGACTACATACAGGTCATTTAGCACACTTGATACAATACAATTAATTTCAGTCTACTATTTCTTATAATCTGATTATTTATAGAAATCCATCCAATTTAACAAAAAAAGTTACATTGCGGTATAGTATACTGTTTCTGGTTAAGTATATTTTTCACAAAGTTATATGATTACAGAATAAATGATTGGTTTTTTGCATTTTACATCGCTGGCAGTTTCAATTCTGCAAGCTGAAGGGGAGGAGAAAGAAGAGACCCAATTAACTGCACGTCTCACCATAAGGCTAAAGACCATCTATTTGAAATGTTTCTCAGATCATGAGATAAATGATACACGCCCACACGTTCACCAGTTCTGTGGTCTTTGTTCCTAATGAAACATACCAACTTGCCTGTCCAGACCTGCTGGTCTGTGGTACCCTGTCTATTCCTGGAATGCTTCTAATATATTGAAATTGTGTTTGCCTATTTTCCTCCCTCTGATCCTGCAGTAGTTTTCAATAAGAGATCACAGTTGCCAGACCAGCATTGTCACACGCAGTTACCTTAAGATCTCCTCCTGGGCAACTGTTATCTACTCCTGGCAATTTGCTACATTTCTGACCCCTACACCCCTTTTTTTTTTTTTTTTTTAGGTTCTAAAAAGCCTTTCTACCAACATTTCAAGACCAATTCTCAAAATATCATCTATGGAGTGAGGCTCCTGCATTAAAATCTCTCAGGAAAGTCAACCTGGATACAAATGATTTAGTTTTCATTCTGCACCTTATCTTCACTGAACACTTTTTACACTTCAGTCATCTATCAGCTCTCCAGTCTGTCTGGCAGGACGTCTATTTCTGATGTACTTCAAATGATTCAATTTAAATGATTTATTGGAGGCTCTCATATCTTTAGCAAATTGTTTCTCAGAATATCTTTTGGCCAGACTTATTATACTTTAAAATTTATTTTGCAGGAGTTGGGGTTTTTTCCCTTTCTATTTTCTTTGGAGAAAACTTCAACTTTTGAAAGATATCTCCTTGTTTCTAAGAGATTCCTTAACTCTACTATAAAATCACCTCAGAAATAAAAAATAGCAAAAAAAAAAGTTGGAGGTCTTTTCTATATGGTATATATTTTATCCAACTTACAATTCACAATCTTTAAACAGATGCTTTACTACCCGCTAGCTTCACCTTCCTTATAACAAGCATTCTCACTTTTATGACTAGCAAAGGCAGAAGGCTGGCAGAGGAACTGCCATGTTCAGCTCCCCAGCTCAGATGTTACCAGCAAACTTTCAGTTCAGCCATACAAACATAACCATAGTTCAAACTTCTACTTATTGGGACCCAGGTAAGAACCATCTTTGCTATCCCAGACCCCATATGCCAACATACTGAAAGTGACGCTGATGCTTTCTGAAGTCACTGCCTTCTACAAGCTTGAGACTGGTATAAACAGGCTTCCTCCTTTGAAAACATTTAAAGTTACCTCCTTCTGTACCTTCACGGTAGCAGGTTACTGCTCCAAACATCAAGGTGATTATAACTAGGATCTGAACTCTTGTGAGTTACAATATGTTTCATAATACCATGTGGTTCATTATTTTTAAGGAACATATATTCAAAGACTGAAAACAAAATGCAAACAAATGGGTTTGTTTTTTTGTTGTTGTTAAATTGTAATATTCAGGGGCTTTATTGCTTTACTTCATTAAAAAAATTAGCCCAATCTTAAATTACAAAGAACTAACTTAAGATTAAGTTACAGCCTATGTGAAGTATAAATGGTCTAATGGTATCCCTACAATTAAGAATGGTTAGCTGAGAATAAACAGATTTGATTCAGTGATGATCAGCCACTGATTTGTGTAGCTGCACTAGTGTTAATCCAGAAACATGGATAACTTGAACTTAAAATTAAGAGAACTAACTATAGGTTACTCCAATTACCTGCATAGACCAAGTTCAAACTGAACTGTTTGACATAAAACCCTATGTATCTTTCTCTACATTGAAATGTAGACACAAGGCAGCAACAGCAACTGTGCACCACTGAAAACAGTTCCTGAATGCAGAGCATAAAGCAATCAGACTTGCGCTTAAGACTATTTTCACCCCCATCCCTCTTCAACCAAGACTCTCCTCACCCTAAAGATGACACAACACAGATCACGTTTCCTAGCACTCAATGCTGATAACCAGCAGAGATTGTAGCGTTGGAAAGGTTCAGTTAACAGGATAAGCCCTTTGAAGGAACAGAATTAAGAGAGCATCAGCTGCAAATAACTTGACTGACATTGTTTTAACCTGACACACCAAGGTACACAACTAAGCCAAATCTTAAAACTAGTTCCACATTTAACAGATTCTTTCCTATGAAGAGTCACTGGTCATTAGCAAACAGAAAACCCTCATGTTATTACAACTGAGCTGTTAAGAAGTAAATCCAGCTTGAGCAGAGGGGAAACAAAGCTGTATGTTTATTAAACTGACTTTCTAAATATCAACATTTGCTAAGGAGGTCATCATTACTGAATACGGTTCAATGAGTGAAGGAGAAAAAAATCGTACAGGCTGTTGTTGAAATTACTAGATCAGTATTGAGAGGAAGAGAGTTTTAAGGCTTATAACTATCTTGGAAAAAGTTCAATTTTTAAACACACATACTTCATTCACTCCACTAAGCTTATGAATAAAGCCAAACCAGTCTAGGTTGGATAAAAATCCAACAATCTCCACTGCAAAGGCACACTGATAAGCTGATACACATCAGCTACAATTTTTTTATGCTCACAAAGATTCACCACTTTTAAGCCATCAAGCAGACTTATTCCTAAACTGGGGAGCAATTAAGAAAATTAAGTACAATGTGGTAGAGATGGGGTGACACATTTAAACCCATTTTGCTAATAGTTATAACGATAGCGAAATAGAATTATTTTGCCTTTTGGAAACAATACCTAATTATAAGCTAGATCTGTTCTCTTGCAGTTATAAGCTTACTGACTTAAAATAGGCCAGTCTCCAATTTTGAATCAGCATTTTCAGCTTTAATTCCAGCATCACATAGAAAGAGCTGAAAATCTGATCATCATGTCACAAGCTACTGAGTAATTATATCAACAATTTTTTCCAGAGCTGTTCTTCATTAATTCATGATTAACAGGATTTGATAACACAATCTGTACTACTAACGTGTAACAGCCTGCTTATGTCAACTTCAAGAGGACAAGTATTTTTCTTGGTGAACTCCAGAGCTCCAGCACTTCTCTTCCATGCTCGGCAGCATCCACTCCCTACAATTCCTTCTGGAGATGCCTGTCAAGCTCCTCCGATCCTCAGTGCAGATATTTCACATGAATGCTGTCCTCTTCCTCCTCCTGCCTCACATGAAACTGCTTTATCACACAGACCAAGGAACTTGACAGGGAACGAGATATGAAAACTTATCTGCTGGCAGCAAACCCTTTCCATGATAGGGGCATCGGAAAGGGAAAGGGAAAACACTGAAGGGCAATCCAACAGTCTTCAACACGTTCCAGGCACTCGTGGGGAGAAAAAAAACAAAGTAGCAAGGACAGCACCAACAATTCAGGATTTTAGCATAATGAAAATAACGCCTTCAAAAGATACGCTAGCTGGGAAAGCCTGAATGTCTTTTTCCTAGATCCACAACAGAAGTAATATCTTCAGAAATCCTGCACAAACCCAAGGATCAGCAGCACGCCTGAGGAAGTAGGATCTTCGCTTCAAGCACTTTATTCACATTTTAAAAGGCTGCATGAATGAAGTCTTCCTTACTACTATGGATCATAGAAGTAGCAGCAATTCTGAAAGTATCCCAGGGTGATGTTTTCCTGCTTTACTTTAAAACCTTCCTCATCCTCCAGTACTACTCCCTCCTCCTCCAGCTTTCCATCACAGTGAGAGAAGCAGTGCAAGTGCTCAAGCTGATCATGCCAGAGGAACTTTGGTTTTGGTTCTTTTGAGACAAGACAATCATCAGCTTGGTGTTGAAGATACAGAGAACCAGGTTCTATTTTGTAATGGCAGTCTCTGTTGAAAACTATGGTATTTTTAAAATAATTAAAACCAAAACACAATCAACAACCACACAACCCTTTCAACTTGTGTAATAAAGCAACAGGTGCTACACACAAAGCAAGTGCTTTTTCAGGAGAAAGGCAACAACCGTAGAAACATTGAACAGGATCTCCTTTTGTCTTTTTTTTTTTTTAAATTTAATATTCTCTTGGATTACTTTAGCTTGCACGATATATATCTGACATTGTGTTTAATTTGTTTATGACTATCTGGGCAGAGCTCCAGTGCTTTGATGCAACTGGTCACAGTGAACAGCTCAGTTCAGCATGAGCACTACCACCACCAGGGAAAGCTGGAGAGGTGGAGACACAGCACTGTTGTCACATCCAGTACAGGATAGGGTTGAGACTAGCCAAGCAAACATTAACTGAGTTGCAGAAAGTTTCTTTTTCTCTCCTGTTGAGGTGAAGTCCAACAAATGAAGGACTCCAGAAAAACAGAGTTGTCTTCACTACCTTCATTGTCATCTTTTTCCAAGCTGAATGAGAAAAAGGCAGAGTGCAGACACAGTATGAACAAATATTGTTGTCTGCAGCTACAAATATTTAGCGAGAAGATTAGGTCAAAGACTCAAACTTTTCTGCACTCAAACTTCTCATGCTAGGAACAAAAAAGTTTGAAACTGATTGCTGTAGAGAACGAGGTATCAGATTACATGGTTTAATGAGATGTGCATGAGCCCAACCGTATGTTTAGTTTAGTTTTTGTTAACAGGCTGCAAGACCAACTTCTTTTTTTGAGTATTTATAGAAACAGGCATTTAGGGCAGAAATAAACTTGTATCTCATATTCTGCTTAATCATTCCCTAAAACAGGATTATCTAGAGTCATTGACATTTGATGAGCACCACCTGGGCGACTTAAATGGCCCCAATTAAAAAAACTGATCAAAATAAGAAAGTTCACCCTGCCCTCTCCCCTCAGAGAGGACAATAAAGGCAGATATAGCAGGAGGATCCCAGGCCTATAGGATGCTAAAGTATGGTTTCGTCAGAGCTGGTAACTGACAGAGGATTCCACGTTTGCATGAAGTACCATATATCCAGGAGTAAACACTTAGTAGTTTCCCTTGCTCAAGCCTAGGAAGGGATGTGCCTCAATAGATTTTGAGTCAGTGTTCATCCCAATTCCTCCTTGCTGGACTGGAAGGAAAATGGAGATATACACTCAGCGACAGTAAAATAAGACAGACGTATTGAAAGACGCATTGGCAGGGGGTTGACAAGCATAAAAAGCATGCTTAAAATAGTCCCACAAACGACATCTAGGCTTTCTCTAAGCTTCGAAAGCCCTGGGGCTCAAAAGCACTAAAACTACAGCAGCCTGGTTAGAAACACGACCTTCACCAGCACCGCTACAGTCACTCTGCAAAACAGACATGCCACCGTACTGGCGGTGGGGTGGGCAGCATGGGACACCAAGGACTGACACCAAGTAGGGTAGAAACAAAAGTTTTGGTCAACTCTACATTGGTAATATGCAAAAAAACTTTGGTAACTGTCCTACTCTGCCCTATCTTGACCTTTTTCCCAGTACTATATGTAAGGGGATTTTGAAAGTCTAACTTCTAGCAAGATGAGTAATGCTAACAGAGGCATAGAAATGTACTTTGTGTCAAAGAAAGGCATTACCCATTGCTCACAAAAAGCATTAAAAAAAGCAACTTGACAAACTTGCTGAATTCTTAAGAGTTTTGTGAGATGGACTTTTTACTAGGGCATGTATTGATAGGACGAGGGGGAATGGCTTTAAAGTGGAAGAGGGCAGGTTTGGATTAAACATTAGGAAGAAGTTTTTCACTTTGAGGGTGGTGAGGCACTGGAACAGGTTACCCAGAGAGGTTGTTGAGGCCCCATCCCCGGCGGTGTTCAAGGCCAGGCTGGACGTGGCCTTGGGCAACCTGGTCTAGTGGGAGGTGTCCCTGCCCATGGCAGGGAGGTTGGAAGTACATGATCTTCAAGGTCTTTTCCAAGCTAAACCATTCTACGATTCTATGAGTCTATGTTTCAGAAAATGGCCCCAACAGGTCCCTTGAATGTTTTAACAGTTCGGGGCCTGAGCCCTCCTCACACAAACCATGTGGTGGGAGAACAGAAGCTGAAGGGAGCACAGTTTGCCCAACAGCTAAGAGCCAATACTGAGTTTTATTTAACCAAATTAAATGGTTGGGAGTCATGCTGCCAACCTCTCTGTATTTCAGGGAGAGCTTGGGATTTTTAGTGGGTTTTTTTAAAGAAAAATCAATTCAGGTGATAAATTTGAACACAGAGTTGGATTAATCTTCCATCTTACTGTATTTTTGTACTATTTGCTTTTAGACTGCTCCTTCGAGCAAGAAATAAAAAGGCAGTAGTTTTACCATGTTCTCCTATCGCTATAATGTGATGCACCAGATTGGAGTTATTGAATGAGCTCATAAACCCCCAGGTTACATTCTTCTTCATCTGCAGCCTTGCCTTTCAAGTGAGCTCTACTCTTATTAAAAGGATCAGAAACCATCCTCGGGCATACCCCTGTCTTTGAAGATGAAGCCCCAGCTACATTTTATGGAAAAGACCTCTCAGTTCATACCTTCGCCAAACTGCATAGCAGGTTTAAACAATTACGTGAGACAGTGGATTTCGATTCCAGGCTCCTCTTACTCAGTCTCAAGTTTTAAAAATAATATTTTTCTTTCTGCTAGGGCACTCCTGAAATAAATGTTCCAAACAGTGATGATCCAAAGGCATTAAAGAAAAAAGTTACAGTTTAAACAGTGTGACACATATTATGAATAAAGAAACCCTTCCCATATGGAAAAGTTTTAAAAATTTGACATTTCTTTTCAATATGTGTTAATCAGAAAGACAGTAGTGAATTCTGACTGCTTCAGACAGAAGAGAATCAAAACTCTTGGGATATATTACACAAAAGAGCAATTGCAAAGAAGGAAGAAAAATCCTATAGCTTTTTAAAACTTAACGATTAACAGCATTTTCTCAAATGGCTGGGAAAGTCTGCAGTTTGGAGCCAGCCACATGTTACTTATCAATGCTTCAAATGCAGGGTGAGTAAGAAAGGCCATGTCTGGTTCCTTTTGCAATAGGGAAAAATCTCTTTTGAAGTCTTTCTGAGGGACTGGCAGGGGAGAAAGTGTCAGGAAAAGGATCTGACAGGTTTTGCACAGTGAGGAGCAAAAGATGTCTGGAGTAAAATCTCTTGTCTAAACTGGGTAAAGAGATAGAAACCTCTCCTTCAGCACTGGAGACGCCTGATAAAAAGTCTGAGACTCCCTTGTATCTTTTTTCCAGCCACACATTAATTCCTTTTTATGCTTTTTGCCAGCTTCTCATCTTACCAGGAGCCTGTAGGAGAGGCCAGTCCAGCACCAAAGGGAACGCAGCCATACTGGAACTCCATGTACAGAAGACAGTCTCCAAATTTTCCAGGAAAACAACTTGCATTTTAAATACCCCAAGCATCACACGAGTCCTCAATTTAAAGATGGAAGTGTTCACATGAACAATCCTAAAGCAAAGTTAAAAGACTAAGAAATCACTGTTTCTTGAAATGAAAAGCGTTATCGATGAATATGTCACTGCCAATATCGTTGTTTCACTCCTGTATTTTCAATTCTGTGCAAATAACTAACCTGAAAAATTCTGCATCGCCTGCAACGTAAGCATAATTATCCACCAGCATGTTAAGAACTAGACATGTTTCATTTTTACCAGCACTTTAAGTTGCTCTGCCGTTTCTTTTAAATTCCCACACTTTTGAAGACAGCAATCAAAAAGAAAACATCCATTAATTTTTCCGCAATCACACAGATAAAATAAATGCCTGACATAACCAGTCCCTAAAAGCTCTATTAAAAGGAGAAATTTGAGAGATCATTGCTATATAATCTGTACTCTTATCTATAGCAAACTGGTTTTGCATGTGTTGCATGAGCAACCTGCATGGCTAAAACTACATAAACTTAGCATTAACTTCTCAACAGGGTAGAAAGCTCCAGAGTTCACTACATCATCACTCACAAGTAACAATTTTATGCGCTCTCAGTGGAGGAAGGCAGCTCAGCACTATTCAATTTGAAGTGCACAGAAGTATGCAGTAAGCTTTTATTAATAGCCAGTCTTTGCATTTTGATAAAGTGATAACTTTTTAACTCCTTCCTTGCTTCTGCCTCATAGCATTGCAATTGCAAGGTACGAGTAGTGTTTCGCAGGTAATATTTCACGGCAAATAAAGGAGAAAAAACTTTCTCCAACTCAAAAACTTCCCCCAAAAGAATCCTAGCCAGGTGTTAGCAACAGGATTATTTTAATACAGCCTTTTTAATTACATAGCAGGCATGAAAATGTAAATTGTAACATTCAGTCTTATTTTAATCAAGGACTGGGGAGCTGAAGAAAACACTGGTAGAAAAAAAAACCCAACCAAACATTTCAGATTGGGTATTTTAGTGCCTAAGCTCTTGAAGATTGCACTGCAAGAATGTTTGCTGTCTATTAGTATGAAAGCGAAGACCAGAACACAATATATGCTAGCTATACCACAGTAACACTTGTAAGACATAGTCGTCAGAAGTACCTGAAAAAGGTATGAAAAAAACCTCCAGTTGCTCACTTGTAAAATATGGGCTACTGGTCAGGTTTTGTCATCTTCATACTCATCCTTTTGCATCTTGAGGAACCGTGGTTAAATAATGTGCTGAAGCGTGCTAATTACCGTGATGAATGTCAAAGCTGCAAGTAACACATTCGCTCATCTTTGATGACACTTACCATGAGGTGGTCAGTGTAGCCAGTCCTACAAATAGGACATCCACCTCACTATGGCTGAAACTTGCAGGACACAGTGATATCCTTACACACAGGAAGTTCCGTTACGTATTTAGAGTAAATATTATGCAGTATTGTTCAGACTCTTGCACACACACCAAAGCTAATGTACAATTTCATCCCACAAAAGTATTGTGCACAACATTAATGAGATTAAAGCTATTGTGGGTTTTTTTTTGTCTGTGCTTTTTAATAAAAGGTTGCTGATTCAATTCCCCTCCTCCCCCTTAAAATCATTACACTAAATGACAAGCAAAAACACAGCCAAGAATTCAGACAGTAAAATGTTTTAGGTACCTTGATTTTTTCCACAGGTCTCCTTGCTCTAGTAATATAGTTGACCTGTAAAACAGAACAAAGATTACCGACTCCTGGGTAGGCTTTTCAATATAACTGGAATATACTGTACACTTAAAACCTAGGAAAGCATTATCACAACACTTAATTTCTTGAACTCTTTTTCAGAATATTTCATTAAATTACATTTTACTTTGTTATCATATAACACGTTTTTCCTATTAAAAAAAAAAATCTCAAAGGGAAGTCTCAATTAACAATGCGTAGTTGGGAATCTTGCCATTTTGCCTCATGCACATCAGGTTACAAATCAGAAAGTAAAATCCAGCCTACCTGTTGCATTTTTAAAATAACACATAACAGCCAGAATCCACAATTCCTCTTCTAGCCCATCAGAAGTTGAACTCTAGAGCACCCGCTATGCTGCCGAGCAGGCAGGCTCCAGTCAGATGGGGAGCCGGGGAAAGGAACACAATACTGCTCTTTGAAGGCTGACAACTACTGGTGTGCAAAGTTCCTTAGGAAACAACTGCCTTGCTCTGACCCTTTCCCACCACTGAGCAGCTATGGGTTTTTGTCTTGCCTTCATCTTTAACATGAAAGTAAAATGAGTAAATTAAATAGCAATTGTTTGCTTCTGTCATCTTTTGTCTTCTCAGTCTTCGAGCACAAGCTATCTTCAAACAAACCGACAAGTCTATTTCCATCATCTTCCTTTTTCCCCCTCAACTAATCCTCCAAGGAAAAGCAGTTATTTCCTGGGGGACAGGGGCCAGACTCCTTGATTTCATACATGCATACAAAACATATGCTACATTTTCTTTTTTAAGATCCATACATTGCTAATTAGGCATTTTATGCACTGTGAAAGCACTGAACTCAGCCTGTCATCAGGCACAGGCAGTACTTCTCACCAAGCTGTTAACCCATTTTTATTCATCGGGTTGCAACAGCCTCTTTCAACCATTACCAGCTTTTTCTTGTTACTCATCTGTGACTTCAACACAGTACCCTCAAGCATTACTGTTTAGGTCTTCTCAGTATATTGTACTACAAATACTTCACCAGTGTCAACATTTCGGCAGGCTGGCTGTCCCACTCCCCCCATCACCACTAAAGCCTGGATTATTCAACGTTCTCTATGAATTACAGCTGTAACGAACGGAATTCTGAAAAAGCAACATGCACAGAAAGAAGGCAATTAGAATTACACTGAATTAGTGTAAGACATTATTGTCACAAGATACTCTCAAGCAAAAATTCCAAGAGAACCACAGTTAAAATAAGATACTACTGCATGTGTGCTCAAGTTGTCTATTTTCCCTGAATTACTTTGTTACAGAAAGTCAGTTCCTTACTCACTTGAAAAATCAAATGTTGCCACAAATATGGCATTATTTTCAGCGAGTTCGCGTATAGGAATGAACAATGTACTTATACACAGTATTAATACAGGTAAACAGCCACAAAACTATTCCATCTACTTTTAGACCTGACAGAAATACAGATTTAGGGAACAGAGTTGGCTCTAGCCAGGTGCTCTGCGTGGGGCTTGGGCATATTTGCTTATTTTGCTGTCCTGCCAACTGCTCCCTGGCAGAGCACACAAAGCGATGGCAGTGCCGAGGGAAAGATGAGGAAGTGTATTGGCACCAAAATGTCGTGTTAGAGCAGGAGCTCTCCACAGCATCAGGAATTTAAACACTTTAAAGTGACTGTTTATTCTTGGCATGAGTACAGTTTATTTTTCATCTACTTCACACTGCTAGAGATAAGAGAATGCTATTTCTATGCAGGTTCCGATACGTTATTTTAAGCATAGCCATCACCCGCAAGAAGAGATCCCGTCTTGCAGGCTAGCAGCTACTGTTTCTAGAGGGCATTGGTAGATCACTCTTAGACATGAAAATTTAATATTCTCCCCAATTTTCCCAGCTCCGGGTCCAACAGCACTGGTTGGCAGGACACAGAGGTGCCTACTCATGATGGTGTTTAACACTACTTTGGCCCCCTCCGGAGTTGCACAGTATCCCTCACTCCCATGGGGGCCAGCGTAGCCCCAGGTAAGCAATGGCCAGCTTGCTTGGCTGTGTCCCCACCTCTGGGCACTGGAGAAGTTGGAGACCTTACAGCTTTAAGCAAAAGGAGGCAGCAGGGGAAACAGCTGAAGCCAGGAGCCATGACACTCCAAACATGACCAGATTTTTTTTCTTCCCTTTGTCACAAGCTCTTTGCTACAATCCCTTTCTTCTTCTTTGCATCCCTTCTCCCTAGTAGCATAGAATATCTCAATGCACTTTCACAAGTTCTTCCTCCGTCCCCAATTTAAAATTCTCATTATTAAAAAAACCCACCAACAACAACCCACCTCGAAAACTGTAAAATTACTGACATTTGGTGCCATGACCTAATTCACTCTGCTTAATCTATCGGGGTCTTTTCATTCCACTCTACTCATGCCTTGAGTATGGGCAAGAAACTCTTTGACGTAGGCACTGGCCAGCAGTTGTCTTCACTGCACTGAACATTGTTTAGGCCATATTCTTAGCCCTTATTCATTAATTAAATGCCTCTATGGCCAAAATAAAATTATACATCCCGTAACAAAGGATGCAGATCACATCAAGAATAGGAAAAAAACTCTGAAAAGGCGTAACTGTCACACTGTAAAGAACCAATTCAAAGCCAGATCTCAGATCAGGGAAAATAATAACTGAAAGACAATTGTAGATGAATAAATTAGGAAGAGAGGTGGGTTTTAACTCAAGATATGACAGCAATAAGACAAATATTGAATATGAGCAGCTTAAAAAAATTTTGGAATAAATCTGAATGCATATGTCAGAAATCAGACATATTACAGAAATCCTAATAGGATATTGAAAATACCAGTACAAATTAAATGTTAAATGAGGGCTTCAACCTGTACAACAAAAGGATTTGTGTGTCAGAGATACCATTTCTCTTGAGAATTGAAGTGCAAAAGCTACTTGGTTATTTGAGGGCTACCTCTCCTCTGCGCAGAGGAGCAACATTTTACAGCTGTATCCAGAAACTATGAGTAATCACAACAACAGATAGTCAAGGAACTGATGGGATATCCCCCAAAAAACATCTCCTGGAATGAAAATATAATATTTTTCAGCTACTCATATTATAATGGCTGATCAGCATACATTAGGAAAATACAGTTCTGGTTTGAATGCAAAACTTGAGTAGAAAAAGCAAAGCCCTAGTAAATATTGAAGAGAATTTTGAGTTCCAAACTGAAGAGCTGGTAACTAATTTCTTTTTTTAACAAACAAAACCATCAAAAGATTGTGCAACTCTAAGAGCCCTTAAGGAAACAATTGGGAATTTTTCATAACATGGTATTTCCTTATACCACTGACCACAGGAATGCAAACAGTTCCACCAAACAGAGATTTCTTCATTGGAAACAACTGACAATCTAACCATGTTTCCATCTTTTCCACTTTCTGCACTCAGCATACAAAATAGATGATATAATAGGATACAGAAGTGTCATACCAGAGCCATAAGGTATCTTTACTAAAACTCAGCATCTGAGAGGCTTTACAATAATATATTTCCTGAGGGTTAAAGACAGACCTTAATTATTGAGCATCATTTTTTTTTCTGCTATGATTTCTACTTATTTGTTAGATTTTCCCAAAATACTGTTAGCATCCCTATCAACCAGAAACAGACCCCTAGCCCCAACCGTAACTCAGTATATCAGTAACAAGATTCATTCCCTGACCATAAGACAGGTGACGCTAGCAAGGAGCGCTGGCATGAAAACAGGGGTTGTTGCTCAACTTGCCAAGTGGAAGAAAAAGCAGCACTACTGGTAGTATACCTCCCCCTTGTACCTTATTAATATCCCCCATGTTAGTCTAATTAATAGACTTCCTCCCCAACTTCTCAATTTCGGATTACTATTTGAGCAATGCCAACTGATACTACAAATTCCCCCAAAGGAAGCTGGGAGTGTTGGGATTATGGGTATGGGCAATGGCATGCTTAGTACTCATGGTCTACTAGTCTTCAGACCCTGTAGGAAGAGACTAAGCATCAGAGATACCCCAAGGAAAAGGCAAGACAGGCCTTACAAAGGGACTTAATTGTCTTGACAGCTAATTAACAAGTCACTATCATGGAGAAAGCAATTTACACCCTGTGCCCAGCTTCATACTGCTAAGAGAGAAAAAGAGAAGAAATGAACATAAGAAAAGGTAAAAACAGAGTATTGTCAGAATTCAGGAAGGCACCAGGAATGCTAAAAGGTACTAATTATCGGCACCCTGACAAATATCTGTCATTGCAAATTTGCAACTCAATTAAGCCAAGATTTTAATCAGGGCTACAACTGTACTTAATTCTCTCCATTGCAGCTGAAGGAAAGCAAGGGGAACAAGTCATAAAAACAGAACAAAACTGAAATGTGCTACAAAAAGACCAAATTGTTTTCATAAGGAAAAACCAAAACAAACAAAACCCAAGAAAGACAAAGCTTTATGGAGTTAGTGTGCCAAACAAGTCAAGAATTCTGGATGGTAGAGAAGACAAACGTCTTCACTTCAGATAGAGACATTAAAAGACTTTGCTTGTGTGGGAGGGTGTTTACAATCTATGGCAGAGGGATTATTGCCCTGGTAGTCAAGGAAACCACTCTTACAATTACAGGACTTCAAATTTTGGAATTCCCCGTTTAGGAGGGAACATGGAAAAGTCCTCCATGCTCCTCAAAAAGTAGAATGGGATATGCCTCTGGTGTCTCATCTGTGGATAAACATAGCCACAAGGCTTTGACAACAAACTCATCCCAACGGCACCGTGGACGAAGACATCATCATCATAAATGAAAAGTGTTTATAATGTGCTTTAATCTTCCAAGATGATTAATGATAAAATAGACATTGCAAGTCCCCTATAACGTTTTCACATACAAACCCATTTACCAGAAGTTACTGAACAGGAAGCTAAAAATTTCAAGCTAGGCTTTGAGCTTTTGCATCTCTTGATCTTTTCTTTCAGAGAGGTACACACTAAACTCTTTAAGCGTTGACCTTTCATCACAGCACACTCTTACAGAATACAGCTTTTCCAGAGTTACAGACATGTGAATGCTCCCTTCCTTTTTAGATGATGCTGAAAATCTAAAAACTTACATTATACAAAGAAGCAGCTTGGTTAAATTACAAGCAGTACAGAAAAAAAATTCCCTGTTATTATCTTAACTAGATAACCAAAAAAAACCCACATCAGCTGATAGTCTGTGCTGAGCTTTAGAAAACTACTCAAAAACTATTTTTTATTACTGTCAGCATCCTAAAGAAAAACACGCACCAAAAGCTTTTCAATTTAATCTTACTGGTGACACTATAGGAAACTACTCAAACTCTGCAGACTGTAAGGCAAGGCAGTAGTTAGAGCACACCACATATTTCCACAATTAGAACACAGTAATATCAAGCTACACAAGAAATGATTTGCTTGTTTGCATTAAATCAGTCAGTGCACCAAGATGCATGTTCAGAATGGCAAGAAACCACTGGGCAGAGTCTATCTACCATTCATACTCAAGTTTAATTGGCACTACAATCAGTGGAAGCTTTGGTGTTGATAAGGAAGCAGAGATTGATTTTAGAAAAATGTTACAAATCAGAGCTATTGAAGAATATCTGAAAAAGATTTAATTATGACTTCTGACTGAACTAAATACATATGAAAGTGGAGATGTTAATTCACACTTACCTTATGGTGTATAGTTCATAATAGTACTTGCTATTCCATTTTAACTTTGTCATCTGATAAATCCCACTACTCAATGCTCAACAATTCAGTGTTGTAAATAGCTGCTGTCTGGTATCTACTCTAATTATTAACTTTCTCAGCATGACCATAAAAATATTTTCAGGTAGGGCATTTTAAGTACTGCATTATTAAATCTTCACATAAATACAGTCTGAGCAGTGGGAAATAGCAGTTTCAGAAATCATCTGAGTGGCCTTAAGTATGTGGATGCCAGGTACAGTTCTGAGGTACAGGCCTCAGGAAAATAATTAATTTCAGCATTACATACCTCTGCTCCCCTCATCCCCTTAAAATGAGGTGAAGTCCCTACTGAGATGGGTGTTAGTCAGGCTGTATTCATTCATATTTGTTAACATATTGCATCTCTTTCAGTGACAGGTGCTTCAACTCAGACAAAATACAGGTGCTAACTGTGGCTTCAAAAAGGAGGTGGACAGTGCTCCTTTAGCCTTCATTATGAAAAAAAGAAAAATCATATGTTAAAGCTATACACAATGCAAAATAATTTTCAAGCTACGCCCGAGGTTTGAGCAATTATGAGCAAAAAAAAACAAACACAAAACCACAACAACCACCACCTAGCGTTTTCCAGCTGCTATTTAATGCCCTGAATTTGCATCCTAAACTTTTTCCCCCTCTACTTCTTTTTGCCCCAGGCCACATATATTCTGGTATTCAGACTCTTCAAATTTTAAATTTCTACTGGAAGAAAAAATATAATCTTTTGTTCCTTTTTAAAAAGAAAATGAAATGTGAAAGCCCAGCATGGCTCCTTTCTCACCTTTTGTTAGTACAGGTTTCCTGCTTTCTTCTTGTCCCAAGACTATATTTCTTTCTCATTTTCTAACAGTTGTTCAGCGTAAATTCCAACTCGTAAGCTTTTGCTACAATCTCATTACTGTCATCAGACTTCACCTACTAATATATCATACTCCACATTTTAAGAGTTGCTCTCAGCTCCTCACCAGAAACCATCCGCTCCAACCACTCCTACCAAGTAGTTTGCAGGATCCCACCCTCAGCAGCACATAGCTGTTTGAAAATGCCAAGACTGGTAAAGGCTGTAAGAAATGCCACCCTCCACCCATTGCAGCTCCTTCCTTTCATGCTTCACTTCTACTTCTGCATTCAGTTTTCAGGGCCATCCGCAGCACTTGGAACAACTTCTTTGGCCTGCTCCTCCTCTTCCATTGCCGCATGTGCTCATAGTATGAGAACTGGCCTTAAGCATTGCTTTGGCTAACCTCCTATAAATCATAGATATACTAGTTTACCACTGGGAAACAGTCCTGCACCTGTCTAGCCCTTTTTATTCTCAATCTGACATCCGCAAGAGAACATTTTTACATTTAAGCACCTCAAATTCGCAATCGGAAGCAACTTCTTGGTGTTGTATGCAGACCACCTATCTCCTGCTCTGCCCAAGATGCCCATGACAGCATCAAAGCTCCAAGAATGGAATGGGCACTTCGGAGAGCAGGACTTCTGCTCCCTTGGGCTCCATCTCTCATGTGAGGAAACAAGACCAACTTCCCAAATAACTCAAGTACGTGCATTTGATACGCCATTCTCATTAGGCTTGCACATAAAAAGTATACTTAAACATTTGCAGTTATAGTACTGGTATAGGGATAGCAGTCTGCCTGAGGATACAAGGAAGGCAAATTTCATAGGGAATATTCATAGAAAGTAACAATAAGATCTAGCACATTCTCACACTACTTTTCATTTTGGAGCACGTTTTTTCAAACTGTCAATTCACTCCTAAAAAAATATCCATTCAGGTTATTTTTACTAAAAAGTGCTGCTTGCTAACTTGATGCTTCGACAACCTGAGCAACCACTGATTCTTTTCTAACTGCATCTTTTCCTTAATACTATGCTGTTGTTCTTTCTAAGCTATCAAATCTACAGCACATCTACACCTGCTCTAGCATGCAGTTTTCTCTTTCAGCTACAAAGCCAAAGTTTTACTCCCATTTTACTTCAGTAACATTACTTCTGAGCATTTCCAGCAAGGTTGCCGGCATTCTGCATCTCTTTCTGAGACTGTCCAAACTTGTCTCATTCCGTGCCCAAAAAGGGGGAAAAAAAAGAATGGAAGTAAAAAGGAAACCCTGCAGCTGAACTTGAGGGGCTCGAGAGGATTTTCCCCACACTCCCAATAGTGATGGAGGCAATCAGCCCAGTTGCGTCAAGGCACGGCACAACCTCCCATGAGGAGTATCTGCACCCAATGACAGATGATCAGATGTTTTATAACATAAACTTCAAATGTATGGTACTATTTTCTTCCAGTATTAATTTAAGTTATGGATAAAGCCAGAGTTTTATAGATTTCATGATGCCACTATTGCTGCAAAACTAATAATGATCAGTGCACATACAGATCTTTCAAAATTTTTCCTCAGCTACAAAGTACCAAAATCCTTATTTACTGAAACAAGCTGTACTTGGAAGTTAAGCTTATGATTTGTTTACAAACTGACCAACTCTACTGGTGAAAGAAAACCAGATATTTATCAGTGTTCTTCCTACTTGATTCTGATATTATAAACAGAAACCTTCCCTCTGCATATTCTTTAATTTAATCCCCATCATGAAAGGCTCAATCTAGCCCTCAAACCTGAGAAGGAATAGAAGCCAAATACATTTTTTAAATTTTTTCTTCTTAAACTCTGTATCTCACTTGGTCAGTTTTGACTTCTACAAAGCTTAATTCATCCAACCTCCACCCTAACCCCTGGGAGCATCTTTTACTTTCCAGCCATCTGGACTGTATTTACTTTACTAAGAAGAAAGTTAAATTTGTTCCTGAACAAAGAAAACCCCCTTACTATCCTCCCGTCTTGAACGCACAGTCATTTTCTAAGTTCTTATTTTCTCAAAAAAATCATTATGCCCTCATGGGAGCTCACACAATCTTTCTTGTGAGCTCTACTGAATTCATACAACTTTTTCATTTACCATTTTCTAGTGTTGCTTTAAAAAAAAAAAAAAAAAAAGAGAGAGAAATTACCATTTCCACCCCAGATTTCACCTTCTTTTTACAGAAGTCCTTAAAAAGATCAAGAAAGTTCACGTATGATGGATTAGGATAGTAGCAAATGTACCGAAGTGTTTATTTAGAAAGTAAAAGTGACAGTTCTGCAAATAAAATAAACTATTGCCTAACTAAGATATAGATCTTAAAAGGAACATACACAAACATTTATTTTTGAAGTCATACCCATTTGGATCCCTCCCCCTGGTAGCTCATTGCTAGCATCTCCATTTCTCCATTTTTTGTCAAAATACCTGTGCTACGACCCCCCTCCCAACCCTGTGGATACAAATATGCTGAGGAAGACTTGCAACAAAGTGCAAGCTGCAGAAGACAAGCAACTACCTCAAAGTGCTTTTTTACTTTCAACCATGTTCTTAAAACCCACCCACTTTTATATCTGGTTTTATCTGAGCTGCTGTATAATGCTTCCCTTTTAGTGCATTTTATAACACTATTTTTCAAGGCACACTATCTCTTTCGATCAAAGGTAGTGAACTACAGCTTATCATTAAAAGCTATTTTGCAGCTTTACTCACCAGAAATCTGCAACAAGTTTAAATGAGAGCCAGATGGGCCCCTTTCTTATGGAGAAAATTAATGAAAGCAATGAGCAATGCATGACATGCAGCTATCTTTTTAATTAGGAATTGAAGGTTCCTGATGCTATATGATGCTTGACCCAAACATTTGATTAATTTCAAAAATTAATTCAGTCTAATGAGCTAATTTAATACCTGTGATAAGGGGAAAAAGCTAATGTAGAACTATACTGTGACAGAAATTAGAAAACACATACTAGAAGACAAATACCTTTCTAGAGGGATGATTACTTAAAGAGAACTACCTGCTGTTGTTCATTTTCAAGCCGAACGTCTGAATGTAATTCAAAGAAGTGACCCTTCAAAGGCCTAATGATTTTTAATGATCAAGTCAAGTATCTTGTCTCTTCAGCGGCTCTTCTGGAATACCAAGCAGTAGCAGTTCCATTACAGCTGTGCAGGAGGCTGCATGCCACCACCACAGTAAATTCATTAGAGCAGGAAATACACAGTATAGATGCAACAATGAATTAAAAATGTAGTTGAACATGCCCACGTGAAAAAAACACTGAAATAAATTGCCCAAATACCAACACATATAAAATAATGCAAAACAGTTAAAATTTTGTTTAAAGCTCTGTGGTCCCACAAATGCTTGGACCAGCATAATTAAAGGGGACAAAGACAGGGCAGAAAGTCTTCCCTTGCTAATCTTTACCTCTTCCACATGTACAAAATGAGGATTTCACACAAAGTTAACAAAACTACTCATTCTGCTTCCTTGCACTTGTAGTTGCTAGTTTCTAGACTGATTCAACATCATCCCTTCCCAGTTTTTTCCTCTTCGTCTCCAAAACCCACTAAGGGCCATCAGTGTGAATAAACACGGTTTGTCATTAAAATTTGCTGAAGCATAGTGAAGATATAACACATCTTTGCTTTAGGGAAGCACTGCCAAATTATTTATCAGTAACAAAACCCCAGGAGATCTGTTACCAATTGAGCAATACCTCCACTAACAAGGACTCTTTTTCTCCCCCCCTTTATGTGATTTCAAGCTGTTAAAATTTTCCCCAGAATTTGTAATATTTTTTTCTTTTAGAAGTGAACATATGGACAATGATCAATTAGGCAACTGAACTTCCTTTTCTTGAGACACAAGCTGAACGTTTCATACAAGCTACTAAAAATAAGTTTTACTTCCAGCAATGACAACTCCTCCCAGCTTAATCAAAGGAATTAGCAATCATAGCCCAATAGGCTCTGTTCTCTAGACCATCTGAGTTGGAAAGTGATCAGTACAAGAAGATTCACTGCAGTCAAGAGAAGAATCTACAAAGAAGTGAGGACCAATATATTCGCACTTATTGTGCATCAATTTGATTTTACATGTTTCTTACAGAGACAATGCGAAGCAACTTGATTCTTGGTCCACAGCTATGGTACAAAATTAGTTTCTAAGGAAACGGGCCAGAATCCGAGGCAACAAAATCTCTGGGTTTGTGCTGCTTCTGTAGCAAACAGCATCAGCTGCATAAAGCAAATGGAGCAAAATCCCTCCCAACTGATTAAAGAATTGAATATTGAGTATTTGGAACTAGCAATTCAACTAGCAACCTTGCTGGCAGGGCACACCCATCCATTCGAGGACGTGTAAGCAGGATGCACAGCTGCTCACCACCAGTACCAGCCTACTCCTCTCAACAACAGTGCAGGAAGAGACACTAAAAATAACCTATAATATAGCTGGCACTTGATATAGTCTGCTCGTTCATGCGTGCTGTAGTTCCTCTACGACTTTTTAAAAAAAAAAAATCTGACTGCTTACATCTCGTGGTTCTTCTTTCAGAGAGAAAGAGATTTTTAACCAGTGAGACAGCAAACATTTCTTTCTTTCCAAGAACTCAAAGAGGGCCAGGTAAAAGGTGCTGATTTTCAGGAGGGGTTTCCACACCACGAACCCCAAGCAGGTTTCCCCGCTGCAATGAGTACTGCACTTCGGCAAGGGTTCCCCCGAGTCCCCATGCCAGCAGGACTGATGGCACGGGGCTGCTTCGGATGCTCTCCCCAGCCAGTGCTGCGCCCCACATGCGGGGATCACGCTCAGGACACAGACAGACCCAAAGGGCAACTATGCCAGGGAACTCCACAAGATTGGTTCCTCCAGGCCAAAATAATCAGAATTCTTTGGAGAATTTAAAACCTTAGAAGTACACAGTGCACTTCCGAAACTTTGAAATGAAACATTCCTTCTACCAACCAGCCACATAACCCAGTGCTTAGCAATGGAGGTTGCACACGTGTATGTATCTGCAAGAGGCAAAACAAGTCTCGTTATCCATTGTTCTCGCAACACAGCAACACAGTTTCTTTCTGGGTATACACAGGGTTTTAACAAAAAGTTATCTTAAATTCACATTTCCAAATAAATCCAGGTCTCTTTCACATTCAATAAAAACTGAACCATAAACTGAAAATAAAAATGTTTCTAAAGCAGCTTCATTACAGGTGTTTGAGTGAGGCTAATTTCAGCTCCAGAGAGAACGCTCCTCGGTTTGCATACGTGCTGCATTGGTTTGGGCAGGGACAATTCTCACTGCACAGCTATCCACTTTTCAAAAGGAAAATGCCAATGCACCTCAAAACATCAGTGTTAAGAACCTATTTCCAAAAAGTGTTTGTGTGAAGGCCAGCAGCCCAGAGGTAACAGCCCAGCCTGAAATCCCAAGTACATTACCACAGGCCAGGATATTATTTCACTATGCTATTCCACTGCACATCAATACCCATCTCGATCTATAAATCAATGGAAGCTATTTTAGGCACAAATGCTTCAAAATAAATCCTTCTGACCAACCTCCCAAATTAATTATGCAAATGCTGTATGAAAGTGCACAGATCATTATTACTTCCAATTTTTAAACTCTTGCATAGATACTCTGAAAGGGAAAGAAAGTAAATGCCTAATTATATACATCGAGTAATCCAGATAATAGCCTGTCACATGCATCACTGCATGCAAATCAGAATTATGGTTTTAGCTGTAAACACAATGAAGAAACGTAAAATAATTTTGATCTCGTCTTTGGTAAGGAGACACTACTTTAAGATACCGTTCTGTATTTAATGGGATATATATATTTAGCATTTTTTCCTGTTGAGTTTCAAAGCCCTTCCTTACGAAACGTACCCTATAAGATATTCCAGAGATGAATACTATTATTTCCCCAAACAGAAGAATGCTGCCACTTATTGCATCACTAAAAACACTAGAAGCAACAATACTCTATTTACCACATTATTGTTGTTCAAGCAAAGCATGATTGCTTTTGTATTAAAATGTCCATAAAAAAGGCTGCACTCAAATATTCTTGTGCTAAGGGGCACTTACCATTTTAGAGAGAGAAAGAAAGGCATACCCACAGCAAGTAACTAACTGCCTAACACCTGTCATGGCAATGAGTCCCTAACATGCACTCCCAGCGTGTCTAGCAGGTAGGATTTGCTTCATTTCAGGCTATGTCTTATACGGCAAACAAACCATGCAGAAATCTAGAGACACACAAAAGAAAAGGCTAGAATTGAACAGGTAGAAGTAGATGAGAATGCCCAGGTCAGACATGCCAGGGAGGCAGCAGGAACCACTGCTGTCCTCTTCGTGCCTGGTACTAGAGAAACTCCTTATACCACTGTCCATGCTATAAAGCCAAATTTCAGCATGTGGTAAAAATAAATTTCAAGACAACATTATTAAGGGGAGATTAGGCTTTTAACGAGACAGCTCCTTAACTCAAGAGATTTAGGCTATCAGTTGGAAAAGAACAAATAAAGAATTTCAGTGGCTACATGACGACAGTAGTTACTTCAGGTATAGATGCAACAAGAATGCCTATCCACTGTATGGCACAGCAGGCTTTACTCCCCGTCCCCG